>NW_024580667.1:867968-1023912 GCF_017639235.1 Corvus kubaryi | reverse complement strand
TTTCTTTCTTTCTTTCTTTCTTTCTTTCTTTCTTTCTTTCTTTCTTTGTCTCTCTCTCTCTTTCTCTCTTTTTTTCTAAAAAAGCCCCAACAAACAGCAACATATCCCGAGATAATATTAAATTTCCAAGCAACAAAGTTATTAGCAGCTAGTGAAGCGCACCTTCTTCTAGTTATTTCTGGTGTGGATCTGCATTCACTAAAAATGCCACAGCTCTGCTAAGAATGATAAGCCTTTTCTCTGCTATTTATTTATTTTTAGAAATGGCTGTCTGCCCGCTGGGTGCAGGATCTGAGGATCTGGACTTGTGCCTCCAATAATTGCACCAAGCAGGCACTCGGTGTGTGGATTTAGCAGTGGCAACACAGGTTAAATACAACCGGTGTTGGAGGGTTTAATCATTTTTCAGGTTACCTGGCTGTGCATTTTAAATGGCACTGACAATGCAGAATATTATCTTCCACATTTAATGGATAGAGTTACTCAAATGATGCTTTGTGATCCAAGTAAAACTGACAAGAGCATAACAAACTACAAATAGAAAATAGGCCTTCACTGACCACAAATTGGGTGTGAGTTGTATACAGTCTGAAGAAGGAGCCTTCTCTCTTGTTGCAGAAGGTTTGCACATTCCAAATTCTTTCTTTTGCCTAATGAAAAAAGCCTCATCAAACATACTTTGCATCTGAGATCAGCACACATTTAACCAAGAGTTAATTGAGTTAACAGGGTTTAGAAATGAACATAATGCACAGTTTGGAATTTTCGTTCTGGCATGATTTGCATTTGGCTGAAACACCGTGTAATTGGCAAAGCCCCACGAAGGTGTGTTGCTCTTTTCATGCTCTAAATGAATGTTAACTATGCTCGGGGCTTTGGATGACTTAATTGGTCAATTTTTTCTGGACATCCCTAGAAAGTGGGTGTGTCCAAAGCTAAAAAGAATCCAGCTGTGGAGGCAGTCAAAGGAAGAAGGAAAGAGGTTACTGGGTTAAAAGCAGTTTGGGGAAAGAAGGGAGGGAAGAGATGCTGCATCTGTGAGCTTTGAGTTGCAGAGGAAACTAAACCCACATAGACCAAGCATTCAAACTGCCTCATTTTGCCAGGGGCCAAATGATGCACTCTGATTTACTCATGAAGTGGAGGATTTTACTTGCCTCTGAACCCTTAAATAGACAAATAATGCCGGGGAAAAAAAAAAGTTTGAAATTTCAGACAATTCTCTTTTCAATGTTTGCCATGTTCCACCATCTTTTACCAAACAAACAATGAAATCATGAAATGGTGATGCCCTGCCAAGAAGTCTGCTGTTAGAAATAACAGGAACATGGCATGGGATAGCCACTGTGTTTCTTTCTGGGAGTCCTGAGGAAGGCTTGGAATGGCCACACTGCCTAAGGGAGCAGAGGGTATTTGCAGCCTGACCTCTGAGCTGGGACCAGCACTGAGCAATGGACTTAATGTCACTCTCTGCCTGTGATGTACATTAGGGATGCCCAGCTCAACAGAACAGCTGGTCAAAGAAAATTCAGGTTGTCAGGACAGGTTCCAGTTTCCACTTCCTACCAATGTCTGCTTCTTCAACTTCCTCCTCCTAGCAATGACCTTCTAGCAAGGTCCCGACCCACTGACCTTCACAGGATCTGTCTTCTCTCATCTAATTCAGAACTGTACCAGTTTACTTAAGAAAAGGAGAGATCCAACTTTCTTCTGGGACTTTCTGCTCCAGAGCTGTTTTTTTTTACCTGTGCACACTTTGGCCAGATCACCTTGCAGCCAGCCAAGGGTGTCCTTCTCCTGGTCTCTTCTCCGAGGTAACAAGGAACAGGATAAGGGGAAATGGCCTCAAGCTGTACCAGGGGAGGTTCAGGTTGGAAACCAGGAGGAATTTCTTCATGGGAAGTGTTCTCAAGCATCAGAAAGAGCTGCCCAGGGAGGTTTGGAGTCCCCATCCCTGGAGGTGTCCAAGGAAGGCCTGGATGTGGCCCTCAGTGCTCTGGGCTGGGTGACAAGGTGGGCATCGGGCACAGCTTGGTCTCGATGATTTTGGAGATCTTTTCCAACCTCAGTGATTCTGGCATTCTGTGAGCCAAACAGCAGCTGTGCCCTTTCCAGATGGGCTGCAGGCATCCTGCAAGGGTGTCACTGTCTGTGAAGGAGATTTTCCATCCCCGGAGTGGAAAACCCAGCGTGGGGGATGTCCCATGCTGTTATCAGGCTGAATGAGCTGTTTTGTAAATCTCAGTGTTGGCACAGGCAGGAGCGAGTACATCATGCCACTGGGCTATGTGTGTAGTTATATTTAGTTTTTTAGGTGTCTGAGAGCAATTTAAAGGATTTTCCCTAGAATACAGGCTTGTAAAGTTTGAAAAAAAAGAACAACAAAAAACCAACCCATAGAACAAATCTAGTTGCAGGTGAAGAAATGCTCTTTTTGTGCTGTGTAATTTGTTGTTTATCGCTTCACATTTCTCATCGGCCTTTTTATTTCTGGTTTCTTTGTGTTTATGGTCTCCCAGACTTATTAACTCCGCAGTGCCATCTTGCTTGGCTGGTGCTGACAGGCTGTCACAGCGCTGCAGATCTCCCCACTGCAGAGCCCCGCTAGTGACAAACACTGACTCATCGCCCGGCGCCGGTCCAGAGCCACCACTGGGAATAATCACAAATGCGACCTCTGAGGAGTACCTGAAACTCCTTCAGCTCTCTCCCTCGCCTGTGTCTGTCTCTTCCACTCACCCCTGCTCCCACAGCCACTGCTCCCAACGTGACTGAGCCACGTTCCCTGGGCTGCAGCGGGTGCCGCGCTCCGGCGCTGTCAGAAGATGCCGAGGGCTTCTTGGGGCCCACGCACCAGAGCAGCCATTACTGGATGTTAAGTTTTTCTGCCTTTTTCTTTTTCCCCAGTTGTATTTAATCTCTCTCTCCACAAAGCTGTGTTCTCCAGGTGTACCATTGTTCCCAGTGCCAGTTGGGCACTTGGAGAGCACTGGAGGAGCGGTGAATTTTGTACATCCATGGGAAGGGTTACAGGCAGGGACATTGCTGGTGCTGGTACAGCTTGGAGCAGCTGGAAAAATCTGAAAGCTTTGTGGCATTCAATGCCTTAAAAAAATAAATAAATCAGTTGAGCAGTTATTTCTTTGCTGGAAGTTATGGATGGTGGTCGTAGAGCAGAGGAAAACACTACATCAAGTTGATGGGAAGAACCTCGAGGAGGTGAACGGTGTCACTTGCCAGGGGAACTAATTTTATTTTCCAGAGAGGGAGGAAAAAGGAAGGTCATGCAGTGCAAAGCTGGGCAGAGGCTGAAATTGCATTCTGCCACTTAATTAACAAGCAGCCAATCTATGGCCTGTAGCTGTCCTGCAGCCCCATAATTGGGAGCTGAGCCCGTTTGTTCCGACCCTCAGAGCTCCCCACAAATGACACGAGGTATCAGAGTGTGTGACAGATCACCAGTGTAGGACACCTGTGCTGTCACGTGTGCCACCCCTAGCTGATCAATTTAATTCCCTAATTAATTATTGATAGGTTCTGAGGCCTCCGTTGCTTTTATTTTTAAAATTTAATTTTAATTAATGATTGGAGGAATGCAATGGTTTATTTGAAAAAAACTAGAGAGGGATAAAAGAGCTCTCCTTAATTAAGCCTGTTATTTGGGGTGTTTTTTGGGGAAATATTGGAATGAATATTTCAGAGGACTTCATTAAAAAAAATAAAAGGAAACCCACAAAACATCAGTCTCATAAAAATTATGAAAATTGAAGAAATGCTGATGAATGCTAAGAAATGCTAAGAAGGAGAGGGCAGAGGAATCTGGGGGAAGAACATTTCAACAAATGGATTCCTGCTCTCCTCAGAAGGTCTGCTTCCTAACCTGCATCTGCAGGCAGCACTGACTGGAGAAATGAGATGACAGCTTCTCCCTCCCCCCTCTGACTGTGCCCCTGAGGATGCGAAAATATTTAATTTGATATGCTTTTGAGTCCTCCCCCCACCATCTCCAATCTCCAGGGATATTTTATCACTCAACACTGTTAAAATTTAGATGTTGTTATCCCACTACCTCAGCTGAGTTTGTGCTTCATCTTTTTTTCCTTTCGTTAAAAGGTAAAGCAAGTGGAGGATCCAAAATATGCACAAACCTAAGTTTTTAAGGGCAAGCTATCAGCAAATATAGGTTTCAGGAAGCAAAGGCTTCTGCAGGCTCCAGGTTCTGCTTTTCCATGGATCAGTGGGTTAACTAAAGCCTATGAGAAGGCTCTCGGTGGTGTGATGGTTGTGACAGGTATTAGATTGGAGGGAAAAATAGACAAAAAGAACTATCATTCAAAATGACACAAGGTTGGTGCTTACAAAAGGGAATAAAAATCCTGAGCTTAGGCAGAAAATGTTACTCCTGGTTTACTACTGCTTCAGGTTTGCTATTATGGGTGAGCAGTAGTAAATCAGATGCTCAGCCTTTTCTTCTCAAGTTTGTTTATTCATATACTTAAAAAAAAATCAATTGCCCCCTCCTGAAAGAGAAAAAAAGAAGAGCTGAAATTAAACCTAACAGCCTCTTGGAGTGATCACGGACACCTCCTGATGTTTATAATTTTTCAGGACTATGGTGAAGACCATGAGATTCAGTGTATGGATACCCCTAATGTTCTTTGATGAGCCAATGTTTGGGTGGGCATCTCATTACAGGAGGAGCTGATGGTAGACAGGTGAATGAGGTATTGTAAAAATAAGCATAGTGAAGCTGCCAGAAGCAGCCCTGGCTGTGAAAAGCTGGCAGAAATTGCCCTTGCAGCAATTAAGACCTTGCAGCAATTGGGTGACAGTGGAATATCGGCCCCATTAGCTATTGTTTTTAATCCTGTTGCATGCTGATAGGAAAGGAGATGAAGCAGCTCCCTGGACCCAAGACCTGCATAAAGGTGTCTTTATTGTGTGGTTTTCAGCTCTGGAATATTGTCAGCAGGTTTTTTTACCTTAAATAAAAGGGAGGATGGAGGGGAATTGAATAGGAGAGGGAGTAGCAACGTTTTGTCCCGTGAGGTACCTGTGTGTTCAGTTCCACTCTTGGTGTTGTGATTTCATAATTTCAAGTGTCAACACTCTAAGGATTTTCGTTTGTTGATGATGCATTGCTGGCTCCTGTAAAACCATGAGAGAAATCTGGAGAGAAGGAGCTTAGGGCTGTCCCTAATGCAGAAGCCCTGGATCAGCAATTTACTGGTGCTCTTTTGTGGGAGCAGGTTATCCATGATGCTCTGGCAAAGCTCACATTTCACTACCATTCTTCCTGTTTAGATTTAGCACCTCCAAGAAGCCCATAAACAGTCATATGGCTCAATTCCTCTTCTTGAAATATAAACTGAGATTCAGGTTATCATTTCACAATTTCATCATTACTGGTTTTTGTATTATCTACAACAATGCAGCCTCGTTTCCTAATTCTGCTGCAGTCTCGGAAATGCCACTGCCTGAGTTTATATTCACATTTCATTTTCAGGGCTGTGCTCAGGGGCTAGAAAATAATTAAATAATGAAGCTTTAGATTTAGAGGCAGTACTGCTGTAGGGGAAAGATTAGCAGCAAATTCTGCAAGCATGGGGTCAGAACAGACAAGGTTTTTGAGCCTATGCATGATTTTGGGGAAGCATAGAGGTGTAGGAAGATATTTTCAATCCAGAGACTGAAAAGAACTCCTTAATTTGTCTCCCAAACTTCTATTAGGGGTTTAATCTAGGTGGGTGCTCTGACTCCTTTCTTATTTAGAGCTCAAATGTTTAGTGCTCAGTTGAATCCAAAGGTTCTTTTGGAAATGCATGCAGTGCAAGCTGCAAGAGGCCACAGTGCTGAGGGGGATGCAGAGAGGAAAATCTGTATTTGAATTCCTCTGGCTGAGACACTGCTCAGTGTGAGCTGGTTTAGGTTTTTTCCCTTTTCTCTGGAATATTGCAATAAGGAGCCTCTCTCCTTTTTGATAAGATTGCCTTGCAAATGGATTAGTTTGAAGAACTCGGAATAAATGAGATCTGCAAAGGTTCCTCCTTCCTCTTAGGGTTAGTCTCCCCCCCCCTTCCACTTTCATTTTCATGCTGCAATATCAACAAAGACTTGACTACACTAAAATCCAAGCAGCTGGGGAGGGGGGAATAGAGGAAAGCAAACAGAAGGTCAGTTGTATTTATTCCTGGACATATTTGCTTATTTTTTCTCCCCTTATGCTTCCTTTATATGTTTTTTAGCAGCTTCCATCAGGTGGTACATTATCTGATGCAGTGTCATTACATTGTAGAGATTGCAGTGCTTCTGCAGCTTCCTGGATGTCATTCTGCCAGATATGTGAGCCTACAGCAGTTTGCATTTGTTACCCTTTCTGGTGTGCTCAAAATATCTCCCAGCATTCATGTACAGATATGAAAGATTGCTTCCCATAGAGATGAATTGAACCAGCTTGTCATACCTATAAAAATCAATGTATTTTTGGAAAGGGTAGACATATGAGGAATAAACCAGAATCTAGATACTCTCAGCATTTTATAGTGCTGTCAAAACTCTGAATTATTGCGACAGAAGTCACGGATCTTAAAATGAGCGTTTTCAGTATAGTCTCCATTTTGGTGGAAGGAATCTCCAATTAGGAAAGCTGGGATTTGTGATTCCACTGGTAATGTCTACATTTCACATCCAACTTGTGCTATGTGTCTTGTTCCATGGCATCTGCCTGTGATTAATCACCGCTTTTCTCATGACTCAGAAAGAAATACAAATGTCTGCGAAATAAAAGATGTTTTTCTACACCCTCCTCCTTTCTCTGTAGGTCTTTGCAGAACACATTCGTCTGCATTTGTTTTTTTTCCCAGAGCTGTGTTTTCCATTCCTTGTGCTGTTTTACAGTGGTAGTGAATACACACATGCTGCACAGCACCTGGGGAAAAATCCTCACCTGCAGCATGCTCAGCTCCTGCTCCCTGCCTGGCATAAAACTAGAGGCAAGCTGAGGCAGAAGAAATAAAGAAAATCCCGTATTTCACAGGAGAAGGCAGTTTGCTGCAACAGATCTATCTCATTAGTGCTGTGATGACATTAGATGCCAGGATATTCCATTTTAACTAGATCATAAATTTGACTTTGCCTAAAGGATCCATCATCAGTGATGTCTGTGTTCCAGTAGATTCTTTATGATTTGCAATCTCAACTTCGGCCTCCCTCCTCCCAAGACAAGTTTTATCCAGAAATGGGAATTCGGTGCTCTTGTAAATTAGGATTGGAGTACAAAGCTGGATTCTTGTTACCTCCCTCCTGTTGACAAATGTTCTTTCTTTAAATCTAGCTAGCTGACAAGGAAATGAATTAAACATTAGCTGAATTGGTGAATTAAGTGTTGAAATCCTTTCCTCGTGAAAGAAAAAAGCATTTCACCTGGCAGGTGTTTAACAGCCATTTGGTAGGTCAAGATTGAAGGAAAATGGGATAATTTTGTTTTATTAAAAATGGAAGAAACCAGCAAAATTTTTCTTGATCATCTTTTCTGTAGCGATTGCTTTCCTAATAAAAACCTCATTCTGCAACTGCAGCAATCACAAATGTCATTTTATGCTCTTCAGGGGGAAAAGCAGGCAGGCAGAGACACAAGAAAAAGTAGTCAAAGTAATTAATCAATTTAAAGAGAAGTGGTATGGCAAACCATTGCATACTGGTAGCTTAACCCAACCACTGCCACAGAGCTGTTGATAAAATTCTGGAGTGTTTGACAGAATTTTATTTTATCAAGTGAATCCCATGGTAACACTACTGTTTTAACTGCACACCTGCTTATATAGCTGCCTCCCAGGGTGGAAGTGAGGTTTGTGGTGGGGATTTGCCTCATGAGTGGCATCTCATTGCTTCTAAATATCAAAAATTTGAGTAATTTCAGCTGATTGATGCTATAAGGTACCCATTTCCCAAGTTAGATAAGTATGGACGTGGACTGAGGTAGATGAAATACTCTAAAGCATATATGGCTTTACCCTCCCCAAGCCAAACTGGTTTTCATTGAAAATTTCCTGTAAATATGGGGTATATTTTTACTGCTGTAAAAATTCTGTTATTCATTTTTTTTCCATATCTTTATGGAGAAGTGTGCTGAAAGACAAAATTGAAATGGTGAGGTTAGTAAGAGTAAGCTGAAGATGCCAAGATCTCAGTTAACACAAAATCCTTTACTTTTCCTATAAGCACAGCTGGATAATTTTAGGATCATAGATACAGCATTAAAAAAAAGAATACAACTGCAGTGACCACTTTCACAGTAATGAGTTCAGAGCTCCTCTTTTTATCCGTGGGATGCTTTACTGGGGAGTTCCTCACCGTACTTTCCTGCTCACAGTTCAGTGGGGCTCTTTCTGGTTTGTTTTGTTCTCTCCTCACTTTGGCAGGTTTGACTTCTCCAGCTTGTGCCAGCCCTTCTGATCCAGGAAATCCCAAGAGATGGAAGTTATACTTTGGAACAGGGGATAATTTTCACTCCATAGCAATCCTGGATAATATAAAGGGAACCCTTTGAAGCAGAGCCCACCAGAGTATGAGGCTGTGTGAGCTAAAGCTGTGGCACCCCCTTCCAGGCAATTTCCCTCTGCCAGGGCCTAGGAGAGGATTTCTCCCTGCAAGGAAGTGAACCAGTGCCTTACTTCTCCATGGGCATGTGTGAAAAGTAGCCTCCAATTAAGATATCAGACAATATTTCAGAGCAAACACTGATGTCTATACATAAGGGAGAGAGCTCTTGGCAGCTGAATAACAATACCTCCTCAGTCCACTGCCTTTTGAAAGGGAAGCACAACTTCCCTTCTTATCCTTATCTGAACTGTGCTTATGAGACAAGAAGCATCCTTTCTGCTTTTATTTTCTCATGTACTCAGCATAATCTGATAAAAGTGAAAGAATCAAAATCCATCACCTGATGTAGAGAAGTATCATTTACTGCCTTATTGAGCTCTCGGTTTGCAGCTGCCTAGACAGGTTTTTCCTTAGGAGGGTTTAACCTGAGGCTGGTTGGTCTTTCCCCTCCAGATGAGAGATGTCCCGTGGTGTTTGGAGCAGAGGTAGTTCTCTTCTAGGCATTTCTTCCTTTATGCACAGAATCATGGAATGGTTGGGGTTGGAAGGGACCTTAAAGATCATCCAGTTCCAGCCCTCTGCTATGGGCAGGGACACCTTCCACTACCCCAGGTTGCTCAGAGCGTCATCCAACTGGCCTTGAATGCTTCCAGGGATGGGGCAGCCACAGCTGCTCTGGGCAACCTGTTCCAGTGCCTCACCATCCTCACAGTAAAGAATTTCCTCCATATACCTACACTAAATTTCCCACAGCATGTGGGCTGTTTAAAAAAAAAAAAAAGTGTATTTCCTTTCAAGTATTTTCCTTGGAATTGGATAGTTTTTAAGACACATTTGGCTCTGGGCCCATCCATCCTGTCTCCCAAATGTCTGGTGGGCTGAGGACCATGAGGACCAGACTGGTGTTATGGCTGTGTCCCTTAACACATGGCCTGACACTCCAGGTTCATCCTTTTGCATGTGAAGGATTGATGCTGGATCATCCACCTGATTCCATAGGGAACAGCTCTGTTGGGAATGTGACTGTATGAGTCATATGGAATCGTGCTCTATACACAGTTATTTTCCTCAGCGTTTTCCCTCCTATTGGTAGATTCATTGTAATTATCCAGACTGAACTGAATCCTGTGCTCTTCAGCCCACAGCAAGTGCTACACATCCCCTGGGTGGGATGTACACTATGGATGTCACCTGTGGATGGATGTCTGCACTCCCTGTAATCCATTCCTGCTAATGGGCCGTGCAATCCCACAATTAGATGGGAAAGGATCTTGAGAGCTCACCTGTGCCATCCCCTGCCTGAGGGCAGGACCACCTGACATGTGGGCCACTTCTGAGGAATGTTGAGCTTTCCCTGTGCTTCTTGGTTCTGATGGAACAGTTCTCCTGAACTGAAACTGAACCCACCCAGTCAAACCTCTGTTGGATGAAGCCAATACTTTCTCTCTTCCGCTCTCCACTTTGAAGGCTGCTGGTTTAGCTTCCAAAATATTTTCTTGTTTAGACTAAACAACATCCACTCTTTCAGCCTTTCTTTCCATGCCCTGTTCTCTAAACCTTCTGATGTTATCACATCCAGCTTTTGATAGTTTAGTTACTTGTTGATCCAGGTCAACACTCTCAGCATTTAACTACTAAATTCTCATGATATATGGCCAAATTTAGAAATGTCTTCAGGACATTTCTAAAAAGAAAGAGACCCACGTGCTTGTTGATGTCTGTAGCTGTTTCTGGTGTGGTTTTCAAACCCTGGCATGAAAGATACTGCGTGTTGTTGCTTGTGCTTGTTGTGTATCTTAGCACAGAACTGTTGCTGATATAAAACCATTTTTGTCTGGGGGTGGTGGTAACCAAGCAAAACTTCTCATAGTCAGTGGCATTTTGGTCTCTTGGCATGTGCTGTGGACCATGTCTTCAGTACAGAATGATGACCTTTGTGTAGAATACTTTGGCACCCTGAAAAGTATATAAAAATGCCACCTGCCTTTGTTCTGTCATTCCCACTGCTCCAGCACTTAATAAAAAGAATTTTTCGTTCTGCTTCTTTGAAATCTCAGACATTTAGATATGAGGAGTTTCAAGATAAGGGGCAGAGCATATTTTGTACTAAACTGTCACAACAGATCAAAATGCTGAGGATGTCCTTTACATCAGATAGCCTTGGTTGGGCTCAGCCTCTCTCTTCACCAGCCTTTCCTGGTGATGGACTTGGATCCATGTTTGGGTCTAAGAGGTTAATTTATAACTGTGAATAGCTTTATCTGCTGGTTAAGGAGAGAAAGCTGAAAAAGGAAACAAGGAGAAAGGAAACAATGAAAAAGCGTTTACTGAAGCCTGCTGGGTTATTAGGTGGGCTATAGACATTAATTAGATTTTAAACTCTTATTTTTAGAGCTCTGGACATTTGAGTCATGGAGATAAAACACTGCATCTTCAGCAAGACAGATGCTTGCTGTCGAGAGAGGGATCATGGCAGTTCAGCAGGGAGTGCTTTTCCAGCCTCTTAGGAGCAGCCAGCATTCACTTGGATGACCAGCAATCTACCTGATAACCGCAAATACAGGGCTCAGAAAATAAAAGATTTTCAGTGGGACTGAGTTTTTAGCTGACACACACTTCGATACAATGGGATTGTGTAGAGTTTCCAGAACATCTTCACTGAAAATAATAAAAATGCTTTAGTGTGGCTGCCGCACTCACTGAAGAATTCCCTTCCCCATATTTTTTTAGGCTAATATTTTATTTGATCATCTGCAAAACTCAGTGCAGTCCTGGAAAACAAATGGCAGATGACATTTTGGTTGTTCTCAGATACAGTGCCTTGCATCTCAAAAAGATGGTAATATTGGAACAAGAAGTGTTTGTTTTTGCTGTGGTTCTGCTGTTGATAAATGTTCTGTCTTTTCATCTTGCTTCAGGAAGAAAGCATGAATTAAACATTAATTGAACTGTATTGACTGCCAACATGTAGAAATCTTATTGTAGACGTTGGAGAGTGCAGAAGGCTGCAGGGCAGATTGCTGTTTCTTCATTGATTATTTCAGTGGCAAGAAAGACTTGTTGACAGAGTGCTGCTCTTATGTGAATGATATTTACTTCCCACAGTACTCCTGCAGAGGTGAGAAACACAGCAAAGACAGCGTGCAAGAGATGTTCTGTGTGACACTGTGGGGCAGGGAACAGCGATCTCACCTTCCTTTTTTATTTGCCTCTAATAACATTAATGGTTTTGGCATTCCTAAGAGAAAGATATTGTACAAAATTACGTCCTACGGGTGACTGTGAATTTTCTTTGCCGTTTGCCTTTATTTTTTGAGGGTTTTTTTGTTGCTGCTGAAAATCTCTGTGCCTTTCCTTTCTCGTGGCTCTTCCCCTTGTACAGTAATAGGCTTTCCAGTACCCATAGTAACGCAGATTGAAGGTGACGGGCAAAGAATCCCAAAGCTGAGATTCCTGGCCTAGATGACGGCACCGGAATTCAAACAAAACACAGAGCAGGCTCTGCAGGAAGAGACCCCTTAAGCACTGGCTCAGGGGCATGAATGGAGGATTTTAAGACATGCTGTGACTTGGAGATTTCCATAATGTACCTGTGGAAGGGAATCTGGCTAAAGGGATGCTTTTCCTTTTGGGGCTGGACAGCCAGGTTTTGCAAAAAACAGCCTAAAAATAAATACAGCTCTGGCAAACTGCTGGTGCTCAGCACAGGTGGTCATATACTGCATATGAAAAATAATGCATCCCCCACAAAAATTGCTCAAAAAGGCTTTTCTGGATGAAATTTTTGCTTCTTTTCCCGTGAAGGTTGTTGCCATTAACCCTGTAGGATGCAGGAGCATTTTAATATAGTAAATCACACACAATTTTCATTGTTTCCCTCTGCAATGCAAGCCACTAAATAACCCTTTTCTCCCTGTTTTTTTTTTTTTCTTTTTAAACACAAATATGTAAGAATGAATACAAGAAATTCTGCAGGAGTTTTGATTTCAGTGATACTGAATATTTAACACCTGTGCTGACAAATCCTTTGGAGCCACAGTAGGTACAAACCCTGTTTCAATCTTCCATTCCAGTTGTGTTCCTCATCACCTTGCTTAAGTTTTAACAGTTGCTAACAAGTGCATAATGCACCTCGTACATGCTTTTCATATTACTGAGGCTGGATTTTCTTGCTTCTCCCTCACACACATTTTCTGATTGCGTTCCCTTCTTGCTGAGTGGCACTGGCTGCAAACACTTGCTGTTATTCTCAGGGCAAGGGTGATGCATGAATCAGTGGACTTAAATCTCCCTGGATTTCATGAAATCAACCTTAAGCTTAAGCAAACACCGGTAGGTATAAGAAAGAAAGATTTATTTATCCCCTCATTCAGAGAAGTCCATCCTCCAGGATTTCCAGTCAGGCTGATTGTTGGTGAACTACTGATGGAGAAATGCAATACTTTGCTTCAGGAATATAAGGATTGAGGTTTTGATAAGTGAGAGCTATGAAAAAGGGCATTTTTGACACATTTTTGCAGGATCTCTTATGCCTCTTGCTGGATGCTTCAGGCATCAGGTGCTCAGAACAAGAATTAAAATGGATTCTTGATTTTGCATCATTTTGGGCAAATAGAATGGATGCCTTTGCATAAAATGCCAGAGCCAGCTAATTTTGTTTGGAGAATATACAAGATATTTGGAGTCTGAATGGCCTCCTGTCTTGTGTCTTTCTCTGCTAGAGCGGAGGCCACAGATTACAGTGAATCCAAAGGTACCTGGTGAAGACAACAGATTAACACATCAATACACATCCAACTCTGCCTAAATCATTTCAGTCTCCTTCCTTAAAGTATAAATCCTTTATTAATGTTAGGTGATTTGGCTTGGATGAAAGTCAAATCACAGAATCTCTGAGGCTGGAAAAGCCCTCCCAGCCCATCCAGTCCCAGCTGTGCCCGATGCCCACCTTGTCCCCAGCCCAGAGCACTGAGTGCCACCTCCAGCCCTTCCTGGGACACCTCCAGGGATGGGCACTCCAAACCTCCCTGGATATCTGAATGTTTCTCAGTCTAGAAAAGGGGTGAGCACTCCGAGCAGTGAGGCACTACCACATCTTGGCTCTGCCACCATTAACCATGTGTAACTTTTTGTTTAAAAGAGGGGAGTTCGATGTGAGCTGAAGCAAACCATGGCACCCTTTGCTTCCAACGAGGCACCTTATTTCAGCCTTTGTACTCACATCCTTGCTGTTATTCAAATTAGTATTTGTCTGATAGCTGAGCACTTTGCTTACTCTGGCTTGTAAAATGCCTGAGTTCATTCAATCAAACATTAATTCAGTCCTCAAAAGATCCTTGTGCTCCAAATTGATTGTATAGTTTGCATTAAACCAGCACGCTGATGTAATCCCAACTGCTGCAAGCAGCTGCTTTTAATTGTCTCCAATGGTGACCTGTCAAAAATTGATCCTCATCTTATTCTGAAACCACAGTCACTACTTTCTAATGTAATTACCCAGGTGAGCCCCAGAAAGGAAGATAAATGCCTGATTATAAATTCTAGCATGCAGAATCGAGTAATTATCAGTATGAAGCATAAAAACCTGAACTGTGCTTTTCTTCCTTTTGTTTTTGCCTGTGTTTATGATGGAATGGTGAACTGTATTTTAAGTTCTGCAGCCAAGACCATCTTTCTGTTTGAATGAGCAATGAGACCCTGAATATCTTTGAAATCATCAATGTATGCTGTTGCTCTAATGAAAGTGTGAGGCCTTTTGAAAGCTGATTTTGCAATACAGTGATTACATAGAGATATTTTTTGTCTGCTAACTGCAGCTACTCCACATGACGTTTAGAAAGGATGATTCGAATGCCAAGTCACTGCTCTGGTTGTACTTTATGCAGGACATGACTCTCAGTTTTTCCAAAATCAACAACTCCATGGTGCCAAAGAGACTGGGAATGGTTGTAAATTTTGGCCAGCAGCAACTCTTACCTGAAGGAGTGATTTGGGCTGTGGTATGGGGCATATTTCCTTCAATTGCTTTGAAATCCGTTGCATGTGCTGTACTAATTAGAGAAATTAAATATTTGCTTTTGGGGGTGAATTTTGCTCTCATTAGTCAAGATATTTTGCTGTGGTTATTGTAAGAAAAGGTGGTAAAGAAATTATACATATGTCACAGGCCAGAAAGGTTCCTCTCCAACTGCAGTTCCATGTCAGGCTATTCTAAATACAAAGACATGAATAATTTAAAGATAAATGGTATTTACTGCCATTTACTGAGCATTGTTATCAATAATGTCCCTATGTTTGCAAATCACAGAATGGCTTGCACTGGAAGGGACCTTAAAGATCATCCAGTGCCACTCCCTGCCAGGGGCAAGGACACCTTCCACTGTCCCAGCTTGCTGCAAGCCCTGTCCAACCTGGCCTTGGACACTGCCAGGGGTGGGAATTGTCTTCTAAATATATATTTTTTGCTAAGACCTTTCAGCTGAATTCTCCGGTCTTAAAAGCCCAAAAATTTCTTTTTAGGATTCACTGGATCAGTGAGCACTGAAGTTTGCTGGGGTTTTCCTTGTGCAAGGATGAATTCACCTCTATGTTGGAATGGTATTATTTGTATTTATTTACTGATTAATTTAATAAGGCTCAAATACCAGTTTGTCACTATAATGCAATGTATCATTAAGTATGAAAAATGGGAGGGATATGTGCCTTTGAAACTCTTTCTGGGAAGAAATTAAATTAGTGCTCATACATTATGCTTTTTGTATAATCTGCTTCTGTATGTATCTAATTGCCATTAATGTGGGGTTTCTTCGTGTTAGAAAAGTATAAACAGACACCTCATTGCAAACCCAGTGTGGATGGATTTTACAGCCCAGTGGAAAATATTTAACTTCAGTGCTGCTGAAATTTTCCAAGTGACACTAATCTTTTAACGTATTTAGCAGTTAGAACATTCCAGAGAGCCACTCTACCTCTGCAAGGAAAATGTCCTTGTGTGAAGTAAATCTGCTTGTGATCAATGCTTTTTGTCTGCTTTTCCCTATTTTATTACTGGTAGCCTTGAAAAAATATAACTAATTTCCCATTGTTTATATCCTGATTTAGATATTCCCTTATATTTGCATTTTGCTGCATATTCATTGCAGTAACTCTGTTTCATGCCAATGTTTCTGCAGTTTATTGTCTCACCTTCTAATCATTTGAAAATAAAACAAGTGATTTAAACCTGCAGCATCCTTAATTGGCTAAACACAATCCATTGTTTTGTCCTGAAACATTATTCTTTGCTCTTTAGATCAGATTCATTGCAGGCATGTGACTTTTGCAACTGACAGGGGAAGATTCCTGATATTTTTATTTTTTTCCTCCACAAGCTAATGCTATTAAACCTGGGTTTGGTGGTTTTGTTGGGTTCCCCCCCCCCGGGGGGGGGTGTGGTGTTCTTTTTTTCTTTATTTTCTCTTTTTTTCTCCCTTTCTTTTTTTTTGTTTTTTTTTTTTTTAATTTCCCAGGCAGCCTCAATTTGCAGAGGCTGAGCAGGTCAATCCATTGTCCTTGCTGGCAGCCCCAGATGCTGCTGGGCTGCTGCACAATAGGCAGCCTTTGGGGGTCAGAGCCTGCATGTGGCTGATAAGGGAGCTGTTCCAGGCTGGAAAACACCATGATTAGCCAGCTTCCCTCTGCCCCAGCGTGGGGCTGGAGTCCACTGGCAAATCCTAAAGATGCCACATTCTGGGATTTCTTCTGCCTCACCTTTTTCTTTCGGGATGGAGGTGGCAAACTCAGGAATCGGAACACTGCTGATTGTATTTTAGTATTTTTAAAAATTATTTTTATTGAAACCAGTGGTAAATAAGATTGAAACCTGTAATAAATAACAGATTGAGGGGCGGATTTCAGATTTGCTGCCTCATCTGCAGGTGCAGCACGTGCACAGTTCTGCTATCTCTGACAAGTAGGAGCATCCCGATTTCCATCCACACGAACCCACCTCCCTCTCCCTGCTCCTGGGATGGACCAAGCCCTTGGCAGGGCCTGAGTGGGGAGTGGGAAAGGTGGGAAAAGCCCTGGGGGTTGGGACAACGAGCTGGGCATGAGGCCACAGCATGCCCTGGCACTGCAGGTCCTACAACAGGTCCCCCTTGGGCAGGAGGATGAGCAACAAACACGAAATGAGTCTGAGTGTGAGGGAACACTTCTTCCCCATGAGAACAGCTGGATGCTGGTGTGGATTATGCAGAAAGTTTGTCCTGTCTCCATCCTTGGTGGTTTTCAAGACCCAGCTGGAAAAATGTCTCAGAGTCGGTCTTGCTTTAAGCATAAGTTTGGACTGGAGACCTGTGTTCCTCATATCTTTTTCCTTTAAATGTTGTGAAAATAGTATTTGAAAATATGATTTTTAAATCTATTTTAAATCTTTAAACGCTATGAGAATAGTATTTAAATATAAATTAAATACCAACACTAAATACTACTAAATACTACAACTAAATATTATGTAAATACTATGAAAATAGTTTTGAGAATTATCACCTTGGGCCTAACTGCTCTTAGAAGCAAAACAAAAAAAACACTAAAAAAAAAAAAAAACCTGGCAAAGTTGTGAGCCAAAATGTGGGAAAAAATTATTATTTCTTCCAACTTAAAAGAGAGTTTCAAGTGCTCAGATTATTTATAAAGAAGTTGTGGCTGCCTCATCCCTGGAAGTGTCCAAGATCAGGTTGGATGGGGCTTGGAACAAGATGGGACAGTGGAAGGTGTCCCTGCCCGTGCCAGGGGGTGGGACTGAATGATCTTTATGGTTCTTTCCAATCCAAATCACTCTCTGATTAAATGAATGAGTTTTGGGAGCACGTCTGATGTACTGTAAAGAAAGCAAACATTAGATTAACCTCAAGTACTGCACAGTTTGGTCACTCATGTTACTACAATAGTAAAAAAAATAAAAAACATTAACAAAGTAACTTTATGAAGTGATGTTGTGAAAACAAAAGACAAAGCAGGCAAGAAATAAAGATATCTGGTGAAAACGAAACAGAAAGGGTTTTTTTTTTTTTGAAGTCATATGGTGGAAAAAAAAGAGTATAGAGGAACAGTTTTTACTGGTGGGGAAAAAGATCAAAGGGAAAAAGAAGAAAGATCAAAGAAAGATCACCATATTCTCAAAACCTACAAATACAGAAGTATATCCTACAGAATAAGAATCAATCACTTCACATGAGCAAGCATGCCAGAGGAAAAATAAAGATTAAACTGGAAATAGTTTCATTAATAAAAGAAAAAGGTAAAATACTGTTGGTTTTAGATGTTTTAGCTAATTAAGCACTTCAAGAAGCATGTGGAGTGATAGGGAATACATGCAAGAATGAATTAAGTGTACCCAGTGTTTCAGCCTAAGTTGATGCAAACCTGAAAAAGTGTCTTTATTTTGCTGTATTGTCATATTTTTATTCTCTTTTCCTCTTGCCAGATAAGGTGAGGTAACCCAATTTCTCTGCAGGATGCGTTCCCAAATTCCCTGTTATTTTGACAAAACCTACAGCGTTACCACTTCACCACAAAGCCAGAGCATTAAAACTGGCCACACTGGTCAAATAAGCAGGGGGTAAAATTCATGTTTGCTGCCAGGTGTACTGTAATTTTAAGATGCAGATATCTTTTCCTTGTGTTGTATGCTCAAAAAAGCTTCACCATCATAAATTCGAGAAAAAAAAGAGGCAAGATTCCTGCAAATTCCTCAGATTGAGGAGACATAGACTGGACATAGGTTATAAAATTGTAGAAATGCTGAGAGGCACTCAACAAATAGAGCTGTAAAAGTAGAATTAAAAGATATTTGCTTCACAGAACTCCTGCTTTATTAAAACCTGCGGTACACTTATTGAATAAATTAATCTTAGGGGAATTAAATCAGAATTTAACAGCCAGTATTCTCACAGGAGCAATGTACAGAGGCTTCCCTGGAGTTCTTTGGTTTTTAAACAGTATGTTTTCTTTTGATATTGCTCATGATAAAAATACCAATGAGATATGGTTTGGTATGATTTGAAGTTGGTAAAAGAACGAGAAAATTAATTTAGTTGCTGTCATGCAATTTTTTATTTATTTAAATGAATGCTGGTGAACAGACAGGTACCTCAGCCATTTTATATATAAATAGACATTTTGTCTGACATATCTCAGTCTGACTGATTTAGTTTTATACCTTTCCCACTAGGCAGAAAACAAAACAAAAATTGCACTTCAATATCCTCTTCAATCTAGTCCATTTTAACTTTAAATCAATAGATCCTTGCAGTTACTGACTGGGGGTTTTTTACCATCTTGAATAGCAAATCCATTAGAAGTTCATGTGAAGTTTGCACCTCTGCTGGAACCTCAGTTCCAGCTTCCTGGTTGGATTAAATCAGTTTCCTTTGTGTTGCCTGTCGAGAATCAGCAAGGAATCCAATTTTATACATGTCCCCACCATATTCCACTTTTCCACGTTCTTATTTGGATTTCCACAGCAAAATATCTGCTGAGGGGAGAAAAGTCAAGTTGTATAGGAGGACTAGAAATCCTTTTAAATGGGCTCCTGGGAATTTTGAACTTTCCTCAGAAATCAGCGAGTCTAAAGCACTCAGCCATGAGGGGTTATTTACTGGAGAAAGGAGGAAAATGTAAAATAATATTAATATTAAACTATAGTCTCATTTAAACAAACAGAAATAACAGTATTTAGTTATGGAAACAACAGTTAAATGATATCTAAATTCCTGGGAAATAGTCTAGGAGGGAAAGAGCAGTAGCACAGGAAGAAAGTATAATACCTCCTATTGGAGCAGAAGGTGGCTGATTATCCATGATGAGGAATTTTATTATACTAAATTGGATTTGTTATTAAAAAATCTGGGGAAAATAAATTGTGACATAGCTTTTTTTTTTTTTTTTTTGTGAGAGCTGGAAAAAAGCAGTCAAGAAATGTTTTCTTGACTGTGTCTAAATAAAACCAGCACAAAATCTGTTCCAAGACCTTAACTGAATAATTATGATATGAATTTTTGGGTTCAAAAACTTCAGGTCTAATAGCAAAAGAACATAAGGCAAAGACCAGCTGGCATAATGTTGTTCTCCCTGGCACGTTTCTTTTCACACTGGACTAATTTCATTTATTTATTTATTTGGAGCTATTGGCAAACAGCAACAATGAGAAGACAGGGAAGCCCATAAACCAGAAAATACCATCAGATGCCTTTTAGTCAGATCACAGCCTCTCTGCCTGTCCCACAACACATTTCATGTACAATTGTGGAGGGAGGATTCTGCAATTCTGATACAGACAGTGCTCTCAAGTGAAATCTTAGCACTGCTGAGACTGTAGGAGAGATTTGGGGGGGGAGTAGGTGCCTTGAACACAGTGGTATTTCCAGAAACACTTAACTCTTCTTTAACTGCATCTTTGACACCTCAACAATGAATATGATAACTTTGTTCTGCTTCCCTGTGTTCCCAGTGGTTTCCTAAGAACAGCCTTTGAGTTTTCAGGTGGACATTCTGAGCAGGCAGACAAAATTTTTCTTCTTAAATTTTTGTGTTCTTTTGTGATGTCCTTCAGCTGTTCAGAGAAGGTTGAGAAACATCTATGTGGGAAAGAGAAGCACTCAGTGGTAGGACTATGAAACAGCAGTAATGTTCTCAGAATACATCTCCAGTTTGTTGTTCTTGTCCTCAGTAAATGTTTAGGTTCATCTAACACTTCAAATTTGTCCTGAGTCAGACTTCATCTGACACAATTTCTTGTGAACAGCTGGTTACTTTAGCAAAAGGAAATTATTCATTACCTGGTGAAAGGCTGCTCAACCAAAACTGGCAATAAAGCAAGAATTGAGAAGGTCCAGGTCCCAGAGATGATCAAATGCCAATCCTGCCATCATGCCAGCTGAACAATTTTGGAGATTAACTGTTTCTCTTGTATGATTGATAAGATGAGAGTAATGAAATCACTCCCTGAAATATCTAGAGCTGTATATCCAGGTTAGGTTTATTCTCTCACCTGATCACACCTCTCACTTCACAGGAGGATATGGTCACTCTGTTGTGTGATCAGCTTTGAATGATGAGACTCTGAATATGGAATGTTTCCTTTTAAGCAGTAATAAAAAAAGGTTGATTTGGCACTAGTTTTCTTTGGGATGTGACAGTCAGTAGAATTCCTCATGGACATGGCAGGGAGAGCATAAAACCGTCTGATGGTTTTGGTTGGGAGGTCTGATGGTTTTTAGATGGGAGGGTTTAGTAAACTGGATCTACCAGCAGAGGAACTGTAAGGTAGAAATGGCATTTGATAAGTGTGGGAGTGGGGTGGTAAGAACATTTTAAGCTTCCAGGTCATCTCTTTTTTCTCCCTCATTGCTGACCTGATTGTGTTTTTTGTTAAAATTTCCCCAAATTCCTTCTCTCTGTGAAAGTTTTTTGTGGAGAGTTTACATTTTTATTTTCCTCTCTATTCCCCTTATATTCCTCTCTATTCTTCACAATATTATTATAAAATAATCACAGGAAAACCCGTGTGGTTTGTTCACACAGCAACACGCACAAGAACTGTAATAGTTAAAGGAATTATTTTGGGATGCATCCACCAGCTGATGAATCAAACCATACCTTTAGGGCAGCAGCAAGGCATATTAATTGTCACAAGCATACATTTTGGAAGAAAATATCAGCTATCTTTATTAACAGCTGTAATAATGACACCTTTGGGACTACCTTGATTAGAAACATGGAAGGAAAGTCATCAAGAAAACTCCTGTGACTCTGGGTTATTTTTGAGTCTTACCTTCAGCACCTAAACAGGTTTCAATGTTTATTTTGCAGAAAATATTTTTGTCAGCTCTGCCTTTTTATGAAACATGAAAACTGAATACCCATTGTGTTTAAGTTATCCCTTAAATTCTCAGGTCAGTCAAAGTGAAAACCTCCATAAAAGTCACTAAAATCAAACTCCAAACTGCAGGCTTTCTTCTCTTGTCTGAGGTGTTGGATTGGCTGTCATCTTGAGAAATGCAGTTGTCCTTTAATCCAAACACCATTTTATGCACATAATAAAAGTGATTTCTACCCAGTAGTCATATCCAGCCATTGCTTCATAAATTCTCACCAGCCCCATCTTGTTGTCCCTGATGAAGGACATTCCTTCACTGGAAGCCAAGAGCAATCAGGTATTAAAATTCCTTCCAGCAGGCACTCACGTGGTGAATTATGAAACAAACAACTGTAGGCACCAGAATTAACAGAGAAGAACTGACTAGAACAGCTAAAACCACAGCAGACTTAGCAGCCAAGCCTTTATCTTGCCATGATGTCTTCTGAAATGAAACATAAAGCCCCGTGTGTGTGTGCATACATATATAAATAAATGTGTGTGCACATGAAAGAGCAATGCTTCTCAAAATATTTTAGGAAATAATTTCCCTGTGCAAGACAGATGAAAGTCTTTTGGCAATTTAATTCGTCGGGGAATGACGAATAACCTCAGCCATTACTAAACGAAGGGTGAAATCAGGTGATAGTAAATAATAATAATCATACTGCAGGCTGATTACCAGACAACTATTCAATAAACCTGGTTTATTGCAGCAGAGAAACCACTTTCCTGGAGCAGTTATGACTGCTGCTAAATCAGATTTCTAAGTAATGGGTCAATTCAGATTCCATAAAACCATATTGCTCCGACTCCGAACACGGTGTTTTTTAAGGACGCAGTTAAAACGTGGCCAAGCAGGGCTGCCTCTCCCTCAAAGTTCTTGTAGGGTTCTCAGCAGTGTAAACTGAGCTCAGAGGGTCCTCACTGTCATTGCCTGAAGGTTTATTGAGTAAAAACAACATATAAATTTCATTTAATGCTTTCTACAGTGTTTTTCCACCTTAGACAACTGATTTCTGCTTCCCTTGGAAATATTGGACGGGAGGAGTGCTTGCTGTACTGGGGTAGTGGGTCAGGGAAGGAAGTGACACCCTGTCTGTCATGGAAAGGCTCCATCTCCTCCAAAAAGAGCTGTCTTGGTCTCCTCTCTCACATGAACTATAGAAATATGTGACTAATTTCTCCTCCCCGATCTGAGGCACCTTCCTTAGAAAATCGTACACTCCCTTCTGGAAAGGTCCTACTCCCTCCATTGATAAGACGGTGCCCACCTGATCAGCTCAGAAATCTGGACAAGGTGGATCTCATTCTAGATTTCCATGTGTTTGAGGTGCATCTCTGATGTAACTCCAGCTGGAAGACTTTGGTCTGAACCACTTTGCTGGTGTTTTCTGTGTCTGCAGTGTGGTCCTTGACTGGTGTTAATGGGGCAACTGTTCCACAGGGATTTTGGCCTTCCTTCGGGATATTCAGCTGGCCCAGCTCCTGATGTCATTTTTTGGTTGCCTTTGGTCTGCTGTCAGAGTAAACAAACAGAGGTCTGTGCCCTGGTGTCCCTTAGTCCTGTTATTTAGGCTGGCTGTCCTTCCATTTTGGCAAGTAACATTAACAACCCCTTTGGTTCCGCGAATTCCTCCGTGGATGGATGGAAAGGAATGGGGAAGAACAGCCATTCTTCTTTTCTCCACCTCAGTAATGAGCAGCTCCTGAGGGCAACGGAACAACACTGCTCAGAGATTTATATCATCAGAGATCCATATCCCATTTAGGGAATATGATATAATTTGTTTGACAGATGTGGCAGGGTCAGGGAGAGACAGGGAGAGTTATTGGGAGCAGAACTGTGAGTAAATATATGTGGGGGAGGGAATTCAGGGCATTGGAAGAAAATGCAGGAGTACAGGGGAGAAAGGAGTGGTGGTGAATGAGTGGAAAAAAAATAGGAAAATATTATTTGGGAAAAACAGAGAAGTGGGAGACAAAATCTGAGGTAAGTAAGGCCAGAAGGAGCTGGTAGGGAAAGGAAGAGTTTCAAGGAGGAGAAACACCTTGGAGGAAATAAGAGTTGCAGGATAATGCTACAAGTTCCTAAACTGAGGAGAAACTAACCTAAGTGTAAGGTATCTCCTATAAAAAGGAGGGAAGGCTCACCAAAACACATCCTAAGTGGAAAGGAGAAAGGAATGAAATTAAAAGGTGACTTTCTAATTTGCTGGAGCAGTTAATGCCAACAATTTGTAATACCTTGAAATCTGTATTAACACATTTCAGTGTCTTGACAAAATGCCGTTAAAAGTTTCCGAGACAAGAGCACTCTGCTAATCCTCAGTGGCAGAGAAGCAAAGGCAGCCCTCAAGCTTTTGGAAGCCTTTTAGGGATCCCAGTTGTGCAACATTCCCAGCACGAAGTCCAGACTGAGCTCCTACACTTGACATCATATCCAGCAGGGAGCCAATTTAGGGGACAGGTGCATTATATCCAGGCTTTAGCTTCCTCCAGGCTGATAGTTTTATGCTTAGGTTGATTGTTTAAGGCCAACCAGGAGATGATGACTTTTATAAATCTGGAGCCTCTTTTTGGTTTGTTTATTTTTTCTTTTTTTTTTTTAATTTGTGAGGGCAGAGGCGATTTGAAGATATGAGCTGTGACTCATGAAAAATATCCCAGCTGTTGTTTCGGGATTGTAAATTCAGATTAGGAAGTAATCCCAGTTTCTGGGGGTGGTATTTACATTGGAGTTGTAGTACAATCAGGTAATTTTCTTCATAATTGTTAAAAAGATGAGCTGTATGTTCGTTGTGCCATTTGTGCCGCTTTCTGAGCTTTTTTCTGGTGTTATTTCATGAGTTTCTAGTCAGAAAGAGATCTCATCTCTTAATTTTTATTAAGATCAACTTAATTGCTCTGTTGCATTGAATTTAAGAATCTAAAGGATAGAGTTAGAAAGAATACTATATAAATATTCTAATAATTAAATTAATATTAGTGTTATTATGGTGCTCTTAAGCAATACCTGCAAAGCTTTCATTGCAACGTCATATTTTAACCATACTAATAAATACTTCCCTATCTGTCTCAAACTTCACAGATTTGTATATTTTTAGGAATTCTGTGCTGTTATCCTTCCACACATAAATAGTGGCTTTATTCCCTTGGGTCTACAAGATCAGTCATTTCATGACCTCAAATGTCTGTGTCTTTGCATAGCAGAAAACAGAACAGGATCTGGCTGGCAGAGCTAGTAATTATAAAGATTATAAGATTATGACAATACTTAGTTATTACAAAATTTAACTGCAATAGTTTAACCCTTTCAAAGTGCCACACCCGTCTTTGGAGGACCAACTTTCCTCCCTTGGATAAGGCAGGAGGGAAGCACGTGGCCATGAGTGAGCCTGGCTCATCCTGGGAGACATCCAGGACTGCAGCTGCTGGCTTGGAAGGGGAAGAAAAGGTCAGGAAAAACCTTGAACAACCTCAGAGCAGCTCAAACATGCCCTGAACAAAGCACTTTGCTTTGACAAGGATGGTTCAGTGGACTTAGCTTTGGCTTGGGTTTTTTTTCCTATTGAAAATTTGAGCAAATCTTTCATTTCGAGGATCTTTAATGAACAGAAATTTTGGGGGGTTTAGGTGTTGGTTTTTTCCCCTGGAGAGTTTTCTGGTTTACAGTCTGTTATTCTGCAGTCTTTGATCAGAAGTCAATGTGTATCTGAATTTTGGGGATGTCCAACAGTCCTGGAGTAACTCCTTTGGAATAAAAGAGGATTTTTCCCAGTGGTCACTGTGCATCTGCACTGAATCCTAGAGAAGATGGGATTTAGCAGTTATTCCTGGACTTCCTGACCCACTTTAGGCAATCTAGAAAATCTGGGATATCCTTGATTTTGAACATAATGAGCGGATGTGCAAGACTGCATTCACTGGTATTTCTATTTGCTTTTCCAAGAGGGCTTGAGAGGAATCTCAACAATTAGAGGTTGGAAGCCAAACTCAGTTTGGTGTTGTGACCCTCATATTTTTTTCTTTAATTTTTTATTTTCTCTTTCCCCCTGTGGGTTGCAATAACTTCACTGACAGAAG
Organism: Corvus kubaryi; assembly: GCF_017639235.1. Classification (NCBI taxonomy): domain Eukaryota; kingdom Metazoa; phylum Chordata; class Aves; order Passeriformes; family Corvidae; genus Corvus; species Corvus kubaryi. Next base: position 998,327 of record NW_024580667.1, on the reverse strand, counting down.
TGTGGTGTGCACATATGGGAATTATAACATTATTTGGGATGGTCTGTGTAGAACAAGCCTTCAAATATGGACAAGAGAGAAGTTGCTGTGTGGATTTATGTGAGCAGAATAAATTTGTGAGCTGGGTTTTATTAGGCAGATATTTAAATTGGTTTTTACCACTAACTCATACAAACAGTCTGTCTTGTGATTTAAAATGATAAAGAAAGGTAATAAAATGAAAAAAATTGTTCCAAGAAATAGATAAAAAAGCTGTTCATTTGACCAGATCTTGCCTAATTAAAATTAGTCAGTGAAGTTCAGTTAGAGGTACAGACTGGAACTAATTATCAGCACTGAAAAAATACCTGAAAAAAACCTACTTTGTATTTGTAACTGTTTCATTTTGTTACAATGTCTAGCAGGTGTGAAAAACGAAATTAATTATTAGAATAAACACCCTACACACCATTAGAGCTTCTTTTTGGTTTGTTTTGTTTCCTAAACAAACACAATTTTAATTTTTTTTTCTTGAAAACACTCCTAGGTACAAAATTTTCATCTTCTCTATTCATGATGGAATAGGATCTTGTTTAAATGTCTGGAAGTATAAAATTAAGATTTTAAATATTTGAATGATTCTCCTGAGATGTCCCATTCAGAAAGTCCCATCTTGCCCAAGAGGTATGGACATAATGCACTTTTTTAGCACATCTATATGAATTTGCTTTAAAAAGATTACTTCTAACAACAGCTGGGCATGTGTCTAGACATAAAAGAGGATAAAAAAGAGACAAGGAGGTTATGAGGCCACAGTCGTTTGCCCTGGAGGATGTGCTGTTTGTAGGTTTACACATTGACTCTTTAGATTTTAAAATGCAGCCTGGAATCTTAATTGGATTTATGAGCTGGCAAAGCCAGTAAGGCAGTGGACTTAAAGACAGCACTAATTCTGAAATAATCTTCATCTCGGGACAGAGGGATACATGAGACTGGACGCCTGGAACTTTTCATTTCGTCATCTTTTCAAATTATAAGTAAAATAACATTAAAGTCTAAGGTTGTAGAGCTACTTCTGCTTAAAAAAAAAAAAGAAATGGTTCTTCTCTATTTTTTGCTAATTTATTGAAAAGCAGGTGACTAAAATGAAAATGGAGATGTTAACAATAACTGGTAATGAAAGAATTTGAGGAGGGAAAAAAGAATGTAATCTTCATTTGCATGAACCTCTAAGATAGTGACCTTAAATATATTTTTTAACTGAGAAAATATAGAGATGGTGTTGTTTACTGACTGTCCTAGATGAGATTTGACATTTTTGTATTAGAAATAAAAAATTCACCCCTAAAAACCAAAAAAGTGTTGAAGACAAACTTGCAATCTGGACTCAGCCAATATCATCCAGCTTTTCAAAGATGAAGAAACCATTTAGAGCAGTCTGTGTGCCAGGCAGACAATTCTTTATTACTGTATTTAAAAATGTCCATGTTTGTTCTAAAGAGTAGATTATTAGTTGTAACATCTCACTCAAGTTTAAATATTTTACCAGTTATTTTTAAATCATTTGCATTTAATTTAGTGCATAAGAAGTCCCAGGAGAAACGGCACTAAGAGCTTTTTTGGAGTTTTTGATGTGTTTTAGAGCAAGCTTGAATTCCTTTTTTTTCTTTAAGAATTTCTTTTCTAAGAGATCTAAGACAATAAAAGAATTTAAAGCGGAGCTTAAAGACAAGAAGAAAGAGCCCTAAAAGTAAGTTTCTGTTGGCAGATGTGCAGGTTTTTCCCCTTCTTCAGATATTTTTGGGAGATTTTTTTGGGAGATACAGCAAGTGCTGCTTTAATGAAGAGAGCTGTAGTTGGCAGGTGGGCAAAGTGCTGACTTTGACAGGTCGATGTTGGTTCTTCATCTCATGAATTGTTATTTAATTGCACAATATTACTTTCTAGCCAGTGATTGAAGCAAATCACAGCTGGCAAAGGGAATAAATTAAAAAGAATGCAAGCACAGCTGAATGAGCACCGCACTCCAAAACACTTTGGAGGTGCTCAGGACACTGAAGTTGTTCATCAGAACGAGATGGACATAATGCCATCCACACCAAAGACTCTTGGGTGACCCTTTTGGTGACTGACACTTCCATTTCTCCCTTTCACACAGCTGCAGCCAAATCTCTGTCCCTCATTCCACAAACATGAAATGATTTTCTCTGCTACGCGTGAAGTGTGACATGCAAAATGTCTCCCACCCTACTCCACTGGCCCAGTTTCTCCAGTTCTGGGAGTCAGTGGAGCACTGGAGCTCAGCAGTTGGTCTTCTTGCCCTGCATGACCTTTAGGGGTAAATGTCAGCCAGCTCTTAAGCTATCAGTGGATTTCTCATCAAAGTTTAAGACCCTGATAAACCTCTTATTGCTGCTGTGGCAGTGATCAACGTGCTCTATGTATTTCCATTTTGGAAGATAAACACAGGGGCTCGACCGAAATAAAACAAGTGCAGAAGAAGTGCTGTGATCTCAGAAGTCTTTAAATTTCTCTAATATAAACAGTCCATAAGAAGCTTTGTCCTCTTAATCCTCGCTGGTTTTTAGACAATTTGTTGTCTTATAATTAAGTACAGATGGTTTGGAGCTGTAATACTGATAAAAAAAAGAAAGAAAGAAAGAAAGGAAAAAAAAGCTTAGGATTGCTTCAATTTCCGGGTTGGATTTTAATAGTAATCCATGTCTGAAACATAAGAAATCTGGTTTTATCTGATCTTTGATGCTCGTTTACAGATCGCTGACATATTTCAGTGATTACAGTATGTGCATGAAATAATGCTATTATCATATTTAAAGCAGGGATAAATCTGTGGGAAGGCTCCCTAGCAGCATCCAGCTCTTCAATCTGTGCTACTTATGGCATAACTTGCTGCTTTCATTTAACCATGCAAGAAGGGTCTTGTGACACAGGGGAGGTTTGATTTTACAGATGGAACAGCACTGTCAAGGAATTGGGTAACATGTGGGAAACTCTTCAGTATGATTATTTAATGTGGAGAAAATAGCTGAAGAATCCCAGAATGATTCACTTGCCAACATCTTTTTAGGAAGTTCTGTCTTCCTGTTCTGAAAACACAGACATGAGCAAATGTAGAAGTCACAAGGCTGTGAAATGCTTTTAGCTCTGTCAAAGCAGGATGGGAAGTCCTGGTGGGGTTCAAAAATCCCCTTTGCCATGAGTCTATAAATTAGACATTTTAAGCTGGTAAAAGAAGTTCATTTTTATTAACTACAGTACTTCTATAGCACTTATTTGCTCCTCTACCTGTAGATAATCCTGTCCTCCTTCACCTCTTTCAACAAGTACTCTTGGTCTTTATTTGTAGCTGAGCTGGTGTTTTGTTTGGGCCTGATGGGTACCATGTGAGAAGATACAAACTACCTAAGATAGTAAAAGCTGCTGCTGAACTAATTCTCCTCTTCAAAAAGTTCTTTTGGTGCCCTTTGGTACAGGTGTGGAAAGCTGTCTTTTTTGATGAAGCAAAAGCCTTTTTCAGTTAAAGAGAGCAATGTTGTTTATTAATAATTGAAGATCCTATTTAATGCTTGCACATCAAAATTTAAGGGGCTATTTGATGTGAATTTACTTTTCTTTGTTAACTTGCAGCATTGATCCAAGGGGAATTTTGTGGTGCTTTTCCAGGTTCTCTGACATCAGTGATTCAATAACATGTAAAACCCAATTAGCCCTTTGAGTGCTCCTGCATGAGAGGAGCAGGGAGTTGCTTAGGAAAGGAGTCAGCAGAGGATAGTCCATAGATAAACAGCCAAGACCACTGTGAACAAGCAGTGCTGGGGACCCCTGCTCCCTGCCCTCTCCTGGCATCTCTCTGCACTGGCAGGTGCTTAAAAGGCCAGAAAATACAGAAGCTTTCAGTGCTGCTCTGCAGCAGCAGCCATCCATCGTGGCACTCTTTAGGTTTGCAGGTTTGAGGTCTGTTCCTGGCTTCTCTTCTGCTTTGGGCATTCCTGCTGGCTGCAGTGTTCCTGCCTGCTCCTCAGCTCCAGCTGTGAACACGTGCAAAGTGAGGGAAGTCACCTTTCCCTTCAGAATCAGGGAGGTAGGGATGTCTGTCACTTCTGTCTCCACAAGCATCTACTTACTCCTCCCTTCCAGCAGGTTTTTGAGCCTTTCACTCTGGTCTTGAAGTACTGAGTGCAGGCTTTAAGAGCCTTTTATTCCAGCCATGGGTAAACCATCAGAGACAAAACCCACAGAAATAAATGCCTTGGGAACAGAATCAAAGAGAAGCCCTAAGTGACAATGTGCTGAGGAAGAATTGTTTTTATCTTATTTTTTATTTAGTATTCAAAAGCTGAATATCAGGGAGGAGAGAAGCAATGGCTGATCTGAGTCCAGGATCCCTGTACCTGGATATCTTTGTCAGTATTTGCAGCCTTGTTCAAAGAAAGGTGCTGGCAGCACAGCCCCTGTTGTGATACCCTTCTCCAAATCTGCCAGGGAAGGATCTTCTCAAAGAAATGGGCAAAGTCAGTGTTTAGACATAATTCTTGTAAATAAGCACAGTCAGAGCTTAAAATGCATACAGAGAGTGGTAGCCATGTCCATTTCAATTATTCTGAATTATTTTGTCTACAGAAAAAGAAAGAAAAAAAGAGAAATCACTTACCTGGCTTGGCTTTTCCACAGCAGCTAAACAAACCCTGCAACATGCACAGGAGTTGACCGGTGGAGAAAGCTGTGATTCGTTTTCATTTTAGTTAGTGTTTTCAAAGGAAGGAGTGGTCATGTTTGTAAAACACTCAAATGCCCTGGTGAGGAAAACAATATCAAAATAAAAGCTTAAAGATGAGGAAGCACCAGTTTTATTCAACTGCAGTTCACACCTTTAGAGACCAAGTAAATATTTTAAGAACTTTCCTGGGTTTTGATGTTTGACAGCTTTCCTTATAAATACAAATAACAGAAAATCAAAAAAGAGAAAAATTAACATTATAGCAAAATGTTGCCAGAGGCCTGCTGCCACATCCATAATTCATAGAGAGACTGCAAGAAACTGCAGCTTTTTGCTCTCTTCTGAAGATGGTGATGTTGTGCACTCCGTTTACTTGATGTTTTTCCAACCTGATGCACAAACAAAACAGTATTTTGCCCTCTCTAGGTTAAATGGAAGTACTTTTATTTGGTCCAGAACATTATGATTAGAGATTTTATGTTCTGAAACACAGAGGAAGAAAGTGATTTCTTGCAACTCTACAAAAAAACCCCCATTATGTTGATGTAATTATATGATGGAAAGCTTCATTTTCATTTCAGACCCAAAGTTCTTTAAAGCCACTCTGGCCTGAATTTTGTTTCTCAAGCCAGGGACAGGTCCAAGAGGGACATTCACAATGTGATTTTATGATCATTTGCAATGTGTGCTGAACAGTGCCCCAGAAAGCACAGCCAGTGTCTGATGGTGTGATGACTGCTCTGGTGGGATATGCCCAAAGTGGGTTTATTTTCCTGTTAGCAGAGAAGTCAGGCAAGACAGATCCCCTGCTCTGCTCCTTTCCAGCTCAGTCAGAGCTGTGTGTGCTGTCCTGAAGTACAGACTGGTACTATTTGGGTTTCTATAGGGTTTCTAAGATCTGGAATCATCTTTACTGTAGCTGCTTTGTAACACTCCCACATCTCTGAAACCACACCTGGTTGTGACAATTTTTGTTATTTCCTTTTTCTAAAATTAAAAAAAAAAAAAAATCTGTTTAAATTCCTCTTTCTATGGACACTGTTGAGTTTTTAGCCTCTCTCTTGCCCAGTAGCTTGAATTGTTACAGAATTAACTGCATCTGTGTTGACCTATTTTAAGTCTTGGAATGAGTTGTTCTGCAATACTAATATTCTAATCCTGCAGGATAGAGGTGGTGGAAAGAAATGTGGGAAAATAATTTGGGGAATATAGGAATAATAAAGGAAGAAATGCAGGTTGTATAGAGCCTTGTGACGCACAGTTGGTGTAACTGGGTACCAGAGTCTCTTGTTTCAGTGATTTATGTCTGCTGATAGGTAATGGGGTGGGATAATTGAGCACAAGACACAGCAAAAGGAAAAACAGTTTTCCATTTTTTCAAAATCCCCCTTTCTAGTTCTTATCAGCGAGATGAGATTTATAACTGAGAGCTCTGAATTCTACATGGCTTGCTGCCAGGGAGATCCAAAACAGAGCCTGGCTTCTGCAGCATCAGAGCTGGGCAGGGAACAAGCCACTGCATCTTTAAGAAGTGCTTATTTGGCATTTACTTATTTAGTTAAAGATCATTGCCAGACAGAACTCCCGTGGGAGGAGTGGATGGTTCACTGGGCCTCATGGGGAGGGCGGTAATTAAACTCCGAAGGCAAGCAATGATGTTAACCTAAAAGCTCATCTTTAAATAGTAATACACTTGCAATGTAAAGTGGAAGGCCCTCGGGTGCCTGTTGACACAGCGTTAGGAGCTGGCACTTTTTTATATAAAAGCTAAATTGAAGAAACTGTTATGAGCTCATCTGCATAAAGCAATATGATTCTGCCTGAGGGTGTGGGCAACAGGGAGTGATTAGCAAAACGTCTTTTTCCCTGCTACTCTGTTGCTCTGCTAACATGCCACTTGTCACTGAGAAATTTGAGATACCATATGCCAACCTGCATCTACAGAGACCCCCTTGCTGATTGCACATCGAAGAATTCCTCTTCAACACATGAGGAGCTGTCAGAAAGCATTTCTGAGGCTGCATGAGACACGCTGGAAAGGAAAATCTCGTGTTGCCTTCCTGATTCCTCCTCTTGTGTTGCGTCAAGCCCTTCCTAGTGAACTTCAGATGTGAAGCAAAACGCGTTTACACAGGAAGAACTGGGGATTCTTTGCTGACTTTCATCTTCTCTTCACCCCATGTGGGTTGGAATTGCTTATACAAACTAACCTGAAGCAATTTGAGGCTCTACTTCCAATAGAGAAGCTTGATTTCCATGGAGATCTGGATGGGGCATTCACTTTGCTAAGCAGCAATTTGGGTTCCTTGTATCTGTGCCTCCAGGGACAAGGAGGGGGTGTCCAATGGAATGGCATTAATAATTAGAAAGAAAAGAATGCCAAGCAGTAATATCATTTCCTGTCATGGCAGTTGCAGAGGTCAATAATTAAAATAAATGCAAAAAAGGAATACCATAAACTTTCGTTCAAGTGGCGATTTTCTGTTTTGAGGTAAAAGTCCCTTTTTCTGTCTTACCAAAACCCTACTTTTTTTTTTTTCTCAGCATTTAGATTTTCATGTTTGGTGTTGAGTGGAAGATTTCATTAGTATATGTACTAAGTACACTTTCTCTTCAGAAATATAATGCATCCTAAAAATTTTTGTTGTGCCTGTTTGCTATTTCACGGTGCCTGTTTGCTGTGGAAATGCTGATGTTGTTCACTTCTAGTTTTCATTACATGGAAAGAGATTGGCTTTGTTGCTCTTCATACACTGACAATAATTTCCTAAAAAAACCAGTTCCTCAGGCCTTTGGAACACCTTTTTTCAGAATACAAAGAAAACCCCTCTTTTCTTTGCATGAACATCCCTGCAGCTGGAAACCCAAACAACAGAGTGACTCAATAGTTGAACAACTCATCATTAACTCATTGATTCTCATGCAAGACTGATAGGGAGAAAAAGCATTTCCATCTGTTCAGCATGAGGTGATCAGTGTAAAATGATCCTGTCCATAATGAAAAGACTCCCAAGTCTAAGATCTACCACTTGTAGGCTTGTACTTGAGATGATTTTTCCAGTGATAAATCAGATATTGGCAGGATGCTGAGGGCAAACCAGGCTTTTGACATAGGGAAGTTTGGTTCAAGCATTTAGCACCTATTCAGAGAATTTGGGGCATGGTCAGTCTGAAAGGAATGTGAAAGAAGATCCCCTCATGAGAAGGACTGAAGCAGAATGACAGGTTAGATTTGGGAAGCCGGTGTATCTATTATGGCAATGCTGCTCCCAGCCTGTGCATCAAGGGTTCAGTGCCCCAGGCTGGCGTGTGAGGGGGAGGGTTATTTATTCTCCTTCCCCTGTCATGCCACTCATGACAAGAAGAGACATGAAAAGCTCAAGGGGCTAATCAGTTTTTAGGCTCTGACCCATATTTTGAGTTAGCAGTAATTATGAAATATAGGACTTCTCGTGTCTGATTATACCCATGGAACTGCAGCACTCCCACAGTTGCTCCAGACTTAACTCTGTGTGGATGAGAAGTGAGCAGGGACAGTATGTTTGAAAGAAATGATGCTGTGGAAATGAATGAAATTCAGGTGATCATGGAAGTGAAAAGACTCAGGGGTTTGGAGATTTTTTTGTTTGGTTTGGTTGGGGTGTTTTGGGGTTTTTTTGGGTTTGTTATGTTTATTTTTTCAGCTGTGCCAGATGCATTGAAGGTAGCAGGGAAGACAAATGCACAGCTTGGCCCCTAGCACTTTGAAAGCTGTTTTTGGCACCGTGGCAGAACAGACCTGATGACCTACTTTCCACTCTGATACATGAGAAACTCCTGCATCTCTTGACCTCTGATGCTTTCATTGTCAACAATGGGCTGTTTTGCACAGCCAAAGCTGGAAAAGGCAAACCCATTGCAATTCCCAATGAATTTCATTGCTGCAACAGTAAAATTGCCCATTTTGAGACTCTGTAAAACTCATGTGACTGTAAAAATCATTAAGACAAAATCCACAGGGTCAGGTGGACTTGCTCTCTTTAACTGTGCTCCAGTCTTTTCCTGTTGATGCAGAGAATGGGCTGAAAAATCCTGAAGTAGGAAGCAAAAGTGCTCTCAAATGTGACAAGGAGGTCTCAGCTTCATTTTACGCTGTAGAACTGCTAATTTCTCACTGGGTAAACAGTGGGAAGAGGCACTTTCTGCTGTGGCTCTTCTTTGTGTGCCTTTAGACTTGATTTTAATGCAGATTGAGAAGGGCATCTGCTAGTAGCACTTGTAAGCTTCGGACAGTATATTAAAAGAAAAATATCCTTTAATGTATCATGAGACAAAGCTTAAAAAAATCCTGTTAGTGTCAGTGATGGTACTTATTTCTCTTGTCCTCCCTTTCTCTGTTCTTCTTTTGCTCTAGCGGCTTTGACCGTTGATGCTAATTAGTACTGAAAAGGACATTTTTGGCAAGGCTTTTAAATACAGCTTTTATCTTCTCAAGCAACAGACAAAGTTGTATTTAATGGTATTTGACATCTAAGAGTGACTGCAAGGTCTTTTTTATGTTGGTTGTTTTTTTTTCTAAAGGAGTTCCTTATTCTTCTAATTTATTAGGAAATCAGTTGTACTTTTATTCTCAGCAAACTTCTGTACTTAGCTGAGAACATGCTGTGTTTATGTGGGTTTACAGTATTAAAAAGCAAATGATAATTATGTCAATGTTGTGCTGAGTGTTCCTTTTATTAGTTTTTCCCTGCATATTCTGTTGAGCTACCACATATCTTTTCAAATAATGAAATTATGTCCTTTCTTTTCTGAAAGGTTTTCAGGCAATACCTCTCAGCACTTATTGGCAAGCACAGAATTGTTGATACACATTTGCAAGACACTCTTGGGAAACAGTTGATCCAAATGATTGTTGTAGGTATTTCCTCCTTGCCTCTCTGTGGTGGTATTTTGGCCATACATGCCTGTCACTGCTGTCTTTGGAGGGGTGTTTCCATGTGGGTGTTGATTTTGGCCAGGCAGCATTACCAGATGTATCTGTGCCAATGTCAGACGATACGAACTGCCGCTGGAGTGGCATAGATTTCTAGAAGCAGCAGCAGAAAAATTACTGCAGCTTTCAGAAACTGTGGAGTGACTGGGAATTTAACAAGAATCCCACAAGGAGATGTCTTTCCTTTTCTCTTTCTTGATGGGTGTGTCCCAAATGGAGGCAATCTTCTGCTTCCCTAAACCATTAATTTGTCACACTTATAATCATTTATATTGAAAACTGCCAAAACCCAGCTGAACAGGATGTGGAACACAGGATGGAAAGAGCATCTCCTGTAAGACACCAGGCATATTTTGGATTCAGCTGGTGTGTAGGTCTAGACTTGGTCACAGGGTGGCAATCAATAGTCTGCAGAAATAAACGGTCATTTTCCTCTTTCACGGCGGTAATTCTTCTAAACTCTTAGAGCTCCCGTTAGGGCTGGATTTTGGGATGCAGGGAAGGCAGTTCCTCATCCTGGAACTCTTGGAAGCTGTTTTCAGGCTCCTTGCTCTCGGTGTCCCTCCAGAGTGCAGCTGCCCGAACCCGCGGCACGCGATGCGGCGCAAGCCCTCCCCTGGACTTCTGTGAACTCTGGCTCGGGTTCTTGGCCCTCCAGGGGTTGCAGCCATCTGTCACCAGCGAGTGATCTAACCTAGCCTGGCAAACTGGCCCAAGGGAAGGCAATCTAAAGATGAGCTTCTTCTCATTTTTTGCATTTCTCAGCTGCCCAGCATGCCCTGCCACAGCCTCGAGGAGTGATGGCCCTAACTGTTGGACTAAATCATGGATATGGCATGTCAGCAAATCCCAGGATTCCCCTTCCCTCCAACTCTCTGTGTGCAGGTTTGACTTTTGAGGCTGGTTCCCCTGAAATAACTTTCAGTTACATTCTATTACTTTTTCCCTGAAATATTTTTTGTTTTGCAAAGCAGTTAGGTAAGACACAGTTCCCCAGCTCAGCACAGCCTTATTGGAATCACAGCCTCGGTGTTTCCCCACAGGTCAGGTTTGTTTGACACCCACATTTCTCAGAAGACAGAAAAGATTTATTTTGGTCAGCTTTTTGCATTGGAGCAGGTACAGCTGGAATAGAAAGCTGTGCACAGGAAATAATAACAATAACAATAAAAATAACAATAATGATGATAATAATAATAATAATAGTGCAGCCATTCAGCTCTAAAATTTCAGTTCCCACAAGGCAACATGTGGGCCCTGCTAGGACAATAGTTACAGTACCCCTGGGAAGAGCAAACCTTCAAGGTTTGGTCTGTTGGTGAAAAAGATGATCCAAACCTCAGCACCCATATTTTTTGAACAGACAGAAAACAGGAGTTTAGCATCATTCTCCTCAAAAAATGCTTTGGGAATGTTAAAATGTTTCATTTTGATTGGAACATTAAAATTATATATTTCAGAATGTGGAACTTACTTTCTTTGAAGAACGTTGACACATCAGCTTTTATCCAGCATACAAAATTAACAGATGCTGAAATGTAATAATTTCTCATGATCTGAAAATTCAGTATTTTGCTTATCATCCAAAGTGGGATATTTCTTAATAGATTTTTTTTTTTTTTTTTTTTTGGTTTAAATATGTCTATACGAAGTGTGTGATGCATCAGGAGCCCATCCCAAATGATGCACATCCTAACTAATAATTGGCATGGTGCACATAATTGTTCACAACCTGAATTAGACATGAAGTATTTCCCATGTGAAATGTATTTACCATGACTCAATAGTCAGTGTGAAAATAACTGTTTTCCCTTTCTACAGATAGAATTTTTCTTTAGAGATGAGAATAATAATCAGCATTTGCCAGGTGGGACAATCCCCATACTCTGGAATTGAAATTTGAAGCAGTTAACATCAGCTCAGGTGTTTAAATGTGTATTGCCTTAATGCTTTGGGGAACAGCAGAATTTGGGATAATGCTGTCACTAGAGTGACATTCTGTCATGAAAGACCTTTAAATTAAGCTTTCTGAGCCCAATCCAGTAATGCAGTGGAATCTCTGAATAGTCTCCAATTAGGGTGAATAAGCTTTGGGCCATTGGCTTTCAGAGTCTCAGTCCTGCTGATGCCATGAAGATTTTTTGCCTTTTCTTTTATACCCCTGTTGTACCTTTTTACAACTTCTGTACTCCTAGTGCTTTTCCCCTACATTCTTGGACTTGTTTGTCAAGCTGAGAGACTCAACATTTTAGAAGCTTGGTAGCCAGGGATCAGTGTGCCCCAGAGCCCAAGGTCCTCTCCAGAACACATTCTGTAAACCAAGAGAGAACCATCCAGGGGAAGGTTCCTTGGGGAGGGGGGCTCACTCGAGCCTCTCCTTGGGGAATCTTTGATAGATCTGCTAATTAGTAAAATCTATAATGTTATACCTGATCTTTTGGGGCTGTGCATTGTTGTGTGCATTTCAGTGCATTTGACCTGGATGTGTGCACCTAAGGATCCTTAACAGAAATACCAAGGTAAAATCCCTTTCCCCCTTCTAACCGTGTCTGACTCTTGATTTTAAGACCAGGAAAAGGCATCACTGCAATGGAGCTTCTCAAGAGTGTGGGAGCTAAAAAATTGTCTACTGTCAGATTGTAGAGCCAGCTTTTCATCCAGCTTTTAGTTGGGATCATATTTTCCAACAGGTGCTTAAAGTTTTCCTATGAAATCAGGGGGCAGAAACAGTTTACATCCCCAGTTTTTGTGCCTGCCTTTAAATGAAAATTAAGAGTACAGGAGGAGAGGAATACAAAAGTCTTAAAGGCATTAGGGAGCCTTCTGCACAGCAAAATGTTGTATGTAATCTCAGATAAATATGAATACAAATTCCTGATTTGCTGAATCTTTGCCAGAATCACCTGAATTTTTAGACAAACCATCAAATAAAAAAGTTCTAGACATATGCATTATGCATGTACATAAGTTTATATATAAAATAAAAGGGAAATGGAATATATTCACAGGAAAAAAAAATCTTACTTTTCAAATGTTGTTGATTATTTCATCCTACTGATAATACCTAATACTATTCTTAATAGTAATGAGGATATTGGCTTTATCTAATAACCAAGATTTCTGCATGAAGATACATCAACATATTTTCTATTTCACATTGACTAAAGATGAAATACAGCAGAATACTTATTATTATCAGGAATGTCTGGACTAGACTGAACAAGTAGTCACACTGAAATAAAAAACTCCCACCACCTTTTGCCCAGAGACAGGGTATTATTTGCAGATTTTTTGTTCTCTACGATCTCACCATGGCGTCATCTCAGGGCTTTTTAAAAGGAGTTCCACTGATTATAGGAGGTAATAAAAGAAAGTACAAAGCATGAAGACCAGTGTCATATCAATCAGTGCAATTAACATGCAAGAAAGAAAACACGAAACATCTCCTTTATTCTGCATTTAAATGAGGCACACATTCCAAGGAGACAGAGACTGGCTTCTTCCAGCCACTAACAGCCACAGAAAATAGGATGTGGTGGAGGGAAATACACAGATATTACTATTAGATCCTTGCTTTTTAGAACTTGGACATGGTTAAAAGAGAAAGAACAATTTCTCACCACCTATTTTGTCTGGCATTGTCCAACCTCTGGTTGCCTGCTTACTTTTGTAATACAAATAAATTGTCAATATAAAATTTTATGGCAATTTTCCTACATAGAAAGAATGCTTAAATAATATCTTTTTCATATGCATGTCTTTAGGTCCCCTATGAATTCTCAGTTGGGTTTTGGACAACAGCATTGTCCTTGGAGGAAAGGGTGGCAGGAAAAGGATATTTTTCTTTTTTGGGCTTCAGCAATATCTGGATTTTAGGAAAATTCTGTGTATCTATCATTTCAGAGAAGAATCCAAAGGTATATTCAAGTTTAGAGAAAGACCTTTCTTAACCAGTTTTAGACATTTTCCATCCCTTTTTATTTTCTAATTTTTGCTGCATTTTGTCTTTTTTTTGTCTTTTTGCTGGTGCCTTTTACATGATCCACCTGCTATGAGACCTTCTGTTCCCCAGACTTCTTTATCCAGGTCGGGCGTTCTTCCCTTTGCTTCCACATCTCCGGAATGGGAGCATGGAGGAATATCAGGGACACAAACTCTGCTGACACCCATGGAGGAGCAGCCACAGGAATTCTCTGTTTGCCCCAGGATTACAGAACTCCCAGGATATTTTGAGTGCTGGAGTTAGTTTGTCACTAACTTCTGTTGACCACAGATATCTCTACTTTGATTTGAGTACAGAATAGCAAAAATTTATTTTTGGTGACAGAAGCATAACTGTAAATAGTAATCCAGCAGTAATTGTATTGAAAATTACTCTTTGTTTTCAGGGAGTTTTTATATTTGCAGAGAAGTTATTGCTGTGTTTCAACAACCTAAAAACATCTTTTTGTTTCCTTGTGGTGCTGCTGCTCCATATTTGTTGGCACATTGGTAAAGACATGTGCACAGCACACAGAAAGACTTAAAAAAAACCCAAAGCAAAAAACCATTTCAGGATATTTTCTTGCTTTGTTGTTGCATATACAAAAATATTCAGTCATGGAGTTACCTGCTGCTTCAAAGCTTATCAAGAGAGTATGTGAGAGGTATGTATTATCTTGTAGAAATAAGAGAGACACAAATCAGAGAGGGAGAGAATGATGAGTTGAACCAAACCTTACGTTCTTCCATTTTAATTTCTTTGTTCCTGCATTCTGGTCTTGTTGCTGATGTCTTGCTGTCCTAATTGCCTTTGGTTCTCAGAATAACTCTCATTTTAGGCCATCCAGTCATATTAAATAAAGAAGGATGTCAAGAAAAGGAGAGTCAAAGAAACTAGGCAGGAGGGAGATTAAAAAAGGAAATGGTTCCTATCAGCAAATCTGTTGTGTAAAACATTGATAATTAATTTGCACCAAGGCTGTGTTTTGCACCTGGATCTCTAAGATGCCTTTATTAGACTATACATGGATATCTTCAGGCATCCTGTTTAGCTCTGATTTTTCTTTTAAATTACATGTTTTAATGGGAGCCAAAACCAGTCATTTTTGCTATAGGTGCAAATTACAGCAAATTTGCTTTATTCAGAGTCAAGTGATATCACTGGGGTGTATCAGTGCCAGAATTGTGGAAAACTGAGAGCAACTAAATAACTGAAACACCAAACGTATTCTCGTTCAGGCTTGTCTGAAGAGAGTTCACAATATCCAGAGATGTTAATAGCTATTCACAGCTTGGTTGTCACTATTATTTGTTTCTCTTTCACTTGTGAATGCATATGGTTTCAGAATGTCAGGCTTGCTCCTAAATGCCTCCCAGATATGATGGCATTTTGGGAAAAATGAAGCTTGTTGCAGAGGAGGGGAAGATTTCCCTTAGATCTGGTGCCAGTAAAGATGGCTAAGATTAGGGGGAAGAAACCAGGTCAACTACCTATTTATTCCCTCTTTTCCTGTTCAGATTTTGTTTGAATTTCTGTTCATTTAGTTTAAGTATTCAAGATGGTTTTATGTGCAAGTACCTGTTAGAAATGCTAATGTTCATAACAGCTTCGAACTTTGAACCAGAGGTTTTATCGTCTTGACAAAGTGCATTTATTTTTAAATGGGTAATATTTTAGATAGAGATCTCTCTATCTCTCTATTAGTTTGGAAATTAGGTTAGAGATGCCAAGTGTTTCCCTCCTACTCATGTCTCACAGTACCATAAATTACATTTAAAGGCTCATCCAGAAGCCAATCCAATTCAACCCCCTGTTCAGAAAAGATCTAATTTAGATCAGGTTTCTCAAGGCCATGACTGGTCAAATCTGGAACACTTCTGAGGGCAGAGGTCCCACAACTTCTCTGGGCCTCTCTTCCAGTATTTTACCATCATCATGAAAAAAACCAACAACAACAAAAAAATGGTCTTATCACAGCACACCTCCAAAAACACAGAGCTCCAGTGTCTATGTATTCTCTGATCATAGACATCTGTTCCTGCCCTCTTTCCTAACACTTTGGGGACCTCGCTGCACTTTCACTGACCTGCCAAGTTACAAGGTCATCTGAGAAGGAAAAATTAAGATAAGCTGCATTATATTTGCTCCATGTCCAGGAGTAAAATCTATTGCCACACAGCAACGTACTATGTGTGGGTGGAGTAAAGCTTTCTACCTGCTGGGAAAATTTCCATTAAATCCTCCAAGCATATGAGAATTTGCTGCTTTATTGCCATAAACAAATAACATCTCCTGCACAGCAATACTGGTATCAGGACTTTGCATTTAGGTGCAAAGAGGTGAAGCAAAACTTTACTGCAGCTCAGCTTTGAGGCTGATGGCAATCCATGCTTTCCAGCTTTCAAGGGACTCCCACTTCTCTCCTTTTTTTCTACTCAGCAAGAGGTGTAGGTGAGTGGTTCAGAGTTTTGCTGACACACCAACACCTATAAAATAATATGTTGTACTGATGCGTGAAAGCACTCAGCATTAAGTTCTTGAAATAATCAATTATTTAGCAGCTCATCACATTTGCTGTCCACTGAAGGATCTTTAGAGCAATAATAAGGTCACTGCAATCAGATTCTCTGCTTTTGGCACTTCATCTACAAAGCCTGCACACATCCACTGAAAAAATCCCAAAAAAAACCTTGGCTGAAGTTTGGAATCTGTGCTAGTCTCAGCAGGAGATGATTGCTTTTTAATTTTCCCTATCTGGATATCTGCTTGTGCAGTAAAGTCCTCTGGCAGAGGCATCTCTGGTCATTAGAAGCAGTGGCTGTGTATTGGCTTCACTGGCTTTGAGTCAGGCCTGGGGAATGGTGTTGGAAAGCTTGTTGGGAAGTGGCATTCAAGGAGGTTTGGGAAGCAGCCTTTCTGGGTTAAAAAAGAATATCCTTTAAGCATTTTATGGCATGTCTTTCCCAGAGGAAGAGATGCTGTTGGAAGAACAGCAGGCAGTAAATTAATGAAATATTGACATTTACAAATTATTGGTATTTCCTCATTTTTTATTTCGTTCATCTTTTCTTTTTAAAGTAAAAATGAATAATCTTCAAGGATCTGTGATTCACAACTTGTTTATTTTGCTAGGCTCCTCAAGCAGCCTGCATCCAGCATTAGTGGTGCTGTGTGGGATTGGAGAATTATCCTTAGATATTTATAAATAAGGATTAAAATAAGAGTTATTTCATACTGATCATTAGATGGAGGGTACGAAAATCAGTGAAATTTGAGGAAGGGTTCTGGAATGACATTTCAGAAAGGGCATTTGCTGTTGGCTGTGACTTTGTGCTGTTCTGTGCACGGTGAATATGCAGGTGCTGACAGTGCCCACAGCTGTGGGAGTGACTGTCCTCCCTCATGGTCACAGCCAGCTTCTGCAGTCCTGCCTTCGTTTGTTACTGGCCCAAAATTTCTAAACATATCCTAAGGAGCTAAAAAAGTGGGCATTTATGTCCTGTTTTTCTCCTTCCCTTGTGTCCTCTGCAGTGGATGAGGAGGATTTGAAACTCAAGTTTGCTCTAATCCAAGATCTTTTCTCAACTCAAATTGAAGTGTTCGATGTAGCTTCAACTGGTTGATGTAGCTGGCTGATGGCAGCAGGAGAACTCACAACAGAATGAAGTGGGATAAGGAAATATGAAGTTGTTAAAATGAGAAGAAAGAAGAAAAATAGCCATTATTGGAGTTACTCTTCATTTTAATTGCATGTGTTAAATATCTAGAGCTGATAGATACTCTAGATGAAAATACATGACAATTTTCACAAAATCCAAGGGATTAATTCAGAATAAGCAAAGCCCAAGTTGGACTCTTCTAGGGTTATAAATGCAAGCAGGAACAGATGTATTAAGTATTAACTTGTAGTCAGGCTGCTGGATTGACAAAGTGTGATGTATGGCTGTGGTGAGAGTTCTGCACTGAGTGTCAACAGAGAAATATTTATTGGCACTCCATTGCATTTGTGGATGCAATTCCACAGCCTAAATACAGTGCCATTTAAAAATACAGGGCTAGAAGTCATTAAATACAAGCAGGATGTTTGAAATACAGTTTGCTCTGAGGGGCTTCTTGCTGTTTATTATTAATTCATGTTCATATTGTATTAAAAACAGGAAGCTGGATTGAAGTTCATCACCACAGAGCCCACAAAAACTGGTGAATTTACCATAAGATTATTTTGGCCCTGAATCATTCAAAAGCAACAAGGGGTGTGGTAAATGGCAGCTCGAGTTTACAGGCCACAAGTCTAGAACCAAAGCAAAACATTTAGGCTGATCTGGGGAAAAAAGTGACCTTCTGGATAAATTAATTGGAGGTAGTATGATTACTGTCAAGGCCTGAAATAATCTGAATATTCTATAGATGTGATAAATGCAATTTCTTGTTGTACATAATGTGCTGAAGTGGCCCAGGATCCTGCAAGGTCAGATCAGCAGTGGTCATATCATACAGATATGACCCCTCCTCAGCCTCTGTAGAAAGCAAAACCTTTTATCTGTTTAGAGTAGAAAAAACCCTTAAACTGTGAGTTTGTGCAGGGTAAATGCAGGTACAATGCAATTTCTTTGTCCTTGATGTGTCTGATAGAAATTTAGGCCTCATTCGCATGTTAGACTGGGGTTTCATACTTTGCACTGGGAATATAAAAGAAAATTATAGAACCCAGCAGGAATGCCCATTTATGAGGAAAACATAAAAGCAATAATTAGAACAGGAATGAAATTCATGTTCTGCTGCAGACTGTGGCTGTTTTCCTGTTGATTCCAGTGTGAAAAAAATTCAATCAGAATCACAAATGAGTCCATAAAAAGTTTTCACAGGGAAATAGCCTTTCCTCATCTTTCTTTCAATATTTCCTGACTCTCAGGATGATATGCAGTTGTGAAATCTTCTATCCCATTAAGCAAATCAGGTAAACATGGGTCTGCCTAAATGCATGTATGAAAAAAATGCTTTTTCCATGGTTTTAAGCTAAGATGTTTCCTCAGATATCTCCATTAATCTTTAAGCTAAGGAGAGAGTAAATGGGAAGTGCTGGTGCATGTGGTTAAATATTTATTAAAGTAGATGTGGAACTAAATGAGGAAAGGTAAAGAAAATGTGAAGACCTAGAGGGGCAATGGTGTTTACATTTATCTAAATCTGAAGAACTTCAGCAAGAAGAAAAAGCCTCATTTTTTTCTTCCTTGATTGGTGTGTAGCTGTTTAAGTGTAACTGTTACAGTAAATTGGAAGATCTTGCCTCTCCCCTGAGGTTTTGAGTAGGAGATGAAATTACCCCAATATAAAAACCAGTGTATTTAACTGCCATAATAAAAAATCCAGACCAGCAAGCCCCCAAAAATCCTACATGCTGTGCCACAAAGCGCTTATCAGTTTTTAAGTTCTTATACAAAGGACACAAACCCTACTGGCTTCTGGTAAGGCTCGTGCTTCTAATCTGTGCTGATGAAAATCCCAACCTGCTGTGGATTTGTCTCTCACCAACATCCCTCTTAGTGCAGAAATCACTTGTACTTAACCCGTGTGTTTTTAACTTCTTACTGTGGTTTGTCTGTCTGCAAGGAGCAGGGTCCTACTTCACAGCCATTGCAAGTTCTTGGCTTTTTTCCCAAACTGAGGTAAATTCTGAGGTTTTCAGCTCCTTTGCTTTTGGGTGAAGTCTTTAAAGGAGCACAGCAAATCAGCATGACTGACTGTGTCAGTGATGCCACCCTTTTGTGAAATCCTCCCTCTGTGAAAACATGATTTGCAGCACTTCCAGTGACTTCATACTTGGACAATTTGAAAGTCCAGGGTTCAGGCACTGTCTCATGAAAGGACAATGATTACATGACTGGATGGAAACGTCTCCTTGATTTTTTTTTTAAAGATGGAGACAGGCTGGGGTGGGGAGGTCTCTCTGGGAACTGCATCATCTCAGGGCACACAAATTTCATGGCTTGGGCTCCTGTTGTCATGCAGCTGGAGAGCCCTACCGTATGTCCTGCAGCATGTGCAAAAGCATAAATTCCTTTATTGCATATTTGTAAGGCTTATCTGCATTTATGGTGTTCTTTTGTGCTACAGATTGTGTCAATGAAAATGTTGATGAAGGCAAACAGAACTGTCCCTGCTGCCTTTTGAAAGAGGCCCATTTTTGGGAAGTTTGATTGGTGTGAAACATTAACAGAAAAAATATGGCTGTCAACAAGAGACAAGGATGAAATGTGGAGTTTTATTTTTCACCTACTTCCCATTTAGGAAGAGAAACTCAAGTGGTTTGTCCATAAATGACCACTGTCTGAAATAGATGCAAACAGCTCTTGAGCTCCCTCTAAGCACCATCTTTGTCTTTCATTCCACTTTTGGAGATTGTTCTTGAACTGATTTCTGTGCTTGGGCAAACCCAAATATGCAAAGACAGGAGGAAAAAAAAAAAAAAAAGTTATTCTATTTCCATGGCAACATCAATTCCCATTCTGCAGGTAAAACAGCTGCCAGTTAGTCCACTCACTGAACGGCAGCTCCTGAAGGCTCTTTATACTGTAACATTTGGCCAAAAATAACTTGGCATGCCACAGTTTTCCCACAAACCCAGAGAGAGAGTGAGATTAAACTGACTGGCAAGCAGACTGTCAACTCGTTTAGTGTCTTCATGCTAGGAGGAAGAAAACAGTCTCTAAACATTTGAGAGGGAAAAGATGGGATGTTTATGGTTGGCACATTATTTTCATGGCCTAAAATGTAAAATATTTATGCTGTTGAAAGGAATATGAAATATCTTCTGTTTCGTTCACCACAAGGGCACCAGGTAATTTGTTTTTCAGCAGAAAACCGTTATAATTACACACTTTCTGATTTAGAATTAATTAGCATTTTTTGAAGTTATGGTGACAAATCTAGGCAGCTCCTTGAAATTAATTCTAATGGAAGTAAATCAGTTTCTCTTAGATTTTGTGGCAGTGTTTGCTGAGGAAGAACAAAATTATTACTTTCATAACCATTTTATGATGATGTTCTGTCAGTAATTAGATATTACCACCCGATACTAAAATTGGTATCACTGTTACCTGTCTTTAGATCTTAATGTGGAGCAGGTGTTGCTTGAGCTCTTCATGGGAGTATTTGATAGGAAGCAGTGGGGAAAAAAAGTAAGGCTTTTTTTGGCAAGTGCAGAGGAAGTGTTTAGACCTGTAATTACAACTGATTAACTTAATTAAAAACTGAGACAGACAATCCTGAGCTGATTTTTTAGAAACCTGTGCAAATAGGCCGTCAGGAAGGAGTAGGTGTGATGGTTTTTTTAATGGTTGTCTTGGGAAAGTTAAAATCAACTCAAGCTGGAGGAAAAAAAAGTGCATTTTACCACTTAAACCTGGGTAGAAATGAAGGGATTCCTGAAGGCCAGTGGTTACAATCAGTATAATTTAAATTAAGAAATGAACTAATTTAAATTAATGATAGTAATTTTTTTCTCAGAGAGATTCTGCCTTTGTTTATCATCAAACCTCTGCAAACCAGTGGTCCAGTTGACTTTACTGGTGGGTTGTTGCTTCATGAAGTAGCTAACCTGCCAGGTGAGTTAGATTTGGGTATAAGTTAGGCCCAAAAAACAAGCTAATTTAGGGTTATGTTGGAATTAGGGTTTTAAAACCTCTCTGCTGATTTTAACAGATTTATGCATCATCCTTCCTTGCCTTTCTAAGCACCACGAGTATGCTCAGGTAGTTAAAAGGCCACATTCACTGACTGAAATGTTCCAAAGCCTCAGAAGAAAAGATTGTTTATGCATAGGCATAAAAAACTAGCCCCATGTTATTTTTCTTTTATTAGGGGTTCATCACCACTGTTGGATGATATTACAATACTGTGTAATGTATTTAAACGACCAGGAATGACTTCTAGTAATGTGTTTTTCACCTTAGTCTCTTGATTTCTCACTAATTTTTTGATAATGTTTGATGTTTTTGATAAGGGAAGTTTTCATTTGTAATAATGATTAATCTAATGCCTTTCACTTTTGGTCAATTTGTGTTTATTTGGACTTTTGCCTATAACACAGAAAATGGTAGGATGCCTACTTTGATGCTTTGAAGATGCAAATATTGCCACCCAAATGCCACCAGATTCCCTGGGGAGTCTTCTGCCCTGGCATTATCTTTCAGTGAGTGTATTCCTTTGGGAATACTGCCTTCAAAACTCCTCACACCTGCATCCAGCAGTATTAGTGTGGCTTAATTTGTTTTTAGAGCTAATATACACAATGACTGTGTGTTTAAAAATGATTATTATGTGGTTTACTTGTGGCCTGTGTTCCAGGGAGTGTGTCATGGATCTTTTATGCCGGGGGGACCCACAGGTGTGCCTTCAACACAGCCCTTCCCGCGGGCAATCCACACGGATGATCCTGGAATGCTCTTCCCGTTAGGAAAGGGTGATTAGCTTTTACCAAACCCACAAACACAGCATGTGAGAATGGTATGCAGAGAAGGCATAAACATTTCCAGGGAATCCTGACTGCTGGCAGTCCTTGTTTCCATGACCTGTAACTCGCCACTCTTCTGTCATTTAAAGGAACATCAGGCAGTTCCCATCTTGTTCACACCGTTAGATGCTGCCATCAACCATTAGAACACACATCAGTGCAACCTGGATGGTTTTAATGGGATCTGTAAATACAGGAGCAATTCAGAGAAGGCAGCTCACATTTTGGTAATGTGCCATTAAAAGGCAGAAAGAAGAATAATAGGGAAAACAGCAGGGCCATTCATTCACCTCATTTTTCGTTAGGAAACACAATGTGCTGCATCTCTGGTCATTCTGAGGAAAAACAACCTTGTCAAGGAAAATGTTGGTGCCTCCCTCATCAAGCAGAAGCAAATTTAATTCTGCACAGTGCTCAGAAAGTTGCAGCCTCTCTGGTTTCTGCAAGCCCAAAATCTGCTTATTGTTCTGACCCGTTTCATTCCTGTTTTCTGTAGAAATTTTTCTGTAGAAATTTTTATATCCTACCAGTACTATTTGAGGGACCTTACTATATTTTGTGTATTAGGTACTTGATTTATCCTCCCAGTGTTCTGAGAAGTAGAGGTGAGCCGTGAACTCTGCTGGAAATTACTAATTTTCTTCATAAATGTTCAAGCAATTCAAAATGGTCATCAACTGCAGATATTAAAATGCATTTAAAAACAAATAAAAGAAAGGAAAAGAGCTCTCTGTTACCAGCTACCAGGAATAGGAATTAAATCAGCAGAAACCCTGTAGGAAGGAGTTCACATCTGGAATACTTGGAAGTGGGGCACCTGATGGAGATTTAGCCCTCTAACACATTCACCCCTTGGCTGGGGCTGTGCTGGGGTCGAGTGAGGATCCTCTCCTGCCTCTCTCTCACACAAAGGCCAAACATAGATTGCCACTACTGCTGAGCAGTTGGCAATCTTCAGTGAGTGACTGACCCAGATTCTCTTGTGGATCTTCCTGCATGGCGTGGCTTAAAGGCTGTAACCTCATCCTCCCTCCCCAGGCCACAGATCCCATCCTCTCTGAGGCAGAAAGTCGGTCTGAATTTCTCTAATCTCCAACCCACAACTTCTCAAAGCCATTTTTATCTCCTTGTTTCTGTGTAGTCAGGCAAGAAAATAAACATCCCAGGTCGATGTACTTTGAAACTTGTAAATTGTTTTCATGGAATTAATGGATTAGAGACAAGGCTTAACTGATGGGTAAAGGGGTAAGATTTAGCAATACATAAGAATAAAATTTTGTCTCAGGTAGTAAGATACTAGTCATAAGATAGAGTGGACATACATAGAGACAGGAACTTGCTCCATAAAGAACTGTCCCAGCAAATGTGCCATTTGCTTGAGAAATAAACCCAAGCAGCAAACGTAAATATGTTTGCCTTAATAAGCTTTAACAGCAATTTTAAGTGCAAAAGTCTTAGAAACCCCAAATGCTTAGTGTTCTATAGTCTATTCTCTACCAAGCCTCTCATTTCCTTTCAGAAAACATTACATTTTGGCTGGTGTTTAAAGTTGAATTTTTTTTCAGGGACAGCCTAATTGTTGCCAAACTAACATGTCACATTTTTCCCATGGGATATAATAAAATGATCATAGCAAAATCATGATAATGATCCACGTTCTGCAAAACAAGAGCACAGTTTAATTTGAACATAGGAAGAGTGATCATAGGGAAGATGAAGTAAAATGTAGTGAACTACAGCATTGTCTATTAACAAAAAGTAGACTTTAAAAAAAAATCAACTGAAAATGTAATTGCAGTAATGTATTGGATTTATAGGAAAAACACTGGCTGTGTAACTGATTTAATGTTGTTTCTATTCAATACACTTTCCAATATAGCCATCCTTTTCCTTAACAGAATGAAATATATTTTTCTTTGGAATGTACTTTTCCTTCCCTTTTTGACTGCAGAAGAAGTGAAAAGGTGACTTTCTTTTATAAAATAAATATCCTGGTAATTTGTCACTTACTAAAACAGTGTTTCTTGGACCCAATTCCACCCATCTCACCCAAGTGCTCACCTGATGTGGACACATCCCACATTAAAATTTGTGTTGGTAGAGGTCAGTCTATGAGAGGTTGATAACTTTTCCTCACTGTGAAGCAAGGCTGGACCTGTAGACTATGAAATATATTCCCTGAAGGTTTCACTTCCCTGCATTCCCAGCAGAGAGAGCCTGGGGATGGATCTAAGGGAGCTTCTTTCCTGTGAGGGTGAACAGAGCCCATTTTGGTGTTGGCCCAGCCCATCCTGGACTTTGACACATCCCTGGTGGAGACTGAAACAGAGAAGTGCAAGTTTGTGACAGGACAATCACAAGAATTCAAATGCAGTCTGCAAGACTCCTTTTCTTTTTTCCCTGTTTTGCAGAAGCATCATTTTTGGAGCACATTAATCTGATCTGACAAGGAGTCGAACTGAAAACAAAAAAAGCCCAAGCATAAGAACATGGCCATTAAACCAAGTTCTCTGCAGAGCACTGCACTCAGAAGTTAATTACAGCTGAATCTTCCTTGACCTTTGAACTTTTTATCTCTTGACATTTTTGTACATTCTTTTCTGGCTGAAAGCAAGAATCTAAAGAAGCTGGTTAAAGTCCCACAGTCACACAGTTTCATTAATTGCTTTTCCTTCAGGTTAAGAATGTGCAGGTTAGCACTGGCGTTTGGCACTCGCAGTGTCTCATTAGTGAAACCTACAGGACCAGCTCCTGGAACATAAGATCAACTGTCTAAATTGAGTATTCTTAATTACTTGGAATATTTGTTCTCCCCTTACTCGAGAGCAAGTGGAGTGTTGCTGTTATTGTCTCAGTGCACAAGTGTTGGTGGTAGAGATAAGTCTGTAACAAAGCCCTGACAGGAGTAATTCGTCTTCAAGATTAACGGAGCAATTCTGCACGTTGGTTATGTATTAATGAAACACGAGTGTGGTACATGGTAATGAATGTTCCTCCAGCAGCCTGAAAAGATGCTTTGCTGCAGCACAAGTCCTCTGAGTGTGGTTGTTTCCATCCACCCTGAAAACCTGCCACCAGTGCTCCTAATTTATATCACCGTGTGTTACCATGCTCTTGAATGAAATTAAGGCCAAATGTTTATTATTGCTTAGTCTCATTAATTGCAAATATATGTTTATCTCTTAATAATCATCCAAGTGTGGTGTTAACATATTTTTCTCATTGGTCCCTGAGAAGCAGCAAATGGCACTAAGAGAGTTTGGGTTTCTGTGATTGGAAGCACTGTTTGTCACTGTCACTGGGCAGGCCCCAAGTGACCTTGTTTGGTGGGTGGAAGTCCCAGGGAAAGAGTTTAATTGGAGTCCTGGAAACTGAAAGTTACTCTCTGCCCACCATCTGTGCTTTGGGCTGGTTGATCATCAGCATAGGCCACTGTGAGTGCTGCGAGGAGGTTTGAAATGAGGGAAGCTCAACCAGGACAACACCATCAGAGTCAGATTTTAGTGCTGTGAATTAGAGTGCCAGTAAAAAGAAAAAGAAAAAAGCAGATGTTATAGTTGGGAAGACTGCCATCTTTTCAAAATGATGGAAAAGCAATTTAGGTTATGTCCCTTGTTTCTAAAGATTACAAAGTATTTAGTGTGAAATTCATTAACAGCTGGGGGAAACAGCTACACCACTTTTTTGGCCCAAAGGATTTCTGCAAAGTATCGTAGCAGTAAGCAACTTTTAAACATTAGAGAGGTGAATTCTCCACAACTTTAATTGAAGTTCAATATTTTCCATGGTTTCTAAGGGATTTGACTTGCTGATTCTACCCAAACTCTCTACGTAGCTTTAAAGATAAAATATATATATATATATATAAAATGCCAGTTCCACAGGATTTTTTTGTTGCTCAAAGATGTGATTTTTCTTCTTTTGAAAAGAAGGTCATTTCAGAAAGAATGCTGATCCAATCACTGCTGTTATATACTCAAACCTTCACTTATCACCAATGAATATCACTCCAAAAGAGTGTTTTCAAAATAACAAGAGCAGGAAAACTCTGGTCTCTTTACTAGAGTTGACAGATAATGTAAAAATATGCAGCCAGGTTTATCACCAAATCAGCTCTGCCACTACTGACATTATTTGGGAAACTCCTGTGCATGCAGACATAAATTGTTGCTATTATGTTCATCATAGGCAGGACAGAGAAAAAGTTCTGTAATAAGAAAATACGTTTAGTTTGTAGCTGGATGAATGAGACAACTTTTGGAAATTAGGGATGAGGAGATTAGAAAAACACAGTGAAAGACAAGCAGGCCATCCTCATATTATGAAAAATGAGCACCTGCCTTCCTTTCCCTTCACTGATTTACAGATTCACCCAAAATGAAACAAAGTCCTTGAATCAGGCTGAAGAAAAGCTCATTGCTTTAAAGGGACATCCTTGACATTACATAAGTAAACTTAGGCAAAACCAGGAGCACTTCACTGTGTCTGGATAAAATTCTCTGGGGAAGTTCTTCTGTTGACATCGTTTTTATTTGAATTGTGATGTCTCAAGCCTTGCAATGTCTCAAGCTTTGATTAGCTTTCAGTTTTGGAGCTGTAATTAAAGGACAAGTGGTTCTACCAAAAAAGTTCCTTCTTCTACACCTATTAGGTGTCTGCAACCTCCAAAATGCCATTTCTGCAAGTGTAGAACATCACAGGGTTTTAAACTGAACTGGAACCTTCTTTGGAAAAGTTTTCCACTTTAAATTTCATGGTTTTTGTAGGTTTGTGACATGCTAAGTATCAAAGCTCTGCTGGGTAAGACTAAAGATGTGTCAGCTCAATGAGAAAATGAGCACTTGCTTGCTTGCTTATTCTAATTATTGCATGACAGTGATAAGAGGCAGCACTTTCATGTCAGAAATTTGTTAATAGTTTTCCTTTGGTAATTCAGAATGGTTGATGACTAAAGTAACTGGAATTTGCCTGTCAAAGTTGTAGCTCCAGCCAAGGCTGCTGTGTCTGCAGTAACACAGAGGTAGATCAAGTCAAAATAATTCATGTAGCAATTTACTGATGTTCTGATGTAAGCCTTCAGGGCCAAAAAAGACAGAGAAAGTAAAAAAAAAAGAATGAGAAAAAGCAATTAGATATTATGAGATGTGAGAGGACTTGCAGAAATAGTAAAGGTGGAAGGAATAAATTATTACCCAATTTGCCCTTCTGGTTAGCATAAACCATATAATTGAATGCAGATCTTGATAACTGCAGTTTAACTCAAGTATTAAAATATGTTTGTTTCCTTGACACTATAAAAGTTGAGATAATAACTATATTTCACCTCATATTTCAGTGTAATTAAGTTTGAATTTACATTTTCTGTTCAATGCATATATATGCAAATATACCCAAATCTATCTTACAGTGATAAATAATGATCAAGTGGAAAAACACTGAAAGGAGGAAAAATTTTAGTTTCTTCCATGAAAACAGCTGAAATTTGGGCTGGGGAATAGCTGTCTCTTAGCTTGGCTACAAAATGGAAGAGGAAAAAAAAATCCCAGTTGAAATGCAACTCAGAAAATGATCTTCTGGACTTATACTGGAGTAGCAGAGTATTCAAACCCTTTGAATCGTGATGTTATAATATAGGTCAGGTTGGTATGAGCATTAGGGAAACTTTAGTGTTAATTGACATCACTAAAATATGTGAAACAACAGGCAGATGGGAATCTCATCCTGGACAGGAATGAAGAGGCTTCCCTACTGCAGAGAGACAACAAATTCATGGAGGAAAACCAGGGAGGGGAAGTGCCAGCCTTGCCTTGGTCCCGAGGGGTGCACAGGCCCTGCACAAAATGCTGTGGGCACTGAGGGGCTCCCTTGGAGTGGCCATGTGGCCCTTCCACGTGTTACAGAGTCCCAGAATCATCAAAGTTGGGAGGCACCTTCAGCATTATCCGGTTCCATCATCACCCCAGCACCCAAGGGCCACATCCAGACTCCTCCTGAGCACTTCCAGAGACAGTGACTCCACCACCTCCCTGGGCAAACTTATTCCTGGCACTCCTGCAGTGATATTTTTTTTCCAATCTCCAACCTGAGCCTCCCCTGGTGCCATTTGAGGCCATTTCCTCTCCTCCTTTCCCTTGGCACACGGCAGCAGAGCCCGACCCCCCCTCACTGCCCCTCCTGGCAGGGACTTGTGGGGAGCAGTGAGGTCCTCCCTGAGCCTCCTCTGCTCCAGCCTGAGCTCCTCCAGCTCCCTCAGCTGCTCCTCACAGGATGTGTTTTCCAACCCTTCCCCAGCTCTACTTCCTTCTCTGGACACACTTGAAGACCTCAACACCCTTTTAGAAATGAGGGGCCTAAAACCGGGCTTGAGCTGTGGCCTTGCTAGGGCCAAGAAGAGCAGGACAGGAGTGAGAGATGCCAGCGATCACTTTGCATACACTTGATGGCAAAAAGGGAACTCCTAAGAAAAATGAAGAAGCATTTTTAAAAAGGAAACCAAAAGGGTTATCTGAGAGCACAAAATCTTTGCAGGTGTCATGGCTACAGCTGAAAGATCAGGTATTGGAGGCAATGTCATCTGTTAAAAAGCTATCATCTATCAAATGCTGCTATGGTCAAACAAGAGGCTAAAGAAGGATAACAAAACAAAGAAATCATCCTTCAGAAACGTAATGTTATGTCCAAAACTAGAAAACAGGGAATGACTCAACCTCTGGTAGTTTTTATTGTGTGGAAACATGTCAGGGCACAAAGATTTTTAGAAACAACTTGAAAAGGTATTGAGGAAAGAATACATTTATTTATGGACACAATAAAAATAAAACTTCTGCCAGAGTGTACAGAGGGCCAGTAGGTGAGGAATGTGTGAAAGGGCTGCTAAGAGAAGATAAGGATATACCAAAAAAACCAAAAAGGATCAGTTGCAAAAAAAGAGGTCTATGGAACAAAGACGCAAAATGAATGTTTGCAAATTGCTAGCACCAGACAGTCAAAAGCACTCAAACATCAGAAAAAAACCCAACCAAGATGACATAAGAAGTTCCAAAAGGCACCAGGAGAAACCCAGAACTGTTGAGGAAGAAGAGTTCTGCACCTGTATAAAAACCTGTCTAAGAAGCAGGTCACAGTTTTAAGAGAGTTCTTTGGGAAGTCACCAGCCAGAGTGTGAAAGGTGTGAAAGGTGAGGTGACAGAGGTTCACGATAGATTCAGAGAAAGGTGACACAGTTTGTTCTTATGGATCTGCTTGTGCAGAATTATCCTATAGTGTAAAACTTAATTATTGTGTAGTGTAGACAGGAGACGACAAAATCCCAGGTGCCAGAGAAGATGTGGTAACAAATTAATATTCTCTTTCTCTCTCCTCCTTCCTTTTCTCCCCCAAAAGAATGAGCTATCAGACTGCATTATCTGGTGGAAGACTGGAATGAGCAATGGGATGCACGTCCTCACACCTCGCATAATGAAGCTGAGAACCTTATTGCACAGATTGTCACGGACACTACAAATTTACATGGATTTAGAAAGTGCTTGGACAAATTCATGGCAGGAAGCATCCCATTGGGGACTGTTGAATGCAGATATGCCATCAGAGGAGGGCTCTAAGCTACAGACTGCTAGAAAATGGGAAAGGATTCTGAAATAATCAGTATGTGCTTGACCTGTTCTTAGTCTTTATTTGGCCATCCACCACTGTTCACCATCAGGGAGTGGATGATCTGATGCAGTCTGGCTGCCTCTTTTTAATAGATATATAAATATATTTTAATGAAAAGTCTGATTTTTATTATGATTTTTAAATTTTTTTTCAAAATTGCTGAGAAAAGGTGCCCTTTTGTGCAGTAGATCAAATATAAAACATGCAGGAGACACAGGTCCAGGTTCCTGTCAGAAGAGAATCAATCCCATATTGTTTACCTGTTCAGGAGGAAACCCACAGTCACAGGTATAGGTTATTTAAGTTCATAGGAATGCAAAGTACACTTTTTATCTCTCCTGTTGACACTCTCATTTTATGCAAATAAGGAAATGTTCAGTAAGGCACATTCTGGAACCATGGAATCCTCTTAAATGATTTTTGAAACCACTGTAACACCTTCCCTCTCCACTTCTCTGCTTCAGTTGCTACTTTAATATTTTAAGGTGAGTGTGAAGTCAGAGCCACCTTAAAAAAAATACCACCACAAAAAAAGCCAACAGCAGTGGACAGGATGCTTATTGCAGATGTGAAAGAATTATCAACTTCATTCATTCAGTTATGCAAAGCAGAGAAAAAACCCCAAATATGCTTACAGGCTGCTAGTCAGGGTATTCTCCAAGGAGGGAAAGGTTTGTGTTTTGAGCTTATTTAGGCAGAATAGAAATTGATCATCTGTGTATTGAAGTGCTCAAACCACTAAACCACAGTTTTGTAAAAATCAGCTTTTAACACTCTTTTTTTCATTTAGGTGAAAATCTTTGGTGAATTGCAAGCAAATTTGCAACTAGGTTGAGTCTGACCAGGTTGTCTTGTCTTTGGCAAAATTAGCATTTTCAGAAAATCCTTGCTTAGATCTATTCAGAATTTTCTTATTTGGTGGTTCCAGGAAGAAAAAAAATCTCAATTTATTAGGATTAGAGTGCAAATCTAAGTTTTCCCATTTCTGTCAGGAATTCCAAAACAAAGTTGTGTCAACTGGAGTTTGACACAATAATGACACAGAAAATTTGCATCTAAAATTTTCAAAGATATAAACGGGGAGTGAGCAATCCTCAGAACTGTAAATTACTGCTTTAATACTGATTTCACAGTTTGAAATTTGCCATCAGCTTGTTGAGTGCTTTTTGTTCATTTCTGTATGATCAATGCAAGGTTTTCCTCCTTTGTTTTCTTCAGATTTTGTCTTAGGTTATTGAAATTTAAATGAAAGCAGAATTTGTCTTCAGGCAGAGGATAAATTACATGTGATTTTTAATCAAAATATCTCATCATAATCCAGGACATTGAACATTGTCCATCCATAGCTGCTTTGACTCTCCAAGATTAACTGAAATAAAATCCAGGACAATCCATGCCAAGTTGGGTATGGAATCATGCACAGGGATCTGAGAAAGGATATTCCATTCCTCTCTTTTTTTTTTTTTTTTTTTTTTTTTTTTTTTTTTTTTGGTAGCAAAGGATAATGTTTGAATTTGAAATTATGTTATGTGCTCACTAGAAACTGCTAAACTGAAAACTCATTTACAGAGCTGGACATTGAAGTGTCAAATCATGTCATGGCAATTCCAGGGGGAACTTTCAGACTTCTTAGAAGGTGCTTGCTGTTGATAAAATTCCTGTACTATTTGAAGAACTTCTGCATCCAAAGCAGAGTGGAAAGCAGGTCAAGGGGGGAATTCTGCCCCTCTGCTCTGCTCAGGTGAGACCCTACCTGCAGAGCTGCCTCCAGCCCTGGGGTCCCAAACATAGGAAGGACGTGGAGCTGTTGGAGCAAGTCCAGAGGAGGCCACAAAGTTGATAAAAGGATTGGAGCACCGCCCCTTTGGAGAGAGGGTGAGAAAGTTGTGATTGTTCAGCCTGGAGAAGAGAAGGTTGTGTGGAGACCTCACAGCACCTTCCGGTGTCTGGAGGGGCTACAAGGAAGCTGCAGAGGGACAATTAATCAGGAACTGGAGTGACAGGACAAGGAGTAATGGATTCAAAGTGAAAGAGAGTTTAGATGGGCTATTAGGAAGAAATTCTTCCCTGTGAGGGTGGTGAGGACCTGGCACAGGTTGCCCAAAGAAGCTGGGATCCCTGGAAGTGTCCAAGGTGAGGCTGGATGGGGTTTGGAGCAACCTGGGACAGTGGAAGGTGTCCCTGCCCATGGCAGGAGGGTTGGAACTGGATGAACTTTCAGATCTCTTCCAAACCCAGCCATTCCATGACTCTATGACTTTCTCTTTCACTCCCACCACAGCACTCAGACCTCAGTGAGAACATTACCAAAACTCTGCAGCAGCCAAACACTCTTCTCAGGTTTTTTATAGTTGTATTTGTCCCTGCCCAGTAGAAGAAGGTATTTTGTGCCTCTTTGTTTTGAAGACTTCGAGAAAGGACACTTGATCCCTGTACATGTAAATGCTCCCTGTTATGGCAGGATCCGGGTACTGATGGAGCCCGTCCAGTAATGCAACATTTCCACAGCACGACTGACATTTTGTTCTTCAAGGGACTTGAAACTACTGTGTAACTTATAATTGTGTTTTCATACTGGTTCACCTTGACAAGGAAGTAAGAGAAAGGACTCTTCATGCCATGAGGTCTGTAGGTGAGGAAGATGAAGGCAGGAGAGTGTAAAAGCATGGTGGGAGTGGAGGGAGTGTGGACATAGGAAAGTTCTACTCAGGGAAAGGAACACTTTTACTGTTTTCTCCCAAAAAGCCAGCACACCGTTCTTGCTAATATGAGGAAAGTTCCATGAAAGATGCACAAGCACTAATTTCCTAAATAATCTCACATTACCACAATGCTTGGAGTCTTTTTAGTAAAGGGAGTCAATAGAACAGAAAAAGCAGAGCTTTGTTTGCACACATGGGCAGGCACAAAGCAGGATTTTTAACTGGCACTGGAGTGATGAGAGCAATCCCTGAAGAATGCTTCCTCCAGACCAGACCTTGAATATTTAATAATGGTGAATTACCAGAACCCTTCAACCATAATGAAGGAATAAGCAGGCAATTAGAGCAAACTGCAAATCCCTTGCCCTAAAAACCCTCCAGCATTTTAACTCTCTCTGTGCATCTGCCATTCCCTTCTGATTTCTCCCATTTATTTAAAAATCACTGTGAGAAAAGGCTTTTAACCATCTCTGAGAAACCCTCCTCCATCCTTCTCCTTCTCAGAAACAAACAGTATTGGTACCTTCTCTTGCAAAATTCAAAGCCACTGCTGCTTACTGAAGCTTCCTGTAGCATCTTGAGCTGGTATCACAGCCACGCTCATATGAAATGTGAGATATAATTCAGAAATGCACTTTCATGTGTGGAAAGTGCAAGGTTTAATCCTTGCAGAGTATCAAAAAAACAACTCAAGTTGTCAGGAGCATCTGAGGACGTGAGCAGCCGGTGGTGTGTTGGCCTCCTTTCTGTTGGTTAGTGGTTAGTTAGTGTTAGACAAACCCAGCAAAGCTGAGAAGCAAATGATTTATGTGTGCAGTGATAGCTCCATACTTCTGAAGTATCTCTAAAATCCTCAGAAATTTGGAAGAGGCTGAGCAGACTAATGAACATTTGGACCTAAACTTGACAGTAAGCCAGGAGTTTCATATATAGAATCACAGAATAGTTTGGGTTGGAAGGGACCTTAAAGATCATCCCATTCCACCCTATGCCATGGGCAGGGAGACCTTCCACTATCCCAGGTTGCTCCAAAGCCCATCCAGCCTAGTTTCGAACACTTCCAGGGATGAGACATCTACAGCTTCTCTGGGAAATTTGTGCCAGGGCCTCCCTACCCTCACAGGGAAGAATTTTTTTTCTAATATTTAATCTAACCCTACCCTCTATCAGTTTGAAACCATTCCCCCTTGTCCTGTCACTACATCCTCTTGTGAATAGACCCTCTCCATCTTGGTTAAAATCACCTTTTATATCATTTGAAGAAATAAGTGTCCTGTGCATCAGATTTGGAATATTCTCCAGTGGGATCTAACCCCCTAGATTACAATCTT
Organism: Corvus kubaryi; assembly: GCF_017639235.1. Taxonomy (NCBI): domain Eukaryota; kingdom Metazoa; phylum Chordata; class Aves; order Passeriformes; family Corvidae; genus Corvus; species Corvus kubaryi. The sequence continues at coordinate 964,458 of NW_024580667.1, read as the reverse complement.
AAGATCTACTGACACAGAGAAAGAATGGAAAAAAAGCCCTCACGGCTTATGGATGTTACTGAAACGGAATTTAAAAGGAATAATGAGAAACTGCAACCAGACTGAGAAGGATTTGGATCATTTAGGTAATTGGGTCAACAGATGGTAAAGAGTGTGGTATAGAAATATGTAAAATAATTAGTCTGGGAAAAGGAAACCAATCATCCAGCACACTGATGAGGAAATAAGTGTTGATTATTGTGGAGAAATCACTGAAATAATCAAGACAGTGCCCAGCAGTAGGGAACAATGCAAACAAGTCATTAGGCTGTGGTAGAAAAAGGATAAAGAGTTAACAGGTGATCTAATTTCTGTTTGCAAGATCTGACTTTTACATCTGGTCATAGGATTAAGAAGCAAAATCAGTGTTTCTTTATAAATGATGCTTAAGGCCTTGCCTTAATAGAGATGTACTGCACTAAGTATTTACTAGTGAGAAGATGGAAGTACCAGCACAGCAAATTTTTGGACACCATCTAGTACTTTTATGTGGTATTGCTCTATGGATGGCAGGAACAATATCATGACCTTGGAATGACCATTTCACGGAACAGAGTAGCACAAGTAGCAGAGGATATTATGCCATGCACAGAAGTTAAATTTTTTCAGTGTGGCTCTAATTAAAGAGTTTGAGATATTCAGAATCGTGTTTGTGGTAGACAGTACCTCGGTTTTGACATTGACAGGTGACAAACCTCCACATTTAAAGAAATACAAATTAGGAGCAATAGTTTGGCAATTTCTAGTATTTATGTACCTCCAGATGGACTAAATTATCTGATGTTGTAAGTTCTTAAGCTGTTGAGAAGCTCTGTACTTTGCTTTAGCCCAGGCTTGGGCACTATGCCTTTTAACAGATGCAGAGAGAGGTTTTTTTTCCAAAACATTCCTTTTAAGCTTCATCTTTAAAGTCTGCTTTCCTGGATAAGACACTAAAGAGATCTGCATCCCAAGTCCCTGTCAAAACCTCTTGTTCACTATTTTACACTTAACATGGGTAGACATCCCCCAAACTGTACCCAGTTCATCTCCAGCTGGATGAAAACACGGACATGCAAGCTTAGATCGCCCACACCAATCTGAAAAGTCATTTTTCCTCAGAAAGAGGAAGGTGGGGAAGGTTGGTGGGGAAGAGAAAATTAATTCCTTTTCATTGGAAAGGACATGTTTGAATTCTCATGCATTCTGTACAGGAGCTGTCTTAAACTGCAGTTTCTGTAACCTGGGGAAATAATAGTGACCATAAATTCCCTCTAGATAAATATTCCTTTTGGTTCTCATGTGAAGTTGCATTTCCCATTGTAGTATTCAGAGAAGAAACCTGGTATATTTGAAGTCAGAGAGAATGATGGCATGTTTGAAGCTTTTTCAGAAACTGAAGTGATAATATCTATGACCTGGGTATTCCAAAGCATGGGCCACATTTATTAGAAATTAATTGTAACAGGCAGGACATTCCTCTAATTAAGAGGTTGGCTTTTTCATCTTAAACCAGAACAGATACATGAACCTTATCTACAACCTTCCATAAAACAAGGGCTTTCCTTCTCTGCTCATGCTGTTGATCTGTAACAGAAAAACCTTTTCTAAATGCTGTTGTTGCTGTTTTATACGTGAATTTTTACGTTTGCAGTAACTTTTCTAGACAACAGATACAATTCTTTTCCCTTTCTCAATCGATTAATGCTTCCCATGGGTTTATTGTGTGGTGTTATCTCAAATCACAAGGCTGACAATGTTGTTTCCTCTTGCTTTTATAGACTTGAGGGGACAAATCGTGTTTCATAATCCACGCTTCCATCTTCTTTAGATAACTAGCAGAATATGTCAGAAGCAATTATTCTGAAGTAACTTTTTTTATTGTCATAATAAAGAATTTCTAGTTCTGTTTAATTGACCTCAGTTTGATATCGTAGCACTGTGGTTATTTCAACATATTTTTGTAAAAGTATTTGGCTAGAAATCATATTCCATCTAAAATGTGTTAGTTCAGGGCTCTGACTATCTCATGTGATGATTATAATAATATAAAAATGATCACTTTCACACACCCCTGCAGCTTGCTCTCATGTTGCAGTTGCTATCAGCTTTCTTGCAGCATATTTAGATGTTTTGGCTGTTTCACTCCTTTGACCATTAGGTATTGGAGACAGAAAGATTTCTACTGCTTTTCCTTTATTCCTACCCTTTCCAATCTTTTGAGTCTTCCTCAGAGTTGTGAATGAAGGTGTAATAAGGAATAAAAGAAGGCCATTCATGAGACTGTTTTAATGTTGACAACAACTCTAGGAGTCTCTTATTGCTTGAAATAAATCAGTTTTTGAATATGAGTTCTGAGAAAGTTACTGCTGTTCTGTAGCATTTTAACACCTCCTGTTTTTTCAGTAACTTCTCAGACTGCAATAATAATACTTAAATTGCAAGAATCCTCCTATCTTCTCTTCCAGTGACTAAACCTACTCTCTGTTGCTACTTTCAGTGAATTTAAAAGTTGACAAGCAGTGTGGTGCCATGGATAGAGTTGTAGTTCAAGGTTAAAAAAGATGAGAACTTTGAGTAGTGCTGCCACTGTGGCTCTGTTGTGTCAACACAGTGACTTCAGGCAGCTGCGGTGTGACCTTGGACAGGTCTTCTTCTGGGTAATTCGGTTTTCTCTCTATTTCCCTCTGTCCTGTCTATTTATATTGTCCATTTAGAGGCTCTGGATAAGGTTCTGTGACAGGCTGAGTGTATATTTATACAATGTGGATGGTAACAGTGCCCTGCACGGCTCCTGCAATGCCTGGGAGCCATCCTGTTATAAATGCCAATGTTTTGCTTTCCTATGTTTTTAGAATTTACAAAAATAAGTGTGAGCTGATATTTTTTTTTCACCCCTCAAAAAGCTGCTACAATACAACTGTTCTGGATGTAGTAAAAACTAAGGAGAGAATAAATAGTTTTTTTTGAGGCCCAAAGTAATAATGTCTAAGGCACAGGAAGAGAAAAAAAGGCAAGTGGCAAACTTAATGGTCATGGCACACTCTCCTGTGCCACTTGATGTATCTACAGGTATATGAAATCATGGGGGTCCTAAAACCTTCTAGCACCCTCTGTAGCATAAGTTTCTGCAGCCTTTTATTTATCTGCAGCCTGGATTATTTTAATTTTTTTCATTTCGTAAATGTATTCCTAATGATGAAAACCCAGCTGCCTTGATGTAGAGAGCAAATTTCTCATGCATAAATTTCAGTCAAACTAGAACTGTACTGGTGCAACAGCTCTGTCTTCAGGTGGAATATTGGGAAGAGATTAGAAAGTCAAATTATTTTGGCAGGGACAAAACTGTGCTGTGAATGTGTAGAAGGGGTTTTTGTATAGAAGGGATTGTTCATCCTTTGGCTTACGACAAGCAAAAGAAATCCCAGTTGGTTTAGGTAGAATATTCTGGGTTGGAACTTCATCTCGTTCCACCCCCTGCTGTGGGCAGGGACACCTTCCACTGTCCCCGGCTGCTCCAAGCCCCAATGTCCAGCCTGGCCTTGGGCACTGCCAGGGATCCAGGGGCAGCCCCAGCTGCTCTGGGCACCCTGTGCCAGGGCCTGCCCACCCTCCCAGTAAAGAAATTCTTCCCAATATCCAATCTAGCCCTACTTTCTGGCAGTGTGAAGCCATTCCCCCTTGGCCTGTCACCCCTTGGCCAGTCCCTCTCTGGATAACTCACTCTAACTTATCTTTAAAACACTTATAAAGAAAAGCTTTTAAACTCTGTTTTTGAAAATATTTGTAGGGTATCTGTCCAAAGGGAAATGCTTGTTAAATTCATATACACAAACCTCAGAGAGTCCTCCTTGGAAAGAACATAGCCAGAATATCCTTCTGTAAAGGAAGGGGGTGGGAATCACTCACCTTCAACTTTCATGTAAAAATGTGATTAAACAACGTCACTGTTCTTGATTCAGTAACAATGGTGAGATAAGCTCAGTACTTATAAAATAAAATGCTTAAAGATTTTGACATCTGTTGAACCAAAACCCCGCAACAGAGTAACAAAATATTTTGAGGAAAAAACCTGAGTAGAATCACAGTCAGCAGCAGGTCATACAAAGCAATTACCTCAATTTTTCAGAGGCCATAATTATTTTTTGGTAGTTTAAATGTTCTTGTAGCATGTTCCATTTCCCTTCATTTGGGGAAATTAAAAGAAGAAGAAAGGCCCAAACAGAAACAAGTGTGAAATATGTTGACTTTTTTATAGCTTGTTTCTCATCCATTCAGGATTACAGGAACTCAACAATACCTCTCAAGAAGTGCTGTTACTCCTATAATTTTTTTCCGTCTTGGCCATTTTCTCCCTTACAGGAAAATTTGAGATCTTCCATGATCACAAAAATATTTTCAACTCACTTTTTATAAAACCAAACTTACATAAATTCACTAGTGAAAGACCATATTTCACATATTCATATCGAGCATAATGTCTTTGCAGGATCCTGATCATTCATAACGAGGAGGGAAATTTATAGTTCATTCTGTTCTATTTGTCTTCCTAAGTGCAATCTTGGATGGCAATATGGGGATAAATTATAATTGCAAACTAGTTTTCTGCAAAATGGTTCTTGAACACTGAAATTTTATATGCCATAAAAGGGAATTGTACAGACTTATAAGAAAACGAGAATTATTTTTATTGTGCTTACTGCAAAGAACCCTAAGGACATTTTTCCAAAGGAATAAATTACAAATGGCTGATAATTGAATGTTGGGATTTCATAACCTGCTTGGAAAACCTGGTCCAGTGATGCACTACTCTGCTATTAATTTTTTTTCTTAAATGAGGAGTAATTTTACTGAAGCAAACAGACTCCTAAGTGGTACAAATGACCAATGAACTGAAACCATAAACTCTGAGTCTAAAAGGAAAGACCTTGTGTTAAAGCTGATGTTACAGGGTCTAAGGCCATCATATTACAGAGAATCAGTGAATCTGGGCATGAAAAGCCAGAAGAAGGTGATTGAGAATGGCCAGCATGGTACTGTAAAGCAGAACTGCTTCCTGAAGTTCAATTGAATTCTATTATGGACACAATTTTTTGTTTGGTGCTTGCACAGGGTCTGTTAAAGCTGAGTTATGGTGCCCAGCAGCGTCTCTGTGCCAGGGAAACCACCATTCCCAATAATCATGTTTCTAAATCAACTCCAATGATGAAAAACTAAAAATAATCATCATAATTTAATGAAAAGGAAGTATGAAAAAAGCTTTTACACTGTATGACTTTTAACCAGACAGCATTTACTGAAGTGGACACAGTGAAATGTGTTCTTTCCTAGCAAAAAAACCTTGAACTCCAAATTGAACTTCCACTGGGAATAAAGAAAAGCAAATTGTGAGTTGTGGTAGGAAGATCATGGTCAGCTGAGGGAGGGAAGTTATTTTACTCCTCTAGCTGGTGCTGGTGAGGTCACAGCTGGAACACAGCTGTTGGGATAGATGTGGAGAAGCAGGAGATGCTCCAGCAGAAGGCAAGGCAAAGAAGTAATTTCTCCTCTTAAAGCTAGAGCTTGAACTTCTTGAATTCTAAGAGGGTTTTATACTTGGCAATAAATTATTTTCTTTCCATCACTGGATTTTATTCAGCAAGTACAGAGTAATCACCAGTACATAATGCAACTGTGAAAGAAAATTAGACTTGTACAAAACTTTAATGCATCTGATGTCTTTATAGGTTGGGTGGTTTTTATGTTGGAGTCTCTATTCTGATTCCAGTCATTTAAGAATGTGCAGAAATTAATAACAGATCAAGACTGGTCTAAATTTTCATTTATTGATAAAGTATGACAGCAATAAATGTTACCTTAGAAATGTCTTTTGAATAAAAAGAGATGATTCACCATCAGGCTGGAAGAAAGAAAACAAACCCAAAGTACTGACATGGCACAGAAATAAAAGGCCATTGTTCTGTAGGCAGCAATGCTTTAATGACTTATGTCTAATGTGGCCAAATTAAAACGTACCCAGACTTTCCTCTGGTGTGGGCCATCCATGAGTTTCACAGAGATCTAAATTTGAATTTTGCCTTTGGTTGGTCACTTGGCAAAGATCCCAGCTGACTATGTCCCAGAGCTGTAATTGGAAGCTGTGAACGCATGCAAAGATTTCTCTCCTCTGCTGCATTTTCCGTAATTTTGTTTTTACACCAGAGGCCTCCAGGGCTGCCCTTTGGAACAGAGCCCTCTCCAGGGTCAAATGTCAGACAGGGCTCTAAGACTGCAGAGCTCACAAGTAATACAAGTTGTAGGATGGTTTCCTACCATGGTAATGTTGCCCCAAGCTGCATTTTGCCTCCTGGTTTCACATCCTACAAATGGGATCATTATTTTTCAGTGAGAGATCTCGCAGTGAGTACAGCCACTCATCCACACAAAAATTCACAAGATCAAGCCATTACAGAATCACAGAATCATTTAGGTTGGAAAAGACCTCAAAGATCATCTTTGACTGACCTCCAGGGGTGGTGACTCCACCTGCCTGACAAGCCTTTCCATAAAGAATTTCTTCCTGAATTAGCTTAACTCCAGCTGAATACTGGAAGAAGCAATAAAATTTTGGATGAAGACTCATCCTTCTAAATTTATTGGGAGTTTAGTCATTTGTATCAATGAGGCCCTAATTCTACCTTGCAAATAGAAGCCATTGACAGTACAAGCACATCCTGTGTGCATCACTTGTCTTACAGATAAAGAATGCAGTGGAGCAAATTTGGTAAAAGTTGTGTTTGGGCAAATTATCCTTTGATAAAATCAAGCAGTTTGTTTCTCACACACACAAAAAGACCAAACCAACCAACCAATAAAAAAAACCCCCCAAACCCCAAAAAACCCCCAAACCCCCCCAAAGCCCCCAAAAAACCAAACAAACAACAAGAAGAAGATACAACTGCAATTCTGTGATTTCTCTATTAACTTATTTTGCATCCCTAATTTTTTCCATGTCCAGATTTATTTCCATCTACCTAATTCTGTTTTTCTGTTTTCCATGTGGAAGTGTTGTCTGAGATAGACAGGATGTCCATATTTACATAGAAGACTATTTGTTTCATCATTTCATTTCATGGTTGTATCTATCCCCTATAGCTGTTCTGCTTTTTTTTAATAGTTCCTGGGGTGAGGGTGTGGCAGACTGTACAGAGGTGATTCTTTCCTTTCTTTACCTGGAAACACAGCCACTTGCACTTGGAAGAGGGCAGTAAAGTGACAGGAATTTTTTTCAGTCTTCTGAAACAGGAAAGTTTTTATTTTCATTCTGAATTCTCTTTGAAATTTTAAATTCCGTTGTGATTTCACCTGTAAGGAGAAATGGGTTTTTTAAAAGACATCTTCTTTCTGCAAATACAACAGAGGTAAACCCAAAAGTTTTCTAAGAGTTCCCTGTTTTCCTTTGGCTTAACCAAATCATGACCAACTTCCCTCCTCAGGGGAGTAAAAAAAATTGCTTCCCATTAGAGATGTTCTGGATTTCGATGCCCTCTGACATCAAATATGTTGTAAAGTCTTTGTGAATCCACCAGCCCTTTCTGGATTCATGGTTTGCCAGTGATGTCTTCTGGGAGTTTTGATAACTTCCAATATTTTCAACAATATTTTTCATTTGGAAAGATCTCAGACCTGTTTCCAGAAGAGCTAGTGAGCTGGAAAGGAGGAAAGCGAGATGAAGAAAGAAAGTTTGAGGGTGAACACATTGAGATTTCATTCAGCTTTGGAGTGTACATGTTTAAAAGACACTAAGCAGTGCAAGATGAAGATTTTTGTAAAACATGAGCAATTAAGGACTCCTTTTTTGTAAGTTCTGTTTAATTCAGCTGTTGAAAACTAATTCCGCTTTTCTGAGACTCATGAAACTTAATTTGCGCAATCTTTTCATGCACAAAACAGCCTTTAAATCTTGTTCTCCTTGGAGATATCATTACTGATGCTGAAAACAAGATGTTTTAACATTACACAGTGCTAGAATAAATTGGGATGTACAGGCCTGGTGCGAAGTGTTGAAGGGGTGAGGAGAGTGTGCGTGAAGGCAGAACAACGTTTGACAAGCTGAAAATGGAGGAAACCTTAGGGGGATGTTCTTTCTAATGTGGGGGATCAATTAATACAAAACACAAAGTAAACAGAAAATATCAAACCCGTTTGTTGGGGTGGAATCCCTGGAAAAGTTACTGGTTAGGCGGCATGAATACCTGTAGGCTGCTATCTTAAGCCTGTAACTCTAAATATAGAAAACCAGTTTTAAATTACTTCTCTGGCCTAAGTAAAATGTTGTGTTTTTCTGTTTCCCTCCTTGGCTATGAATATTGTTTTCATAGCAACCAGTCTGAGCCAAAACTTCTGTACAAGTCAGGACCACAGCTGTACGTTCACTTCTGGCTATTGGCTGGAATGGGAAATGCTGAAATAACTAGGAAAGATGTAACTGTGACTGGAAGGAAAAAGGATGAAAATCATATGTGAAAGGATTAAAATAGACTTTGAATGACTATTGAAATGACTAATAGTTTGCAAGCCATCTGCTGTTAATTTTTGTTGTTGCTTTGTGGAGGGACAAGGGAAAAGATTTCCTTCAACTTGAATTTTGCCTAATTTGAATTAGACAGCGATAGAATTTATATTATCTCTAAAGGGATACATTAATCAGTCCCTCTGAGATGTTTTCTATAAATCCCTATTTTGTCCTTCAAGTTTCTGAGCCATTCAATGAAATACTGCAAAGCAAGGCAGAGAAGGTGCCCCTGCCTTAGAAAGCGAGTAGCAGGATTGAGTGTGGGCACAGACCTGTTGTTCCCCATGATTCTGCCTCCTTTCCATATTTTTTGCTGATAGTCCACCTGTAGAAAAAGTCTCAAGATGAAGATATAATTTATAAGATTATTAAAAAGAGGATATGACATGGTTGGCTGTGCTGTGTTTGCTCTTCCACCAGCAATCTGTGCAGATGATGGAAGATTTTTGGACCAAGTATTGGGCTGTCCTGTTGTGGAGGAGTGCAGAGCTGCCTGTCTCAGTTATTCTTTCATTACCCCATTTTTCAGAATCATAAGCAAGGATTTGATTTGCAGTCAAAACCCCCCCATGGCAGAATGGTATTGATGGGCTTGGACAGGGTGCAAAAATTTACTCGCTGTGAATAGGGAAACTGACGGAGGGAAAGGAAAGGTTAGGACTTCTGAGTCCCAGGAAGTGGATCTTGCATGTTTTAACACTTCCCAAAGAGAGATGCTGACTGAGTTCCTTGACCACAGCAGTTACTAAGTTCAGCATGAAGAGGAAACCAAGGCAGTAAAAGGATATTGAAAAGGGGATAAAAAGGAGAAAGCACAAGTGCTGGAGTAGACACGACAAGGTGACAGCAGATACAAGAAAAATGCTCTGTGTGACTTGGCTAACGGATTTCAAGCAAAAATTTCTGGGGATTGAGGTCAGCCATTTATCTCTTCTTCCAATCCCATGTGAACCCCCCAGGGAAAATTGGACATTGGGACTAGATTGAAGGAGGAACAATGAGGAATTCTGACCATCTACCTCAGGTTCTAGATCAGGGTTTCCTAGGATAATATCACAGAATAGAATCACAGAATCATTTGGGTTGGAAAAGACCTCCCAGACCATTGAGTCCATCCTGGGACTAATCCCCACCTTGTCACCCAGCCCAGAGCACTGAGTGCCACCTCCAGCCCTTCCTGGGACACCTCCAGGGATGGGCACTCCAAACCTCCCTGGGCAGCCCCTGCCAAGGCCTGAGCTCCCTTTCCATGGGGAAATTCCTGCTGCTGTCCACCCTGAGCCTGCCCTGGCCCAGCCTGAGGCCGTTCCCTCTCCTCCTGTCCCTGTTCCCTGGCAGCAGAGCCCGACCCCCCCGGCTGCCCCCTCCTGTCAGGGACTTGTGCAGAGCCACAAGGTCCCCCCTGAGCCTCCTTTGCTCCAGCCTGAGCCCCTTTCCCAGCTCCCTCAGCTGCCCCTCATAGGACTGACTCTCCAGACCCTTTACCACGGAACCCGCTCTAAATTATTAGGATTTATTGGAAGGAGTTTTTAGGTTTTCACTGATGGTTCAAGGAGCCTCAGGAGAAATCTCCTCTCTCCATTCCGCTCTCAGAAGTCTGGTTCTGGTGTCTAACACACCTTGGCTAATGCCGAATAGCATATGGTACTAGCTACAGTTGCAAATATAATTCAGTGAGAAAGAGCTGAGAGCACCTTTGGAGTTGTCACAAGGCACCTAACCTTATAATAAGATGCTGTTGTGTGTTTTGCAGCTTGTCACTCATCCAGCTTTTTCATCGTTCATGCGATCTTGTTTACAAAAATCTCAGACAATAAATGTGTTGCAGAATAGCAAGGATTTAACAAATAATGTGCTGCTGAAGCACCTCAGAAATACCTTTTTTTTCTCAACTCCAAGCTGAGGTAAACACATAGATTAAAACATTTTTATGACGTGCTGGGATCTAGACCTTTTTAAAGATTTTCTAAAGGTCTTGATTATATTGGGAGACAGCATCTCGGTCTGACACAGAAATCCAGTCTCTTAACAACTGCATCAGCATCACAGCAGCTCTGCTTTAATTAAATCTTCACAATTAGACAGGCTTGTTATTGTATGTCATTAGTCTTCCTAATACCTTTTTACCTATTATCACCTCATTTTCAAGCACGCATCTGTTGCAGGGAAGCTGCTTTTCCACCTCACTTCACTGCTTACTGATTTACACCTAAAAGGCTTTAGGCAGTTATGTTAACAATTATGAATTGTCTTGGTGAAAGTCTAAGGAACAGATTAAAAAATGTGCTGGAGGAGTGAGCTGAATATAAATGTGAGGAACAGATTCTGGAAATCACTAAGTTTTTCCTTTTGGGGCTTGCATTTCCATTTGGCTCAATTCTTTCAGAAACATCCCTTCTTGGACACATCTTAGTACAAACTTTTCTCTCAGATTGGTTGCTGAACAGGGGCTGCAGGGAAATTGTTACTTTCATTCCCTAGAATGGTGGCTGAGCATCAGTGTTTTCCTGTTTTACATCTCTGAGAATGCAGTTAAGATATTTAATAACAACATGTAAAAAAAAAATTAAATTATGATACTTTGATTTTTGAGCATGTCAAAATTTAACTAACCCTTCATTTGTCTTTGTGTCTGATAATCAGCTTGTGCACACCCCTAAGATGTTTGGGATAGGAAAACTGGACTGTTATTGCCAGCCAGAACCTACATCTTTTGGGTTTTATGATCTTCTATTAATGTTCATGACAAAGTTACAATGCCAGTTATATTCCCTCTCTCTCTCACTGTATATATATATGTATATATATTTAATATATCTATTTGGCTTCTGTGGTATTGATTAGAGCCTCTGTCAGATCAGAATGGCTTCCAGCTGATATATGAAAATACTGATAATTCTTCAAAGGCAAGATCTGGGCCTTTCTCACATCTATTCTTGGCTTTCTCCCTCTTTTAAATTTGAAACATGGTACTAAAAATGCAATTTTACTTCTTTGTCTGGGCAGGGTAGTAAGAAGGAATATGTAAATCATCCAAAGATTGAATAAATCCTCTAAAAATAAACAAAACAAACCTCATTGCATCTAAGGAAATTTCATAAGGAAGAAATGAGAAAACTGGACGGAAGCTGGAGGAGGTCCACAGTTTTAAAACTCCACAAGGTCGTAAAACTGGATAAAATTAAAGGGAAAAAGGGAATCTTTTTATTTTCAATGGCAGATATTGCATGATTTTCCATTCATTTACCAGAAGTAGTGAACAATATGCTGGCATTCCATTAGTCAGGTTGTCAAAGTGACCTTTTTTAATGTCACATGTCACAGAATTTCATGTCACACTAAGACAACATGACAGGACAGAGCCAAGCTTTTCTAATGCTTCCATTTCACCTTCTCAAAAGTGCTGGCATCCTAAGGAAGAAGATGGGGGTATGGGATATTCATTGCTTGATGATTCAGTGACCACTCTAAAGAGAAAGGTCACACAGCAAAGCAGCTTGTGCGTTATAATTTCTTTTTTTTTAAAAACCCCCCACAACTATAAAATTAAGTGGCAAAACAAGTAGTGGTGCTTTAACATTAGGTGACAAGCACAAACTTGAAATGTCAGAGCTGGTTTGGGATGCCACTCAGATGCTTTATGCAGTTATCACTGTGCCTCTGATAAATGCAAACTAAATGCAAGCGCCCCATTCCAGCTCCAGTTTGCAGCTGGTGACTGTGGGAACACAGGACATGGACTGTGCAAATAACAGATTCCTTTTCAGAGGCACCCAGGATGGCTAAAATGATCATAAAATGGGCAAGCTTGGTCTAGTGGAGGTGTCCCTCTCCATGGCAGGGACGTTGGAATTAGACTTTAAGGTCCCTTCCAACCCAACCCATTCCATGTTTCTATTATTCCATGAAATCAGCTTTCATACGTGCCACCATTGGCACTGAATAGAATCACAGATAACAGATTACAAGAAATTCAGTTGATGATTTTTCAAATCTTTTTGTTCTTCTTTTTAAAACAGTAGTACTGAAACCATGACATGAAGAGGACCCTTGATTTGGTACTTCATTTTTCATGTTGTTCATCTCAAACTAATGCCCAGCAGAACAGGGTTAAATTAAAAAAGTTATAATAAATTATTCATGCTCTAAATGAAACGGGCACACAGTCATTTTTATCCATGATTGCTATTATCAATATGGCCATTTCTTTAGTTAATACAAAGGTAGTTCATAATTCATGCACAGATGCCTCTTAAATGTGTGTTGTCAAATGTCTGGACACAAACAGATAAAGCAGAGATAGCTTGATACTGTTTGCTACTTTTTCCAAACTTAGCCCAGACTATTAAATTAATTTTTCTCACCAAGAAGAAAACTCATCCTAGTCCACACAAAAAAAAACCAAAACAAAAAACCAAAGATAAATATTTAAAGATTAGCTTCCAAAGAAAACAAGAACTATCTGATCTTGTTGCTGGTGTTTTCATCAGTGCCCATTTCGTAGAATCATAGAATGGTTTGGGTTGGAAGGGACCTCAAAGATCATCTTGTTCCAACTTCTGTGCCATGGGCTCATCGCTACCTGGAGGCATGGAACCCTCAGGAGAAGTAGAGAAGGAATCCAGAGAGCAGGAAATCACCTGGGTGGCAGCTGCTTGTTAACCAGAATGTCAGAGGGGCTGGGTGTGACCTCAGTACCTCAATGGTCCTGACTGACCCAATAATAAAAAGATAAAATATTTTTTAAAAATATATACTAATAAAATACAATAAATAATAATGAAATAATAAAGAATAATAAAAGATGAAAGAACAACAAAACAAACGAAGTCAAGCTAGCAGGGAATTTATCTTTCCCCTGATTCTATCTGGTTTGTGTTCTGCTTGTTTGGAAAGCCCTTTGGTGAGATGTGTCTTGATTAAAGCTTCTGGAAGCTGGGCTTACGTGGTCTTGATGCTATAGGAGGAAATTAGAGCCCAGCAATTGTGAAGACTAATAGAGTATAGAATTAGGAAAAAACCTAGAATTATCATGTTCAGTATTAACTCAATATATTAATTCTGTATAGCACTGGTTTATGTTCAAAATATTATCAGGATATTTATTTTATTAATATTTTTTATTTTAAAAAATCCCAGCACACCTTTATTTTGAGAAGAGAGGAGCAAGGCATTCTATGATCAAGTTATAGCCACAGCAGGGAGTGACAGCAGTAAGAAAATTCCAAGAATCTCTCTGAAGTGTACAGTAATTCCATTTTCATGGAACCATTGAATGGTTTGGGTTGGAAGAGACCTTTGAAGATCCTCTAGTCCAACCCCCAACTTCTTTTCACCCGTTTTTGACTGAAATTTTCATTCCCTGTTCCCTGTACCTGCTATCACTTCCTTTCCTACACAGCATTTTGGGATATTTGCAAATGCTTAAACATTGCCAGAGCAGAAGCATGGAAATGTTTTTAAATCATAACAACTGGCTTCCAGCTGGTTTGCAAGGAGGGGTGCCTTCCTACATGTTCATCCTTATTCATCCTGTAATTAGAGCAGACTGACTAGAGGAGCTTTTAAAAACACCAAAAAGAACCCTTTACAAGTGTAGCAAATAATTCTCAGGCCTTAAAGGGAGTAGGTTTAATGATCTTGATTGGAATTTGAATTGTGGAATGGTAGTTTACAATAAAAACCTCAGAAATATAGAGAATTTGAGTAGGTTTACAAGTTGAATAATTTGCCTTATTTGAAGTAGGCTTGGCTAGATCCAGTTTTTAAAATACGTCCTTTGTTTTTCTGTATTTTACCTTCAGCATCTGCATTTCAGTAGAGATTCTGCTTTATTTTGAAATCAATGGTACGCTCCGGAGAAACAGAAAAGCCACCGTGTTCATTAAAAATTGCACTGAACTGAAATTATTCAGCAGTGGCTCAGCAGGAAGTCACAGAAGGCTGGATCTGCTTTCAAAAATTTGATTTCAGGAATAGATGTTCTGGGATCCTGAAGGCAGATCTCAGTGGGCTGACTGATCTCAGTCCATTGGATGCCACAGCCTGAGCTGCAGATGAGAAAAGACTGGTAGGAAGCATTGCCAGGAAGAGCTTCTTGAGGTGATTTATTATTTTTTTCTTTCTTTCTGTGCTTGCAACAGTGTGCAGAAAAGCTAATATAATTTAATAGTTTGGGTATCCATAGGTATGTTCTCTCCAGTTTGTTAAGAAATTTCATGCCTGTCAGGACCATCAAGAAACCATTCCAGGAATTTTTTATCACACCCTTTGCAGATGGTCATGCTCTGGATAAGGGTATTTATAGGACAGGTTGCAGAAATACCATTTAAAAATATGTATTTACATTGGTGCCTGCAAGGAGCTCACATGTTCAAACAACGCCTCTCCCTGATCATTTTCATCAGGCCCTCAGAGCAGGGCTGAATAAATCCTGTGTTTTCCAGCACCATTAATTCAGTGCACATTTGCCCTTGGAAGATGAGCAAACCAAGCCCTAAATCACACAACCCCAACAGCTCTGGCAGCCCAAAGCAGGACTGAAAAGGTGTTTGTAACCCCCAGTGCACAAGCCCAGCAGCACTCTGAATGTTAGATTTGCAAGTTCAGGGTTTGATTAGAGCCTGGGATGATTCATAAGAACCAGTTGCAGCCAGACCCATGTCCTCAAACCTCTGCCTGGTAAGAGGGGTCTGACTTTCCCTCCTAATTCAGCCTCTCTGTGTTCATCTAAGCCTCAGCTGCCTCAGGGCTTGGATAGGAATTTTGCTTGAGCAGGATTTGGGATCTCAAATGGCTGATGGAGTTGTAGCTTCCTGCTTGCTTGGTTAGAAAAGGCAATGCCAGTTTTTCCAGTTTTTGTGTCAGTTCCAGTCTGTTCCTAGATTGTTTCCGCAGCCAAATCATTCATTTCTTGGTGATTTGAGGGGTTACTGCCCTCTTCCAGTGATACCAGCTCAGTTGGAATTCACTGACATGGGCAAGGGTCTTGAAAGTGCCTGTAAGGTGTTGTCAGTCACTACTCCCTCAGCTTTGTTGTTTGAACAATCATGGAGTCATGGAATGGTTTGGGTTGGAAGGGACCTAAAAAGTCATCCAGTTCCACCCCTGCCATGGGCAGGGACACCTTCCACTGTCCCAGGCTTCTCCAAGCCCCAATGTCCAACCTGGCCTTGGACATTTCCAGGGATCCAGGGGCAGCCACAGCTTCCCTGAACACCCTGTGCCAGGGCCTCCCCACCCTCACAGGCAAAAACTTCCTAATATCCCATCTAAACCTGCTCCCTTTCAGTGTGAAGCCAATCCCCTTGTTCTGTCACTAGAGGCTGATGTGAAATCTCTCTCTCCATCTTTCCTATAGGCTCCCTCCAGGTTCTGGAAGGCCACAATCAGGTGACATCAAAGAGTTCTCCTTTCCAGGCAGAACAATCCCAATTCTCTCAGCCTTAAGAATAAAATGCTACATTTGCATTGAAGTTCATAAAGCAGAGATTTTCCCTGGCAGATTTCTGAGTTTGGGCAAGGGGGAGCTATAAAATGAAGGTGAGCTCAGTGTCCTATGGCATGTCTGGGATTCCTACCAGGACAGTGTGTGCAGTTGTATAACTCATGATAGAAATTGGAATAAAGAACTGCCATTGCATCATG
Organism: Corvus kubaryi; assembly: GCF_017639235.1. Lineage (NCBI taxonomy): Eukaryota > Metazoa > Chordata > Aves > Passeriformes > Corvidae > Corvus > Corvus kubaryi. The sequence continues at coordinate 948,239 of NW_024580667.1, read as the reverse complement.
AATTCTGCAAAAGCACTTCCTGGCCAATAATAACCTTCCAATGCTCTCAGGGGTCTGTGTGGATCTATTTTCCTTTATCCACAAGTGCTAGGCAGCTACTACCAGACAAAACTCTTTTTTTTTTTTTTTTTCCTCACAAATGTTAAAATTTCAGTCATGAAAGTAATCTCTTTAGTCCTGCATAGGCAGAGCTTCACAAAATACATATGTACTGTTCCATTTCCCTGTAATAAAAGCATTTCCCAAATAACAGTGATGTGCAAAGAAGCAATGTGCTGCTTTCTGCAGTGTTGTTTTGAGTAATGATATCCAGCAATTCCTCAGTGGCTGAGGCTTTGCTTCAGTCTTTTGTAAGGGAGTTTTATGCTCCAAGTTTGAGAATGACAACAAGGCTGCCAGACGCACAGGAAGAAAGAACTCAAAGCAGCCACTCCTTTGTGTATTGCCATAGCTTGGAGGAAGCTTTAGGCACGGCAGTAAAGCAAGCAGAACTGAATTCTGCTGCTTAAAGATGAGGGGCCTGAATCACAAGAAGTGATAAGAGGTAGAAGAAAGGGACAGGTGACCTTAGAAGGTCATAAAACAGATCTGGCTGCATCAGGGGAGGAGGCAGAACAAGGTTGGTCTGTGCACCACTGAGGTTTCCCTGTGAGTGGTCTCCCTGTACTCCCCAACATGAGGATTGGCAGCAAAAGTTATGAACAGCCACTGTTTTACATTAAACAGGACTTAATATATGTGAATATTATGGTCTTGGTTCTAAAATCCGAAGGTGTAAATAGACTTTACTGATATTAGTGCTCAAGCATGAAGCAGAGTTGCATTTCACAATTCTAGTTTTCCATGGAGCAGACTTAAGTTGTTGGAAACAAATTCATGCTTTGTCACTTCAGTATTTTAATTCTACAAGTGACACGAAGGCAGTTTTCACTCATTATAACATAGCTTGGGCTGATCAAATATGTTTTAGTATAAAATGTGGAAAAAAATATGGCAATGAAATTGCGCCGTAAAATTTGAACATAACTGCAATTCTCATTTGCTGTCAAAGGTATTTGGATCCTCATTTTTGCTTATTGCTCTTTACAGAGGAAAATCAAACTGAAAATCACATGCATTTCTTCCAAACTCAATTTTTATAAGTGTTTTAGCTAAAGCAAAGAGAGTTCAGAGTCAAGGAAAAGAAAAGTTCCCTTACTCCTTACTTTTTGTGCATGCATATGTATAGGAATTTGTACTTAAACAGCTGAAAGGCTGTACTGTACTTCATGTGCCCTTCCTTTTTTCAAGCTTTTAGACTTGCAGCAATCCGTGAGAGGCAGCATGATGTCATTATAATCACAGAACAATTTTCTTCCTACTGGAAAGAAACACATTGTTCCCCCTCAGTGAAAGAAAATTGAAGCTTTCAATGTAGCAAATAAAATAAGACACATCTAAGTTGCTGTTTATCCTTAATTACTGCAGGTCTCTGAGAAGCAAGAGATGTTGCATTTCAAAAGCAAATATCTTTCCTTAGCCTTTGTTTCATTAAAAAACCTGTGAGTTTGGTGTTGTTGCTCCCCTCCAGCTGCACAGGGGTTGTGTTTGTGTGCAACGTGTAGATTTTTTGTTGTGCTGTGGGCAGCCCCAGCGTGGGCCCTGAGGCTCTCTCAGGTTATAGGATTGACTGGTCCCTGGGTGTTTGTGGGGCACCCTGAGGTCCCAAAGCCCCCACCTGGGGTGACACACGGTATCTCATCAGCATTCAGAGCCAGAGTTGGAGTGGGAAAGGGAAGGGGCTGTGGGGGGTAAATCACTCAGAAGCAAGACAAGATAAAAGGAACATGCTGAGAAGAGCAGACAGTTGTTTCCTAATTGAGCTGGGGAGGAAATGGAGTGGCCTGTGGCACTCTCCCTCTGATCCCCCCTTCCTTCGCACGGTGGGGTGGGGCTGTACCTGCTAAATTGTCAGCCCAGGGATAACTCGGAAGAACAACCACAGCTGCCTGATGTTGCAGGGGATTAAAAACCACTGTCATCCTTTACAACAGTGGCTATGCAAGCACCAGTGCTCAGGAAGAGATTTACCCACATGCTGGGCCTCTCTGTCTGAGAAGCTTAGTTCCATCCTCGACCCAGTTTTTGCAGGCCCTGTAGCTGGTACGTGAGGTGGGAGGCATTGCATCTCCCCTTCTCTTGGGATAAGTGAATGTTATGAGGAAAACTGAGAGCTGGGCTGGCCACACTGTGATGTTCCGACTGTAAATCACTTCCCCTGGTTTCCTGATGGCTCTTTGAACTGGAGCTCCAGGTGAGGATGAGCCAGCTGAGACTGAAACACAGAGAGCTCCATGGTCTCGGATGTTCTCCTTGCCAGAGCAGGTTCCTTTTCTTCCAGCATGGCACATGTGGGATGTTGTTGCCATTCCTTGGCAAAGCACAGCCCTAGCACCTCCAGTTTATGACATCTGAGTGTTGTATTCTTATGATATGCTCTCCTTGGGCTCAGATTTATGGATGGCCACTGAAAGGCTTTCTGCTGCTCTGAAAATAGGTGGCCTGACTCCTGCAGGGGATGAGCTGCCCTGATTAGAAACTGTACCTCTGAGAAAAGGTTTGATTTATTTTCTAGATTTCTCTCAAGGAGTTACCCAAGATTTTTAGGTGGATGCCTGATCTAGAACCTAGGAATTTGACTTCATGTCCTCCCTTGATCTTAAAAGGAGATTGGAGAGCTGTGTGTAACCCCTTCCTTAATAAATCAGTTTAATTATTCATTCTCTCTGAACCTGACTAGGTTAGAGTAGGTTTAGATTGGATATTAAGAAGAAATTTTTCCTTGGGAGGGTGGAGAGGCCCTGGCACAGGGTGCCCACAGCAGCTGTGGCTGGCCCTGGATCCCTGGAAATATCCAAGGCCAGGCTGGACACTGGGGCTTGGAGAAGCCTGGGATAGTGGAAGGTGTCCCTGCCCATGGTGGGGAGTGGAATGAGATGATCTTTCAGATTCCTTCCAACCCAAACCATTCCATGATTCTTTGATTCCATGATTGCATGATTACTTGTTTTCTAGCTGTCAACAGGGATCACCAGTCTGGGAACAGGTCTGTGTCTGAAATTAATTTTAACTGAGTGTGTGGGCACTTATTGTAGGGAGCAGATGAAGACTCAGAACTTGCTGCATGTGCAGAACAAGAAGGGAGGGCAATAAACCTGAAAGACAGTGTGCATGAAGGGGACTATCTGAAAAGTTATTTCAAAGGAGGAAATAAGGCTTATAATCTGCAAAAATTAAAACCCACTTGCAGTAAACCCCCTGCAGTTCTGAGCTCGCTCTGCAATGCAAAGCCTGCAGGAAACACTGAACAGGGAGCAGAATTAGGACCTCGGTGGAAAAAGCTTTCAATCTCTATTCTGAGAGCAGTCATATTAATTAAATCCATCATATGCTTTGTAAAAACCAAAAAGAATCATGTTGTATCTCAGCCAGGCCAACAGAGTGACTAGTTTTTACATGAAGTGTGAAATTAGGTTTAGTGTGTCTGAATTTTACCTCTGGGGGAAATGTGCTGCAATTGCAAGTTAGTAGGGCACAGGTCATCGTGTGTGGATTCCAAACTACACAGGGCTGCTGTTCTGGCAGTATAATGCAATATGCTTCTATTTTTGTACTTGCCAGGACATGCTAAGTTTGCCAAATGTACAAGGATCCATCTTCAAATAAAACAAGTAGCTCAGCTTGTCAAAAATGTTCCTGTTGTAGAGGTGCTGAATTCAGATTTATGATAAAAACTGAAAGTGTTGAATGCAAGAACGTGTCATCTCTTGGACCACATAAATAAAACACATATGTGATATTATTTTGTTTAAATGCAGAAACCAAAATATGCCCTCATTATTGCATAGAACTGATTTATTTTCCTTGCTTTATATTCAAATTGTGTAAAATTCCTGTGGGATTTGAGCATCATTTGCTCTTTCCTTGCTTGTAGGAAGTTTTGTTTAGTTAAACAACTGGTTTGCAAAACAACCTATCATGAGATTTCCTTCAGTTTATCACAGTGTCTTGAATACTTCTGTTTTATTGAAAATAATGTAACGTCTACAAGACAACAGTACAGAATTATCTGTTTAAATTTGGCTCATGTTTTAATCCCTTAGAACAGGTAAGAATGCCTGACACAATGAGGCAAGCCACAGAAAAAAATACTGTAGCTAAATTTCCAATTTAAAAAGACAAAAAATGTTTTGATTTGTATTTTAATGGGTCTTTGAAAAAGCACTGTTTTGTAATTACAAGCTCAAAACTGTTCAAAATAGTTAAATGGCATTTTCTTTCATTTTTTCACCCTTTTTTTTTGTTGGACTTACAGCTACAGCCCTTCCTTGAAACATGCCTAAAACACAGGAGCTCCACAACCATCCTTACCTTAAAAAAAAAAAAAAAAAGAAAAATCAGTGTTTTTAACTGCTTCCACCATGGTGCACCTGCAATTCCAGCACCAGTCTTGAATTCGAGGGGGGTTGATTTGTTTAACTGATTGGTGGGAAGGGAGAAGAAGAAGGAATAAACCTGGTTTTTGTTATTATTGTCTCTAAACCAGCCTGCAGACCAGACTTCATTAGGGAGCAAGGAGGTTGAAGAGAGCTGGCTGCAGCAAGTTACTTGTTGCCTAGTGACACCGTCAGACCTATAAACCCCAGTTCTCTTAACCCTCTAGAGGCCAGGATCTGCTGGATCTGGTTTCCGGGCAATTCCTCTTTTGACCAGCAAAGAATTTGCTTTTTTTCTACAAAAACCCTACTGCACCACTAGATGCCAGTAAGAATCAGAGAGAGAGGGAGATGGACATCTTACAAGTGAAATTTTAAAAAATTCTTGAATATGGTGCTAATTGTTTCTGTCCTCTTCCAGCACAACTGAACCTGAAAATGCCACAGAAATGTTGCCAATAAATACAAGTGTGAGGCTGGTTTTGCAGCCAGTGAAAGACGAAGGGAGCATGTAGTTTGACTCCTGATATCTGTTAGTAGGAGATTCTCTCCTGGCCAAGGGGGTGAAAAGCTGTTTTCAGGTTTTTTTGTTGCTTGGTCACAATGTGCCCATTGTTGATGTGGGCAAAATTCCTTTTTGTTTTGTAGAAGTTAAAAAATGCGCTCAAATCCCACCTAATGGATGAGTGGAATGGACATTTGGTGACAATTGCCAGGGGAAGGTGACAAGGCAGAGGTGTTCAGAGAGTCATGGAATATCCTGAGCTGGAAGGGACCTACAAGGATCATCAGAGTCCAACTCCTGGCCGTGCACAGGACACCCCAAAATCCCACCCTGTGCCTGAGAGTGTTGTTGTATCTCTGCTTCACAGGGATACTATTTAAGAACAATTACCAATGCTAATTAGGCTGTAACTAGTAGCAAGAAATCAGTAATTTTATAGGATGTGCTTTCATATCAAAATAGCTCAAATAACTTCAGGTTTTGGTGTTTTTCCTCTTGACTTTGTTTCAGTTTTTCTATGAAGTTGTATTTCAAAAAATCATAGAACATTAAGAACCACAGCAAAAAGCTCATAGCTCAACTGCTGTGTCTCCTCCCCAGACCAGTGTAGCTGTAAGCGATTTTTAGCATTACTAACTTTTGCAGCAATTAGATTTGGAAATTTTTTAAATCTAAAATAAAGACATCAGACTCTTACTGTAAGTGAGATCTTTATTGGCAAAAGCAACGAGGCTTGGAAAAATCCCTCCTGATGGAAAAATACATACTAGATGAATATAAAAAATCAGAAAGTTATGGGTCAAAGGCAAGTAAATGTGTTGATTGGGACTGTCTTTTGCCAGTCTGTTTCCTGTAGAATATCTGAGTCTTTTATTTCTCTTTCCTTCAGGGTAGTGGCAATAAGAAACCCAAAGGCCCTATGCCCTCAGTGAAATCATAGGAACACAGAAAAATTAAGGTTGGAAAATCTCCAAGACCATCCAGTCCAAGCTGTGACCCATCCCCCACCCCATCACCCAGCCCAGAGCACTGAGTGCCACATCCAGGCCTTCCCTGGGCACCTCCAGGGATGGGGACTCCCAACCTCCCCCGGCAGCCCCTTCCAATGTTTCACAACATTTTCTAGGAAGAAATTCCTCCTGGTGTCCAACCTGAAGGTCCTCTGGTGCAGCACCTGCAGTGAGGTCAACCTCTGTCCTCCACCACCTACCTCAAGCCTCCCCTAGTAGGGTCCTTTGTCCTGAAGGGTTTTCTCCATCTCCTGAGGGACCAGAGGAATTTTTTCCCCATGTGCCTCTTGAGTAATTGTTGTTCCCTGCTTTACAGTGTGGATACTGCAACACGTGTATCAGACAACGAGGCCCATGGAAAAGAAATCTATATGGACTGATTCTTGATAGCTGTTTCAGAGATGTTTATTTCTCCAGCCGCATGGCCGGAGCTCTGCCGAGGAACTGAGGCAATCACGGGACCCCAGGGTCCTTGCCCTCACAGGGGAACACAAAACAACCAACGGGGAACGAGGCTGACCAGGGGCAGGGAAACCCCATGTCTCCCCTCAGGGCCCCTCTCTCAGGACCCCACGGCAGGGGGAGGGCCCCAACATTTCACCCATTTTATTCTTAACAAAAAGAGATTTAAAACTTAACATTGAAAACAACTGGATAAACATAACAAGAACAGTTTTAAAACAATACAAGCCACCCTCCTGAGTCTTTAAATGTCCAAACAGATTCTGTGGAACATCTTAAGGCTGACAGAAGGGAGACAGGACTCCCTGAGCATGCTTTGTGGGGAAACCGAGGCAGGAGAGAGTTTAATTTCTTCCCTCCCCCTTTTAATTCCTCCCTCGGCATCAGAGAGGAATTGTAGGGAAAGGGAATTGTATGGGGAAGCCATGGGGTGAAAAACGGATTAGGAATAAACTGGGGATGGGGTAAACTCAGGAAAGGGTTCATATTGGGTATAGGGTAAAAGGGGGAAGTAGGCTGTGGGTAGGGAAGTTGCTGGGATGGATATTGTTTATATTTTTGTGCATAACGGCTGCCTTTGACGGGAATACCTCCAGGCCCAGTAACATTTGCTGCTTGTAAACCCTTCTTTCCTTGCACTATATCAAATTGTACAACTTCCCTATCTCCTACACTTTGCAGGTAATTTTTAGGGTTATTCCTTTTAACGGCAGTTCTATGGATGAATAAATCTTCCCCTGTATCATCTCGTGTTATAAATCCATAGTTGTTTTTTACATTGTACCATTTCACAGTTCCTGTGACTTTCGTTGCTACAGCTTCTCCTATCACATGTTTGTGTGTTTGTCGTGGCTGCTGGTCCCATGTGGCTGCTGCCTCGCCAACTCCGATGTCGCGGCCGGGCCCCCGCGTTGCGGCTGCTCTGCACCCTGCTTTTTGCTCAGCACTTAAATAGAAACATTTCTGAGCTTGCTAACAGGATGAAGTGAAACTCCTTTCCAAGGGAGGAACTCTCAAGGGTTCAGACATAACACATATAACATGTATTTGGGTAGAAATAACTTGCAACTAGCTAAAAAGGACAGGGTTGCTGTTTTATTGATAGTTCTACTTTATTCTCCTGAAAACTTCTTCCCTCTGTAGGATTACTGAGAGCAGGGGGTTCCCCAGCTTTCCAAAGCACAGAGGGGTTAATTCCTGGTGCTTAGGGCTTAGTGCTGTGCCAGGGCTCAAAAGCCTCTCCTTCACCAGATCTGGAAGTCATGCAGTGGCACTGATTTGGTGGTTTAGTTGTGAAAACAAGCCCAGGTTGGACATAGCCAACTTTGGAGGCCTTAAGCTGAGAGCAGTAAGCAACAAATTTTTTTTTAATCCACCTCAAACCTGATTGGAAGTGTGAAAATCCAAAATTTTGGCTTAGACTCACTGAAAAAGAAATACTTGTCAGATTAATTTTTCATGGAATTACCTGATCCAAGGGCTCTGAGCTTCCTATAAACTAATGTAGTTCCCAGAGATGCAGGTCAGATAGTAACTAATGGAAATTAAACATGAAAGCAGAGACAAACTGAAGCTTCTGCTTCATGAATTTTATTTTCTGCTTTTGTAGCCTGTTCTTTTTTGGTGTCGGCTGGTTAGCAATTAAAATGTGATTAGCATATAATGGTAACTGCTAATGTGGAAGCATTGAAATTCTTTGTCCCAGTGATTGCTTTCTCATTAGCAACGTGAATTATGGGGTGTTTTAGCTGCTAGCCAAAGCTCGGGAGCCATGGGACACTGAAGTTTCCTTTAAAATTGTGGAAATGGGTGACTTCTGTCACAGGATTTAGATTTGTAGAAGGAATAAAAGTATTTTCCAGTGACAAACAGGCAGTCACTAGAAAGGAGAAGTGAAAACAATTTCCAGGCTTCTGATGGCACAAGGCTCTTCAACTCCATAGGGAATAATATTCCAGTAAAAATAAATCTTTTTTTCTTCAGAAATCCTGTGAATTCCAAGCATTGGATAGCCTAAGTTGCTGGACATCCATAAAGTCAATAAAGTACCATCCAAATGGAATAGTTGGTAGGGGCTGTATTTCTACAAAAGAGGTGGAAGGATTAGGATTGTTAAGCAAACAAATTTAACCCTTCATTTGGAGTGTTTTCCTCCTGGATGGTCATTCAGAGAGATAAATTCACACTGGAGCAAGTGTAGAGAAGGCTGGCTGACAGGAATCAGGGACAAAGAATATTTCCTAGGAAGCAGTGCTAAAATATTGTGGTTGGTTCAATTAATTAGAATAAATATATTGGGGAAATACCATTGCCTTCTCTAAAGAAAATAATATAAAATGTCAGAGAGAGTGAAAAGCTATTAAAGGGAAAGATCAATATCAATTGATCCCAAACACATTTAGCCTGGAAAATGGAAGAAAGCTCCCAGGCATCAGCAGAAACTAAGTTCTGAGACTGCCTTTCAAGAGAGAGCGGTGTGGATGCAGAAGAGACCTGTGTGGTGCTTCCCGGGTCTATTAAAAAGTCTACATCTTGTTTTCCTACTAAAGCAGAAATCAGTGGTGGTCCATGCAAGAAAATCCCTTCAACTTCCACTTTCTTCCAAATAATCCTTGGAGAACTCCTGTGTGACCTGAATGGAAGTGCACAGTAAGGTGACCAAAGGCATTTCAGGTTAAATAGCACATTTTCTTCATTTTAACTGCAAGGAGGAACATGGTAAAGTTCAAGAGTTAATTTACTACTGAAAGTAATGAAATAGTTGGAAACCTGGTACATGTAAATTATATCATTAATTAATGAGTGAACTCTACAGCTACTGCAAATTTAGGAAATGACTTTAATGTTTCCACCTTGAGGTGGCTTTTTAAAGGACTCACTGACATGGATTATAGCTTTGTGTGCTAATAAACCCCCAAGTTGTTAATCAAGTAATTTCAATATTTAACTATGATTTCCCAGTTAGGTATTTTGCTCTTTGTCATGGTTGTTACCCTCCCCTTTCCTTGGTCACTTGAAACCCTCATTTGAAATAGGAAATAACTTTCATGTCCTAGGAAAACTACAATTTAAAATTTCTTCTCTCATCCTGCAGTAAGGTGCCTGTAGGATAGATCTGAAACTACCCTGGCTTGAAATGTGTCTATCATCCCAAGTTTTCCTCACACAATATTTGAAGGAGTTACTGCAGTTATCCGAGGTTTCTAAATGATCTAGCATTTTGAAACATAGATTTCTGTTAAAAATTGATTATTTGGGCAGGTTCAAAACATTTTTTTTCTTTTTTGCCTTTTTTTTTTTTTACAAATCACTTTATTCCAGTGAAATGCCATTTTCACTGCGCACTTGCTAACTGGCTCTATCTATATCAGTGAACAACTCACGTTCCTCAAATAGTTCTGCCTTTATTATTGTCTGGACCATCTGCTGTGCTGTGAGCAGCTACTATTTTGGGCCTTTTCCCTTTAAGTACAAGTTTCAGATTAAATAAAGCCTTTGTAAAAGCTCAAATTATTGCCAGACCATGTTCAGCAGTGTTGATGTGCTTTTGTGGTGGTTTTGGGGTTTTTTTAAAGCCTTTTTAAAAATTTCAGGCAGTAATGATAGCACAGCCCTTCTAACGATAACAGCATGAAAGGCAGAACAATGTAACCATTCCTGAACTCACTCTGAGGATGAATTTCAATAAATTGGTTACAAACCTTTTGTTGAAAAAACTCCACAATTAATAACTGAAAATAATAAAGCAAATCTTGAAGAAGTGTTTTGAAAACCTCTCAAGGAGTCCTGTTACTTGTGGCATCACCAACATAACAAATAACAGCAAAAGCAGAGAAATTAAGGTTGGCACAGCAATTGTCACACATTTCTGGTGGCATTGGTGCATTTGAGGCCTCCTGGCCTTGCCCACACCGAAGAAATCATCTGTCATGAAGATCTTTGATGGATGATGGTGAATGGAACAGTGCTGCTGGGAGGAAAAGCTGAGAGAATTGGGATTGTCCAGCCTGGAGAAGAGAAGGCTTTGGGGTGACCTCATGGTCGCCTTCCAGGACCTGAAGGGAGCTACAAGAAAGATGGACAGAGACTATTTACATTTTATAAATGCAGTAACATGGATCACAATGGGTCCATTTAGGCAGAAGAGGAAATATATTTTAAAAAAAAGAGAGAATTCAAGCCTCTAATATGAGTCAGGTAAATTTCAGGTTTAATGCTTTATTTTAGTTGAAAACTATAACCAAGTAATTGGATTCAGCTGTGGCAAAGTGTTGTCATTGCCTAATTCCCACTTGGGTAACCAGACAATTTTTCTTATTTCAAATCCATTTGACAGAATTTGAGTCGTTCCAGCAATACCAGTGACTCTTGAGAACTGGCATTTAAGGTCCCTTCTATACTTATTTTAGCTTATAACTTGGTGTAGCATAAACCCCAAATTTTACTTTTCAGATTTTGTTCCCTAATTCGAGTGTAGTACTCTTGATTTTTGCTATTCCTAGTTGTTTATTCTGTCTGTGGGGTGCTTCAAATTGAGGATAAGAGCAGAACCTCTGCTCTTCCCCCTTCCCTTGCACTTTCCAGGTGCACCCAGAGGTAAAGAGGGGAAAACCTGCAGAAAAATCTGAGATACCACTGGTGAGGATTGTGTTTGGACTTGATGATCTTGAAGGTCTTTCCAACCCTAATGGTTCCATGATCTCATAGTGCAACTGAAGCAGCAGGGAGGTTTTAGTATAAGTGTTGTGACAGGGTTTTTTTTTTCTGAGAGGATACATCTGGATACAAATTTGAAAGTCAAATAACTATTTGCTTTTCATTTTTTGCTAATATCCTGTGATAAAGATGCCACAGCATAGGCAGTTGTTCTGAGCATGAAACGGAGGAAAATGTACTCATTTTTCAGCTCACCCTTGGAAATGCAGCATTTGTAAGCAGAAGAAATGCTCACTGTAATTCATGCTTACAGTTAATGCCCAACCCAGGGGTAAAATGATGTCAGCAGAATTGTTTTAATGAAAAGTTCTTTTTTTTTCTCTGCAAGGGTTTTATTTTATTACAGGTTCCCTTCAGATTTCTTCAGTACATATGTATGTGTTGACTGTTTTCTATTTGATGCATTAATCTAAAACTCAGAGAAATACTGCCTGTAAATTGAATATATCGAGCAGTTCTTCCCTTGCTTGAAAACTCGAAGATTAAAACTGTGAATTACCTAAATAATATCAACTAATGCTTCTTTTAGCTGTCTATGGGCCCTGAAACACAGTGTTAATTTATCCCTCACTACTTGAAAACTTAATGCATTGTCTTGGTTTATTTGCCCCATTTGTGAAATTGTCTTCGAATGTTTTGCAAATAAAATGCTCTGTCATTGTGATTTCAGTATCTTAGTGATGCACAGAAACTTAATGGAATTTTATCTATTTTCTTGATTTGTAAGCCAGGAAAAAACCCAAAAAACCAAAAACCAAGTGGGCAAAATAAACCAACCAATGCGCTACTCAGTAAGTCTATTTTTATCATACATGTAAGCAGGTTAAACTATTATAGTATTTGTTATTAACAAAGTAGAAATTAGTGCAAAAAATTCACTAAGTGTGGGGTTTTTTTGGAATACCTCAGCTCTGTTAGTGCTGTTCTCTTGCTACTCACCTGCACAACTCCTGTTGTTGTCACTGTTATCCCACCTGAAGGTAGCAATGCACCTTTATTTCTTCCCAAAGCCTGCATCTCTTAGCGCTTCATCTGCTTCAAACCCTCAGCAGGTGTGGTGAGGAGGGAGCGGGGGAAGCAAATCAACACTTGTGCTGCAAGTAGAGCAGTTGGGTTTCTCAATGGCTCATAAATACTCGAGTTTCCAGACCTGCACTCCATCTGAACCATGAAAACTCAGTGAAAGCAGAGCCTGGCCAGAGCACAGCCACAAGCTCTCCTCGTTTTGGCTGAAGCTGTTGGGCCCTAATTGAAGGGATTAACTCCTCATCCAACAGATTTTCATTTTGTGACAGTCACTGACTTCTTAATTTTACATGCAGTTTTCTCAAATGCTTCAGTGTTTAATTTTAAAGATATCCTGGCAGAGGAAGCACTTCTTCCAGATGATAACTTGAAAATCATGATGATTTTATTGGCGTTGCTAATGCTAGCTATAGTGTAAAATACTGATTATTATTGCTGGGTTCTGGCAAATTATGTTTTGTCCCATCTACGTGCATCATACTTTAGCAAGCAGTTCAGGTCTTCAAAACCAGATTATTAGGTATTTTCTGTACATGGTTTTGACTGTGAGAGAAATGGGATAGAGGTAGATGCTGGGGCTGTACAGCAGAAAGAGGGAGCTCTTCATATTTTCCTTTTCTTGTGTGATCTGTGAGTTTCCAGGTTTCCTTTCTGTTTGGCTTTTGGTTTTGAGATAATAAACAGAGGATATCGAAGTAAATAGCAATGAGTGGATCTTGACAGCTTTATTATGGCTATTATGTTATGGTACATTAAGTTTTTAATGAAATAAAATATGGCAGATTGCCAAATTATGTGATGATAATTTCAGGAAGCTGTAAACAGGTTACTCAGTAGTTCATAATTACTGCAGGTAATTTAACATTCAGGAAACTTCCACCCACTGATAGTAATTAAGATTGTGTTTTGGCTATGTGCATTGATTATGAGTATCTGATCAAGAGAATCCCTCTTTTTTCCTTTCATGTGGTATTTCACACTTAGCATTTTACCTTGCTGGCAGCAAATCTTCCCTTTTTATTTTGCATCGTGGAACCCGTCAGTGGAAAATATTGTAACAATATGTAATCTACCTGTGAATAACCTCACTGCTGGACTTCCAGTGTTAGAGAAAGCTCAGCTTCTGCCTGCAATGAAAATTTCCTTTATGGGGCTGCCTGGTGGAAAATGGTTGCCTGGAAAGGACACCTTTCAGCTCGAGTTTGGCCAACACAAAGCCCTCAGCGTTTCTAAATCTCACATTAAGGCTGTGTGGGAGAAAATCACCCAGCAAGTGTGTAGGGATGCTGTCAAAATAACCAGAAAATGCAGGTATTTCCCACCTGCCACGGGGCCTGTGTGAGAGCTGGCTGCAAGAGACTGGCAGAAAGGTGGAATGATCCTGGGAGAACATCCCTGAGGAGGCTTTGAGGTCGCTGGTAGCAGGGAAACTGAGGCAGGCTTGAGTCTGGGGAATGGCACATCTGAGTAGAGCATCGTGGTCCAGACCAGTGCCCCAAATCGAGCCCCAGGAATCCCGGCATCATTAGCATTAGGGGATCCTGCCTGACCCAGCTGGGGAAGAGGGTAACTGGGTTATCACAGCGGAGCATCCTCTGCCTCCCAGACTTGTGCCACTCTCTGGAGTCGGAGCCCACGCCGGGAGAAACGGCGCTGCCGCGTTGCCACGGCAACGGCAGGGCCCTGTCAACACCTCTCTCCCTAATAGTGACAAATGGTACTTATTACATCAGCACTAATTTCATCTGATCCCTTTCAGATGAAGATACTTACTCCTTGCTGATCAAATTGTGTCGCTGTAATTACTGAGAACAGACCTTATTAAATGACAGTGCTCCTTACTCATTGCCTTGTCTCATGCCCAAGCTTATCACTTTCCCTCTTTCCCTGTTTTTGGTGATGCTCCTGGCTGCCCCCGGGGGCACACTCCCTATCCCAAGGCAGTGGTATTTTGCTTCGTTCAGGGACAGTGCATGTGATGGGGAGGAAGATGCTTCTGGTTTCTGTATTTTAATATATGTGAAAACTTGAGACCTTCAGAGCACGTGAAGCAAAGCTGTTAAATGTGTTTGGAACTGCACAGCCCTTGCTAAAAAAACCATAAAAAATAAACCAAAAAAAAGAGTAAAATCACTTGCCTGTTTGTTTGTGGAAAGTAGCCTAACTCTACGTTAGGCTAACTGCATCCTTTGGAGAGCACATGGCTGCAGTTATCCTCTTATTGCACTACTTGATATTTCAGGTTTAATGAAAGACTTTACACGAGTGCAGAGAAATAATTACAGAAAAATCATCTAGGGAGGAGGAAATTAGACTGGAAATGCAGAGGATGCAAACCATTCTCTGCCACCGACCTGCAGGCTGGTGTTGGGTGTATTACTTTCCTCTACAGCTCAGGACAACACACAAGAGCTCTTCCAGTCTGGGAAGTCCTGTGCAGTGAAGGTAGTGATTCTCAGGGCTGATTGAGAAGCTCCACTCTCCTACTAGAGAGCCCTGAGGGAGCTGGGAAAGGGGCTCAGACTGGAGCAAAGGAGGCTCAGGGGGACCTTGTGGCTCTGCACAAGTCCCTGACAGGAGGGGGCAGCCGGGGGGGTCGGGCTCTGCTGCCAGGGAACAGGGACAGGAGGAGAGGGAACGGCCTCAGGCTGGGCCAGGGCAGGCTCAGGTTGGACAGCAGCAGGAATTTCTCCATGGAAAGGGAGCTCAGGCCTTGGAAAGAGCTGCCCAGGGAGGTTTGGAGTGCCCATCCCTGGAGGTGTCCCAGGAAGGGCTGGACATGGCGCTGAGTGCTCTGGTGACAAGGTGGGCATCGGGCACAGCTGGGACTTGGTGATCTTGGAAGTCTTTTCCAACCTCAGTGATTCTGTGATTCTATTCTGTGATTCTGTGATCAGGACCCCCTTGTCACAAACAAATTCAATAAAATGTGTTTTTCCCCTGAAGATGTTTGAATTTAAATTGGCTTTACAGTTTTCCTACTCTGCCTGGTGCTGTCTGAGGAAATTGTCTCTTTCTAGCTTGCAGGTTCACTTGATTTTTCCTGAAGTTGGGGTGCCAGGTTTTCATTTGATGCCTGTCTGCTTGAGAATAAACTGAACAGTGAATTGAAGGATGGTCTTCTGTTGTGGAATAATCAAACTGGCAGGAAAGGGAAGTTCAGTAGCACCCAAGTTAGCACTCAAGCTCTCACACTCTTTTGAAAAAAGATTACTCTGAAAAATAGTGTGACAAGTGGCACAGCAAGTTACAGAGCAGAGAGAATTTTAAATCGAGGTATCCTTCATTTCTGTCACCATTTTAAAAAGGAGAATGACTTCTCTTTAACAGATGGCACATGACAATTTATGGTCAACTATGATTTGGCACCTTGGCATTCTACAAAAAATTCAAGACTGCTACTGGTGTTACTTCTTGGTCTTCCCATTAATTGACCACATAATTCAAGACTTCTGTGTTTTTCCAGCCTCTGAATATCTCCTTAAGGGATAATAATGTTAATTTTGTTATTATATAATAAATAAAGGATAACAAATCCATTCCCCTCATCATCACAAAAAGCAGAGCAAGTCATTAAAATTGTGGTAACTAGTTTATGTCCCAGCTAGCAAGAAGTGGGAGATGACAGAAGAATTCCTTCCCAGGGTGTAGATAAGTCTGTTGTTGCTTATTTCAACTTTTATCAGAGACCTTTTAGCCAAGTTATAGTTTGGGACAGTTGGAAAATGTTTAGTTGGCCTCAGGATAATAAATTACCTGTGTCTGATTCCCATGTAAAGGTTAAAGGATTAAGCTGCTTGCTTGTTTTGTTGTTGGTTGGGTTTTGGGGTTTTTTTTAAATTATATTGGGGTTAGGTGTCTTCCTAGACTGAGAATAGAATAGACTTTGTGAGCCCATGGTGACTATGCCTGATGATTGCTTTATTTTTTAACTGCCATGTGTAAATTGGGAAAGGCGCAGAACTTGATTTTTCCAAACATCTGGAGACAGAAGCAGCTGTATTTTGTATTGGGTCAACAAATGTGGAATTTTTATGTGGCTCATTTTCATTCAAGTTAAGGAAATTCTCTTATAAGGAAGTGTACAAATATGCCAGATTGCTGAATACCAAGCACAGATTCCAGGGTTACCATGCAATTTTTTTAATCTCCATTTAATTACTGGAACATAATGGTGGTTTTTCAAGGCAGTGACATTTGGTGGGTCCTCTGGGAAAACGCAGCCACAAATCATCTCAACACAAGAGTAGGTCAAATGGTAATAATCAAGTCATATTCATAACTCATTGGAAATAGACTATTCCAAAATTGCTACCTGATACAGAACTAATGCCTCATTAATCAGAAATACATCAACCTAGGAACACTGGTTATGTCACCTGGAATTATGAATGAGGTTGCAGGGATTGCCAAGTGCAGTGCTGCATTTAGGTAGATGCAGTGTTTTGCAAGCTTGTACGTGCTTAGAGGACTCGTTTTCATCATGGAAATGAACCTAGAATTATGCAAAAATGTCTTGAGTGAGAAAGAAGCTCTGCAGCTTTACACACTCAGTGTAAACAGAGCAACACTCTTTGGGGTATATCTTAGAGCACAGTGAAAGGTTCAGTTTTAAATAAGGGAATCACAAAGTTCTCCTTATCCCTAGAGAAAAGGGGAGCTCAACTAGTGCAGAAAATATGTACACACACACATAAACCAAAATATATACATTTGCCTAAACTGGAGTGTAGGGAGGTGATTCTGCCCCTGTGTCCCTGTGCCCAGGTGAGAGCCCACCTGCAGAGCTGCCCCAGCCCTGGGCCCAGCACAGGGAGGACGTGGAGCTGCTGGAGAGAGGCCAGAGGAGGCACCAGGATGAGCAGAGGGATGGAGCAGCTCTGCTGGGAGGAAAGGCTGCGAGAGCTGGCATTGTTCAGCCTGGAGAGGAGAAGCTTTGGGCTGAGCTCAGTGTGGCCTTGCAGGGCCTGAAGGAGCTGACAAGAAAGATGGAGAGAGACAATTTCCAAGGGATGGAGGGACAGGACAAAGGGGGGATGGCTCTGAACAGACAGAAAGTAGTTTTAGATTAAATATTAGGAAGAAATTATTTTCTGTGAGGTTTGGGAGGCGCTGGCACAGATTGCTCAGAGATGCTGTGGCTGCCCCTGGATCCCTGGAAGTGTCCAAGGCCAGGCTGGATGGGGCTTGGAACCCCCCTGGGACAGTGGAAGGTGTCCCTGCCCATGGCAGGGGGTGGCACTGGATGATCTTTAAGGTCTCTTTCCACCCAAACCACTGCATCATTCTAAGTAGTCCAGGCTTTGCTTTTCCTGCGCTTTGGGCATTGTGCAGTTGAGTACTTGTGCACAAGCCAACAACCTACTGTGTTCATATGTGCTGAGTCTAATTTAAAATCCTTCACCACTCAGCAAAACTTCATCTCCAGGCTCAGCAAAATTGCACAGCTACAAGTTCAAAGGCAGTGGAAGTCCAGATGTCTTAAACTATAGGTAATACTTTAATGTGCAGGTGCACTGCTAGTCCTGAAGTCATTTAGTTGGTTTGTGTTTCAATCCAGCTCTGAAAACAGCTCTGACATCACCTTTGAAGTCCCTCAAGTATGAAACATGCAACATATAAGTGTGTATTTCAAGTTTAGGAGTATTGTAAGTGAAATACTACAGCCTTTGGTTTTAAAACTTTGATTTTAAAACAGGAGGGCCGTTCCAGCTGTTAGGCACTGAAATAGCAAATTCTTCCAATTGCTCATAAATTCTTTTATGGATGGAAATATGGCATAGCAGTGAATAAAACAGTATAAAAATAGCTTGATCCTTTTGCAAAAGATAATAATCAATAAATCAATAATTTATTTTCAGTTCCAACAACAAAATGGATTGTCTAGTTGTGCCGTGTTAATGCTTCAGTCTTCCCACCAGTGCAATGGCTTCAGAAATATTTGTACCAAAAACTAAACCTTCTCTAATTAAAATATTAAGCTTCTGAAATTCCCACAGCATCCCATTTCTTATGTATTTCTGCTTAACTATGTGCAGTGCTAAGACTGTGGATTTTTTTTTTCTGAGATTTTGAGTTGTTGTTTACTTGGAATATGATAGTATTTTTGGTAGGAGATAAAAGCAATTCATGCTGCATACCTTTACTGCTGCTTTTCAGGATACAATCTCTAAAACAGACCTGACAGTCTTTTTATGACAGAAAAATAAGTGATTTTGGGGTACCAGTTCTGTAAAAATGTGATCCTTGGGTGCCTTAAATGTTGTGGCAATGGTTAGCTTCTTTAAAACCTATATTGTCTTGGTAACTAATAAATGAAAAATTATGGAGGACTGTAAAAATTCAGAAGACCTTCTGGCTTTCCTCTTCTCTTTCCCTTTGGTGGCATATGTCAATTTAATATGTGTTTTATACACCTTCCCTTTATATGCAGCATTTCTGAGGATAAGGCATTAAGTTTGGCAAATATGTACTTTGTAAAATGTACGTAGCTTAGTATATGTAGTAGAAAATGGAAAGCATCAAGGGTAGATGAAAAAAATGGAAAATCATATCAGAAATACTTCTGAATATGCTGTCTGCTTTCTGAGTGAACAAGGTGGCTGATCTGTATGGGGTTTTGCCCTTAATTTATATTGCAACACATAACGAATTATCTGTCATTTGATATGTATTCTAATACTGACAGAAAGTCAAAATGTTAAAAGCAGTATTTTATGCCACAGGCAGGATTAAAGGTATCCTATTGTTGAGGAACTAAAATCATTAATTTTGCAACAGATTTTAACACTACTTCATAAAAGAAACAGCTGATTAAGCTTTTGCTAAAGGTCCTCGGCCCTTGTCATTTTTATTACACAGCTCTCAGGAGAATCTTCCGAACAGGGGAACCTTTTGTTTCAGGCTCTGTGATGCCTGTTCTGTGCTCCATGGTCCAGCTATGATAGCTGCTCCCGTGAAAGGTGGTGTTTAAATGAGTTCTCAAATAATAAATTTGGGGATTCGTATCCATATACTGCTTTAAGTCATCACCTAACCAGGTGTTTACTGGACTGTCACTTGGGTCTGACACTATGCAGCTGAAGAAAGTTAAAAATATGGATTGGGTGCATCGGGAAGAGCATTCCCAGCAGGTCAGGGTTGTCCTGCCCCTGTGCCCAGCCCTGGAGGCACCTCTGGGGTGCCGTGCCCAGCTCTGGCTCCTCAGCCCAGCGGGGCCAGGGAGCTCCTGGAGCGGGGCCGGCGGAGGCTGCGCAGCTGAGGAAGGGCCTGGAGCAGCTCCGTGCCCAGCACAGGCTGAGGGAGCCGGGGCTGCTCAGCCTCGAGAGGAGCCCCAGCTGAGAGGGGCCCTCAGCCCTGGCTGTCCCTGGCTGCAGGGAGGGCTCAGGGCAGGGCCCGGGCTCTGCTCCGGGGCCCGGCAGCGGCACCAGAGCCACGGGCAGGGCCTGAGCCCGGCAATTGCCCTGCACAGGAGGCAGAACTGCTGCCCTGGGCAGGGCCAGCCCTGAGCAGATTGGCCACAGAGGCTCTGGGGTCTCCTCCCTGGGGATATTCCAAATGTCCAAAGTCCTTCCAAACGATTCCCAAAACCATCCCTACTTATTTGAAATATGCCTTTCAGGAAAACATCTGTGCTGTAGAACAAAAGTGAAGACACCTTGCTGTTTGGTTTCTCAGAGCCATTCCACTGTGCAAGGGAAAATTCACATGCAGAAGAGATTATCATTCTCATTAGGAAAGGAATTCAGTAAAAATGACAAGCTTCTGGTCAAACCAGATGCAAAAGTTGTTGGTAACAGGGGGAAAAAAATCACTGGATTTCAACTTTCAGTGGAGAGGCACTTTTCACCAGGAAGTGCAGTCATAGGACAAGGAGTAATGGGACTGACTTAGACATACGTGGTACTTAAACACCTGATTTGCTTAAAATCAAAGGGCAATAAATCTTAACTACTTCCTTAGCATTACTGAAGCATTCTGCTTGAAAAGTATCCTTAAAAAAAAAAAAGTAGCTAAGCATAATTGTGCCACAAAAT
Source organism: Corvus kubaryi (assembly GCF_017639235.1). NCBI lineage: Eukaryota > Metazoa > Chordata > Aves > Passeriformes > Corvidae > Corvus > Corvus kubaryi. The sequence continues at coordinate 928,009 of NW_024580667.1, read as the reverse complement.
TAAGATCTAGTTAGTTTTCAGCACTCTAAAGCTCAAATAAAGTTGTCTAGTTTAACTCTACATAATTTTCAAACCTTGTAAAATCTTTTTGAAAAGAAAGGAGAAGACAAACCTTTTTATCTTTAAAGGGGAAAAATCATGAATAATTTCAAGTAAAAAGTCAGTTCTAGGACTCTGGGATCTTGCTAATGCATTGTGAGCAGAAAAAACAGTGAAATTGGATAAATAAATGATTTGTTATAAATTATTTGCAGGGAATGGTGCATCTTCTAGTTACCTGTCTTATCTTGCTGTCTTGCATTTATAATGACTTTTTTTCTGCTTTTGTTGATGCAGGACCTGTTCCTTTTGTGAGGATTTGTTGTGTTTTCTCAATCAGGTGAAGATAAATAATCTGGACACGCTGTGTTCCAATTATAGAATGAGAAACCACGTGAAAGACATGGCCCACACAAATGAATGAGAAGTTGGTCATTTGCTCAGTTTACAATAGGAGGAGATGGTAACATGCCTGAGAGCTGAATTTCTACTGGAATATTCATGTCATGTTCAGTTTCCTCCATTTTTAGTCAGGATGAAATTAAGGAGACACAGGCTGTTGAGCTTTTCACATTTATGTTTGGTGCCTAGTCCTGACTATTTCAGCTCAATAGTTGTTGATATTTCTCTGTGAGATGGTCATGTTTGTAATTTTGTGTGTAATTTTCTTGGAGTGAAGGCTAGGGTGGAAGGAGGAGGCAACACCTCAGTTCAGTTATAACTCTGTGCAGAAAATCATCCGTGTGCTGAGCTTGAGTTCCCAGAATCAATCTGTGGCAAACATAAAGCATTTACCACTTTCCTACAAAATATTTCAAAAGGCCATGGATGAATCTTACCTAGGAGTCATCTCATCCACTCCTGCTCAGACAGAAGTGCCAAATAGCCACAATATACTCCTTAAAAAAGGATGTTTGGTAGATACTCATAGCACAGTTTGATTTCAGTCTAATTGTACTTTTCCAAACAAATCTCATTTGCAGAGACCAGCAGAACATTTTAGATACATAATGGATGGAGGCACAGAGAAGAGAGAGGAACATGTGAGCCTATCTCTGAAAAAGTTCCCTTAAATAAGGACGATTTTTGAAAATTTAATGAATTCTGGCTCGTCTTGGATTTTTAACACCACAAATGCTCTTCAGAGGTGTAATGAATCACCACACAAACACAGGAGCACTGGTCTGGTGGATTTACATGCACTTGGGAGGAAAAGAAAGACACAGCTTTTCGATCGGACTAATGGCTTGGAAGTAGCTTCAGGAGCAGTGCTGGTAATCGCATTTGATGGTCTGAATTGATGGCTGATGGCTTGTAAAGGGCAAAGCACTGGAGTGATTTCAGGGAGCTTTTAATAATGCTTAGCAAATGATCAGGCTGCACAGTCAATCGCTTTGCAGATGCCAATATTCTTTCTCCCCTTCCCAGTAAGTGCAAAGCATAGGAAAAAAACCCAAACTCAAAAGAAATCACAGGATCGCAGACTTAGTGAAGATAATCCCAGTGCCCAGAAGAAAGAGAAACAAAAGGTCAGATTTAAGGAATAGACTTGATCTAGACAAGGAATAATTGTTATTTTTTACTTGTTATTGTTTTTACTATGGATTCTTCTAGGATCCAATTCTGTTTATAATTACATGCTAAATCCTAATTCATGACTAATATTCAAGAATGTACAATCAAAGTAGTGTTACCCACAGAAGGGTGTTGAGGAATAGACTCCAGTTTCTGCTTCTTGTCTGTGGATACAAAATTTGTAAGATTTTTCATGTCCTTCTCCGCCAGAGACAGGTGGTACAGCTTGTGTACGTCCATCACCCCTTAAAAGGATCCACACCCTCTCTCTTCTCTCTCCTGAGATCTGGAAAGAGCTTTTTCTCTTTTTCTATTCAGTTACAAAACTTCTTGGAGTAGCTGAAAAACCAGACTGAACTAGGTCAGTGGCTTCTCCAGAAATCCAAGGTCAAGAGTATTTAAAATATTAATGACTTCTGAATGCCTCTGCTTCAGGATGACTTGTAATACTCAAAACAAGATTTTTAGAAGTCATAATGCTCAACAGGATAACAATTAATTGTATGCATTATGACTATTTCATAGCTTGCTTTGCTCTCACAGTCTTAGCTTTAACTTTTTATGTTCCCTGTTGCCAGGAGCAACATTAGAGATTTGCAGGTACTTTGTGACACGTAGGGAATAGTTTGGGGAACAGTGCTCAGGCTCCCAGCACAAAGGAGCTTTGGGATTCTATACAACAGGTAATAACATTTTCATTTCTAATATTCAGGATTTTCTAAGTGGTCAGCAAATCAGAGCATTGTCTTTGAGTGAGGTCTATTATTCTCTCACCTGCGAACAGTTGTGCCCATTTTCTGTCTTTAAAATCAGCAGGAGATGACTGAGCTCTCTGAGTCATTATTGTCCCCAATTTATTTAGAGGATGGACTATCACATTAATATGTGATGGACATCACATATTAATTCTGTCCAGCACCTTACAGGATTCAAATCCTTTTATCATCATTCATTTTGTGTATTTTGCAACTTTGTTCTGATGATTCTGGGAATGCAGGGCTGTCTTCTTCCAGAGGAAAGGCCTCCTGTAGATTCCCTGGGTCCACTGTAGATTTCAGTTCTCGGGGAATTGATTGTGAATATTTTTTTGGGTGTGAGACAAAACCAACAAATATTGTCCAGGAATCCTTTATGAAACTTCAGAATTACCCATGCCAACTCTTGATGTCATTGGATAAATATGATATTATTTTACACATGCTCTATGTCTCTGCAGCTCCAACAAAACTTGAATAACAAACCTTTGTTTTGTTGCATTTGTATTTTCCTGAGGTTCACACTTACATTTTGGTGATGAGATTCATTAATTTCTGCTTCATCTGGTGTTTGCCTGCACTTCCAGCAATGCAGTGGCATCAGTCATCACTAAAGAAAATCAAGACACCTGTGCCAAGAACAAGCAGAAATATTGTGGTGGCTATTTTGTTCAGTGACACTGTGACAAAAATAACCACAGTATCCAAGGTGTAAATTCGAAAAAAACCCCAGTGGTTTTCACTGTGCACAGGCTTTTTTTTTGGTGCATTGACAAATCCTGTAGTTTAGCAAAGCATGATGGAAGGCAGGAACAGAGATTTTTATAATCCTCCTTGTGCATAGACTTCACAGTACAATCTTCATGTGAAGATCTTATTTTCAAGAAGTACCAAATGGTTTAATTTTGTATCTTCAGAGTGCACCACTGTTAACCTACTGCAAATAAATGCAAGAACTATGCCAAATTAGACATTCAGTTTTTCTGTGAGGAAGTGAAGCTCCCCAACCAGGTTCCAAAAGGGTTTTGTCCTTGTGATTCCTTGCACAGAACTGGGGAGGAAAAAAAAAAAAAAAGAAAAACCTCACAAGAAAAAAATAAATTGATCTTTTGCTTTATTCCCAGCTGTGAAACTTTCAGAAACTCAGTTGAAATGGGGACATAAAAGCAACAAATAACTGCAGCTTCCATTAGAATTTAGGAAAAGGGTGACCTAGGTCATCAAGTTCAGTTCCATGAACATAAATATATACTCTGTAGAGTTCACAGAACATCTATTCTTAATCTCCAAAAAAATCCACAAAACTGAAAGCCCTCCCTAAGCTCTCCCTCAACTAATCTTGAAACTTTTCCTGTACCGAATCTAAATTTAGAAATAAAAAAAAAAACCCAAACCAACACCCAAGAAACAGCAAACCAAAACAACCTGCTGAAAAAAATATGGCACAGTGAAGAGGTGGGATGAAAAGCTGATATCCTATAAATTCCATGGCAGGACGGCTCTCATAAATAAACTCCCAAGTGACCCAGGGGAAAGTAAAATAGCCTCTGGACCTTGCCAGCCTGGTTGGTACCATAATTCTTTATTATTCCCAAATTAGGACATGGTTCATAATCCTGACCATGCAAACAACAGATGCCAATTAAGCACTTTAGGTCTTTCTAAGCCTTTGCACTTAGAATGTTGCTGTTTTCTGCCCATCACCTGGCAGCAAAGGGAAGCAGCCTGCTCTGTGCTCAGAAGAAAACAGTCACACCAAAGAAGAGCCTGGTGGCCAAAAAATTTCCTAAACTCTACAATTAATGATCTTAATCATTGAATCAACAAAATATGATAAATTCCAAGACATCTTAACAAATACAATTTTATTTCACTTGAATTCAATGCCCAAAACTTCCCAAACTCACAGATTGTGTTACACAGTCATGGCGAATTCTGTCCCAGGCTCCATCTTGGAACAAGCAGATTTCCCTGTGCTCTGTTTGGGATATTCTCTGTCTTCCAATCTTCTAATCTCCTCCAATTGTCTAGACTAAGTTTTATTAATGGATAATTCAAAGCCATTAAACCTCATTCCAGTAATGCTCTTTAAATGGAAGAATTTTCTCTCTCCCTGGCATATGCACCCAAACATATGTATTTTGTTATTCACTGTAATATTATTATTGACACATTTATTGCTACATTTATTTTGGCAGCAGCAATAAACCAAATTTTTAAAGGTCTCCCTAAGAAATAGGCTCTTTTTTTTTTCTGTAAGCACTTATATATCTGATTTTTAATTCCTATTTGATATCTCTTGTGTGAACAAAATCATCTTGGATTACAGATGATATCCTAGATGAGCTCTTACCTTATTCAATGGTGCTACTGCTTTATGTTTTATCTTAGAATCCTATTAGGTGCTTTCATGGCTGTGTCTCACTGGTAGCTCAGAGTTATCCCACCATTCATCAAAATATCCATAGTCCTCTCTTTCTGTATTCCTTCAAATTGATGGATTTTTATATCATTTTTAAAAATGGTCACTGAACAGTCAGTTACTTGAGATAGATAGTAAGCTGAATTTTAGACTAATTTTAACCTCTGAGATAGAAACAGTATTACAAAATGTTTTCCTTCTCAGATTTATGACACCAGATTTTGACACCAGAACAAGGACCAAAATTAAAGGAGTGATTTCATGGTTTCAAAATTAAAATTTCCCACATTCTGGGCCAATGCTAGGAATTAATATTCACAGAAAACATCAAGGATGCTTTCGAGAAAAGGAATTAAGCACAAAGCACTTCTTTTTTTTATTGAGGTTTTGCATACATTCTCGAAGAGACATCTGTGACCACTTTACAAAAAAAAAAGTGAAGTGAACCAGTGGGAAAAAATGAGCACAATATAACTTTATATTAACATGCAAATGACTTTTAAGTTGAAGAAAATTTATGCTTTTGTAATTCTGAAAGATGAAATTGTAGGAAATCATAAGTACCTCTACTAGTTTTCTGACATAGATTAGGTCCTAATCCAGACTGAAACCAGGAATTTCAGGAATTAGGAGGAAGACTGATCTAGATCTAAAATTTCCATACATTTCCTATCCTGATTCCTCTAAATCTCAAATTTTTTGGAGGTTTGTTCATAGGATGCTTGAACCAGGCTACCAGCACCTGTTGAGAGCAATTCTTGTTCTGTGCAAGTTTGTCACTGTGTGGAAATTCCCATAGGAAAGACAAATGTCCTGCTTTTTTTACTTTTTATAGAACCTTTTAATCTGTTTTGACCTTCCACATTTCTGCTTGGAATCTACCAGAGAGTTCCTTTATTTGTAATTTCTGCATGAACTGTGATATTTTTTTGTGAATACCCTGTTGCTTGAATTTTCCATCTTCTGCCTATGCTCGATCAATCCTGTTTTCACTTCCTGATAGGGTATGAAGTTATTAACTGACCCGATAATTTAAAAGTCTTCTACCTCATCTTTCAGGCAGTTTTTATTTCTCTTTATCAGCTCCTTTTTCATAACTGAAGGTCTTTGTCTCCTTAGACCATCACTATAAAAGTGGGCTTCCATCTCTTGAATCGTTTCTGCAGCTCTTCCTTGAACCTGCCAAATTCTCAATAGAATTTCAGTCAAGTGATATTTAATTTTTTCATATTTATTTTTTCGCAGTTTCTTCAGTGGAAAGTGTTTCCATAAACAGAGCAGAGAAAGCTGCACAGTTATGGACTCCTCAGATCTATTTTTCTGAACTAAAACATTACTTGTTTTCCACCTCTCTCTTGCAGCATTTAGTTCCTCCCCCAACTTCTTGTGTGCAAATGATTTTTTCCACTGTTAACTTTAATTCATATATTATACATCTCATCCATAATTTACCATAAAGAGGGACCTTCTATTATTTATCACCTGCAGGATGAGGACATGCATGTGCACACAGGCATATATGGGATATTTTCCTACATAAAAATAGAGATTAATGTATAAATATTTAACAGAGCTTATAGTCTAAGGAAATATTGCTCCTAAAAGTGTTGGAAAACACTTTTTTCAGCAACCCTAATATGTACCACAGGGTACAGTCTGATAGGACACAGGTGATGCCTCTCCTCAGAGTCTTATTTGTTTGAAAGGAAGAATAAAGATAATTTAAAATTTTATCATCTTATTAATGTTCTACTTCTATGCATCCCAATTTCGTCTTCAAAACTTACTGTGTTTTAAGAGCTAGTGCTGACCTTAAGTCATATATTACAGAGACAGGTTTTTTCTTATAATTAAGCACTGGAGACTCTTCCAGTTCTATAGACCATGAGCTGGGATTAGAGCACAGTGAGATGATCAGGACTGCCCTGAACTGTCAGATTCTTTCAAGTGGTATCTGTTGTTGAGAAGATGAGCAATCAAACAACCTTTGAAATAGGCACTCCTTAGTCGGTCAGTCTTTCCATACAGAGTGAAACTCTGTGAAAATTTTTTTCTGAATAAGGGGAGAGAAAAGCTTGGGTCTCACAGAAAATATTTTTTATTAATCACTGGGAGATTCTCAGTGTCCCAAGGTGCAGTTTATCACTGTAACCACAGTTCACTGCTGTAAATACTCCTTTAAAACAGAATCAGCACTTAACTGCACATTTGCAGACCTTGGGCAGCTTAAAATGGTGATCTTTCCTTCTCTCGTTCAAAGAACTTTAGCAACCAGCAATTATTGGTCCCCCACTTTTTCTGTCACCCAAGCGTGCTGAATGAGTTACACAAAGATTATTGTGCCACCTATACTTGAGGGCTGCTGAGAAAGCAGCATCTGGGCTAGAAGCCAATGCTGAAGCTATGCATGTTAACAGATTATGTCCCTATTTAAAAAAAAATGCAGATCATGTTTGAGATGGTATTCACTGTATAACTTGGTTTTGAATGTTCAAGTGTCTGCAGTTTCTATTTAAGTGGGAAACTGCTCTTGGAAAAGTTAGCTAAAAAGTGTCTCAGAAGTTAAGTGAGAAAGGTGTTGGGGTTAGATTTGGTTTTTAGGTCATGGTTTTTTTGATTGGTTGGTTTTGTAGGGTGTTTTTAGTTTTGGTTTGGGTCTTCTTGGTTTTTGGGTTTTTTTGCATGGTTGTGGGTGATTTTACAGGAGGAATAAGTTAATTAGTGAATACCTCTCACCTTTCCTGATGCCACTTTCTTTTCCCATCCCTGTTTTTTTTTTTTTTTGGTGGATGCATCTGCATAATAGAAATTAGAAGTACTTTTTATAGAGACCAGTCAGGCTTGTAGTGCAGTCCTAGACACCCAAACGAGTTCAGGGCTCTCCTTCACCACCTTCCATCTCATGGAGGGCACATTCTACAGGCTCTGCCACAAGAGACAACCAGATAATAAGAAAAAAGCAGAGTAAAGTTTCAGCTTTAATATCTCATTTTGAAAGATTAGGAGAAAGCAAGTAGATGTAACAGGTTGGCCACACAATCAAATCACATCCAATCATTCACAATTAATTATTCAAGCCTTTCTTTGTGCCCTTGTCAATTTGAACAGAAGAGCTGTCAGCTGTTGAGTCTCTATTGAAGACCAGCCTTAGATCGTTATTATTGAGCTGCCTCTGACCAGGCTCTGGGGCCAGAGCTCCTGTCAGAAAGAAAAAGAAATGAAACACGTTGTATTGACTTTTGGATCTTTGGGACATTATTTATTTATTTATTTCTTCCTCTCTTCTGTGATCTTTGCTCTGGGGTGTGCTGCGCTTTGTACAATGCTCCCTTTGCTCCACAAAGAACTAAAAAAGTCCACGAGGCTCAATTTACAGGGATTGGATGTGTGTTCCACCTTCTTAATGGAAATGCTCCAGGGAGGGAGATAGTGTGTCCCGACCATGGACATGGTGTAGAATGCAAATCCTCAGGTCAGTGATACAGACTCTTGGGGTCTGCCTAAGAGGATTGGAGTGAAGAAAAAAATTGGCTTTCTCCCAGGAGATAAAGACTGTGAACTATGAAAGCAATAATGTTGACCCAAATAACAGTTGCTCAAGAGATTGAACCAATGCAGAATTTGCTTACAATAAATGCCATACAGCTGTCAGATTCTGCCACGTTAATTTTCTTTTTTAAGATTCATTTATGGCTGTTCACATCCCTAAGCCATTGACTGCATAAAAGAGTATACCCAGATTAAGGCTGAGTATCAGGGAAAGAGAGGAAAAGTAGTTTTAGTTCAGAGCTTTTTCTTCATTACTTTTCCGCTGCCTAGTTTTGAAAAATAGGGATTATTATTTTTAAATGTTCTTATCTAAGTGACACCAGCATTTTTTGAATGCTCATGTAAAATGTCAAAACTCTGCTGTGTTTTCTCAGGAGAAAGAAGTACATCGAAGTGAATTGGGTGAATATCCTTACTTTAGATTAATTTGTCCAAAAGAGTACTTACAGACCTTATGCATTGGAAGCACCACTTGCAGAGAGTCACATCTCTTTCTAGGGATCTGACAAACACAGATAAGAAGAACAGACCACTGGAATATGGTTTTCAATCCCTTTGAGGCCACGGTCTGATGGCTTAAACAAGACACACATACGTGGTTTACCGGTTTCATAGTGATCCTCTGCTTTAAGGTGTATTTTATGCCCTTGTGGTACTCATGGAATGGTTCGGGTTGTAAGGGATCTGAAAGATCATCTCAATCCACCTCCTACTTGGGCAGGGACACCTTCCACCATCCCAGGTTGCTCCAAGACCTGTCCAGCCTGGCCTTGGACACTTCCAGGGATGTGGCAGCCACAGCTTCTCTGGGCACCCTGTGCCAGGGCCTCACCACCCTCACAGCAAAACATTTCTTCCTAATATCTGTCCTAAATTTCCTCCTTTCAGTTTGAACCCATTCCCCCTTGTCCTGTCACTCCAGTTCCTGATGAATTGTCCCTCTCCAGCTTCCTTGTACCCCCCTCAGACACTGGAAGTTGCTCTGAGGTCTCCACACAACCTTCTCAAGGCTGAAGAGTCACAACTTTCTCAGCCTGTCTTCACTGGGGAGGTGCCCCAGTCCCTTTATCAACCTCGTGGCTTCCTCTGGACTTGCTCCAACAGTTCCACGTCCTTCTTATCCTGGGATAACAGAACTAAATGTAGTGCTCCGGGTGGGATCCTATGAGAACAGAGTAGAGAGGTCCACCTCCCTGGACCTGCTTCCCACAGTGCTTTGGATGATCCTGGTGGTGACTCCATGCACACATTTGGCCATCGTTCTCCATCTCCAGTGGTGCCAGAGGATGTGGATGTGTCTAACTTAAGCTGGGAATGCTACTCTGAATGTCTTGGGTGGCCGGAACGTGCTGTTCATGTGGAGGCTTTTCTGTCAGGTCAGTCCTGTTTAGACAATTTCATGCTGCTTGCAATTTCTGGGATTGCAAGAAATGTCAATGATACGGATCTTCATATGGAAATGTCATTAGCATGGTCAAGGCCAAATGTGTTAATGTCATATGGTGATGGCAAGGTCACTCTGTGACTCAACACATTCTTTAATGGACTCAACACGTTCTTTGATGGCCTGTGGAGAGAAAGAAAGAGAGTTCGACTGCTCAGGGAAAGTGCTTAGGGTCCAGGCAGTGCAGGTCTGTGTCTGCTTGGACATATTTATTTTGTTGGTTTTTGTAATCTAGTGCTATGCTTCCTGAAAAAAAAAAAGTTTTGGAAGTGGAAAAAATACTTTGTGCGACTTTCAGCCTAAAGTGCCATATGTAGAATATGAGTTTGACCCCTTTTTCCTAAAGCACCTCTGTTTCCTTAACATTCATAATTTGAAAGACAACGGAACACATTATAGACTCTAGTTGCTTAACAAATGCTGCAATGTAACCCTAAAACAAACCTAAGCATTAACAAAATAGATGCTTTAAATCATTTGTAGAGCTAATTGCATCTGTAAGTACAGGGGAAGCTCAGGAAAAGCAGAAATTAACACAGCTTGCCTGAAACATTAATTTGGCCAAAGGCTGAATTTTAAAAATAATTTATTCTGAGGTCATCACAGAAAGTGAGCACTGGTACAAACAAAACCTGTCCAGCCCACTGGTGAACACTCTGACAGCGGAAAGAGAACAACAATAACATTATTTAACTCATACACAGAGATTTGCACATCCAAACTGTGCCCTTGTTGTGCACCTCCATAAAGGAGTGAATCCAGTCTGGCAGGTCTTCAGGCACAGCATGTAAAACGAGGCGTAAGAAAGGGTGTGTGGGTGCTCAAAACCCAGAACTGAGATTCCCAAGTCTGCCACAAACTCGCAAGATAAAGTTAGGCAAATTGATTTGCTTCACTGTGCCTCAATTTCCCAATCAAACAGAAATTGGCAAATGATAAAAATTATCTTAGGAATGTATTTAGGCATATTTGCATAATCATCCTGATATTTGGACAGGCTTCCAAGTCATGATTCTTTGAGCAGTTCAGAGAAGGAAATAAAAAACCCTTAAAATACCCACATTTATTCTAACAGATTGATGCTTGTTGTGTCTATAATGATATTTTCTTTGTGCTTCCAGTCCAAGGAAAGTAATAGTACAGAATCACAGCAATCTATGAGATAGTATGGAATTACACATCCTTCCTAGTTTTATCTCACATAGATCTTCAAAATGAAGTTGGATTGAAATATCCCATAATCTTGAGTTGATGCTGAGCATAAATCACACTGTGAATTTACCCCTTGCTGAAAAGTCATATTTACTGAACCCTTTTCATTGTTATAAAGTTTGACAAAGATGTCAGCAAACAGAAAAGTAATAGTGTGATAGCCACATCTATTCACACTGTTGGAATATAACTCTTGTTCAAAGTGTTTCTGTTTATTGAGAAGTTGCAAGAATTACAAAACTTTGTAACCTATAAAAAAATGAGGTCTGCTAAATCTTCACATGCTGATGGAATTCAGTCTGCAAACAGATCCCCAGGAATTGCTTGCAGTTATTTCAATTTAAAATCAGTGTAGGTTATTTTTTTTCTTCCAGCAATGTTGATAATACATGTGACTTGTGTAATATTTAAATGCTGTTTTTCTAATATTCCTTTATAGAATAATTTCATTGGATCAGGGGCTGCAGGATTTCTTTTGTTTTATTTTATGGTATAGAACAGTCTTTACATCTGCTCTTACTATTGTTATTTTTTCAGCTTCATCAGTTGTTCTGAAGCAGCACTGAGTACAAATGGTTTTGTATGCTTCCATACTGAGGAAAACTTGTACTGAGTCCCAAAGTATGGGAATTGCTCATCAGGAGACAATTTTTTTAAAAAAATGGTAGGTGTGTGAGTGGTAGTGAGAGCTGAAAGAAGTTAAACACATGAAATTCACGACATGGAGTTCTGTGCCTGTGTGGAAGGGTAAAGCAGAGACAGAAGTAGGGTCCCATCATATAACAGCTGGTTATGTTGCGAGTAGAAATTAGTGTGCATGAGAGAGGGAAAAGTAGAGGAAAAATGGGTATAGTGAGGGGAAATTGTAAAAAATATTTTAATTTTTATAGAGCTGTTGAAAAGCAACACCGTAGACTTAACACTATTGTATTGTTCAAAAAGATGGAAATGTACATCATTAGCAGGTTTTCTTCTTCATTTTTAAAATTATTCACTGAACATTGAATTCTTTTCCCAGTAGACTGGCCAAGAGTCTCCATGGGAAATTATTCATTTTATCTCTAATTCCTAGTGGAAGTACTTCCTCCCGCAGTGAATATTCTGAATAACTTTTTATCCAAACATAGGTTTGCTTTTTCAAATTGAGCGAGGAAGATATTAATTCCTTCTTATGTCATTACTCTAAAACCCAATTAACCTGTTTCACTTTCCCTCATTTTGCACTCTCCAAATAAAAATACTACACTAGAATGTACCATGTGAAGCTTTGTCTCTGCTACTGCACATGCTTTAAATAAAAATTCTGACTGCTCAGGTGTCTTGGGAAGCTTTGAATAGATCTTCTCATGGAAGGGAGTGGGTACCATGATAAATTTCTCATAAAACTGTTCCTTCAGATTGAGATGCTCCATTACCTTCCCAGTTGCCTGCAGAATAAACGTGGTTAAACATGTGGGGCCAGAGACTTGCAGCTGCTGTAATTACTGTGGGATAATATTGGCTGTTTGCACTTAGTCAAAATAATTCTGCTGTTGTTGGAATTCTGTGTCTGCAGGGCTATGATTTATTCTGATCATATTGTCCATAACAGTTTATATTCTGGAAACACAATGACTTCAAAGCTCCAAGACTATTAAGGTGCACATTTGATGTTGGTGACATAAAGCAGCTGCTGTTCAGGCCAGAGGAGATGGAGGTTTTCTCTTTAACTAATGTACTTGTGGTTGAATTTGCATGTAGATAGAAGAGGGGATGGGTTATGTTCCTTGATGATATAAAGAGCAGAGCATATATTTGTGCTAAGCCACTGGTCAGCTCCAGGCTATTTATTTATGTGGGAGGCACCAGTAAAAGCCTGAGGAAAAAGATTGTAATCCTCCAGACAGCTCCATATATCATGGGCAAAGCTGAATCCTCTTTAATCAGAGCCCCTAAAACTAGCTGGTGATTTAAAATTATCTGCTTGCTTCCCTAGCTGAAATGAGGAAAGCAGCTTCTACAGCAACATATGCAAGCACTCAAATAATCTAAAACTGAGGTATTAAAGATTATGGCAGTTTTATTTAATATCCTTGAGGAGGAGAGTTAACAGCAGCAGGTAGAGAAGTGTAGCTGCTCACGCCTAATAAATTCATCAAGGATTAAGAGAGGGAACAATTAAATGAAAATATTGTGTGATCAGCCAGGTCTGTACTATTCAATCATAGAATAGTAACCATGAACATAACCTAGTCTGTGTACACACAAACACAACTCCTGCATCTAGTTATGCCTTATCTGAAAAAAACCCCACACAACCAAAACAAACAAACATGTTTATTCCTCCTTTATAAAACTTGAGGATTGCATATGTAACATAAGTGGAATTGGTGTGGACAATTGGCATTAGTAATTGGAAATACATGTTTGTAGTCTAAGAAACACAGAGGGGGCAATAAAATATGTTCTGATTTGGGTAATTTACAGTCTCATTTTCAAAATGGCCAAACTCATTCAGAAAATTATAGCACTGCACATATGAGAGCATAATGTCTTTCCTTATTCTGAGATTACAGAAGCACAAATAAACTCATGGTACTGTTAAATTTAAAGCAGCTGAAACCATGACTGCAGCGACCACCAGCATTCAGAACCTTCCTGATTTTGGAGCACTGGGCTCAGACCTCACTCATCCTGTCTCAATGAAAAACCAACAGGGAACCACAACTCTTGTTCCTATTTAAAGCTGTAACTGACTCAGCAGATAATCTCTCTCAGCTCAATTTACAAAGCCAAAACTGGAACTTTATTTTGATCAGTCTCCTCTTCCACTTTCTTTTTTTCTTCTTTCCTTTATTTTCTTTTTTTTTCTTTTTTACTTTTTTCCTTTTTTACTTTTTTCATTGTTTTCTTCCCTTTTTTCTTTCTTTATTTCTCTTTCTTCCTGTCTCCTCTTGTCTTCCATTTGTATTCACCTTATGGTTCTATAGGCAAGAAACAGGCAGGTTTATTGTCTTAGGTAGTAAAAATTCATGCCAAACATCAAGAGAAATCTGGAAAACTATAGCTATGGCAAAATCCCTATTTATGAAACAGAGAGACATTTTGGGATGGAGCAAACACAACAGCATCTAAATTTCTCTAGATCCATTTTCTTTGGAAAGATGCAGAAGGACATTGCTGGTCCTTGATATTCCTTGGAGACAGAGATGCCAAAATAACAGCCATATTTTGTTGACTGTTTTCCTCTTTAATATTTCCTACTTTGAAGAATCAAGTGGAAAATATTCCATGACTTTGCTTGGTGTTTTAGAATCATAATTATGGTGGCTGGGTTGGGCCTCCTGCACTTTGAGCAGCTCTGAATTCCACTGACTGAAGGGCAGAGTGATTGATTAGTAACAGGTTTAATTATAATTTACCCTGATTCAGTCTGAGCTGCCACCAAAACAGGTGCTTCTATCCCTAACTGAGGTAGATGAGGTGAGGGCAGGTAAAGAATGATGATATAAGAAATAATGTCTTGGTTTTGAGCTGTCCATTCTGCACAAATTTTGCCTACTTGTGAATCCATCTCTATTACAGCAGGAACCATATCAGGTCATAGGACTGGAAATATTTATGAATGTCCTTAGCTCTCTGCAGAGAGCTTTGCAGAAAGGTAATCTCAGTTATTCTTTACTGAAGTCTAAACAGATTATGTGTCTAAATAAAATGGAAAACATCTCATGTAAGGCTGCTGTCTAATTTTATAAATTCTCAGATTTAATTCTGAGGGAAAAGGAAAACCCAGTGCTTTGGGACTGAAGGAAACTTCAGATCTGTAAGCTTGGTCTTATGATAAGACACATGTCTGTGAGCTTTGAGGAGCCTTGGGTAACAGATCGAATATGACAGCAGCCTCCCTCACCTTGGACAACATTTCCTATGGATTTTATGACTTTTTCTTTCCTCGTGTCAGGAAAAAATGGGAATATCAAATGCCTCAATTCCTCATGAGTAACATCGTACTATGGTGGCACTTCAGAAGCTTTGCCACTGAATTTTTCTGCCAGGAAATGAGTCATGGTGGCCTCTCAAGTTATCTCATGAAGGCTGGGTATATTGAATGAGGGATGCTTGGAAAAGTGAAATCCTTACCTTTCCCTCCACATCTTCTTTCCTTACCTAATCTTTGGGTTGGGTATCAAAAGCATTTTCAGGACTGTGACTGCAGGGCACAGTTTAAGCAGGTTCTAGCACACTTCCCATGCCCTGAGCAGCAGATTGGTTTGTTTGAGGATGATGTTGTAGCAGTGCCATAAAACTGAGTTATAGGTTTCTGTCCCCTTTGGCTTTGTGGGGAGTTCTCTCCCTTTCATGCACGGGTCATACTGGAAACTTGCTTAGCAGAAGCGATTCTATCCAGTGGAGGTGACAAGTACCACTGACAAGAGTTTATTTGTTCTATATTATCATTTGGCACATGATTAGAACAGCCATCTGTTCTCTTAATTTCGATCAACCCAATTTAGGCTGCAGTAACACAACGCTGTTAGATGTGTTTCCAACAAAAGAAAAATCAAATATGATTTTTTAAATCATCTTGAGGGTAACATTACCCCTATTTAAAGACTACCAGCATGCTGGGGGAAAAGGGCATGATAAAAGAATAATTAACATTGTGATTTTTAAATATTCTCATTTTCATACAAGAATATGATGCGCTAATTCGACGGGAAAGTGTTCAGATTTTCATATGAATTATACATGAGAACAATCTCACACAGGAAACCTAAACAGAATTTTATTTTAATGTCTAATATTATACAGTCTAAAGAAAAGCATTAAAACCTTACATAAGAGGAATTTCATAATTGTTAATGTGACCTCACTTAGAGAAACAAACACATGATTTGCTAACACCATTCAATTTTAATGAAGTCAGAAGGTTATTTAGGGGACTGGTCAGCAGATAGTGAAATGAAGGGTGTGTTTCAAAAATGTCGTGGGATTTGGGACCCTTGGTCAAGCCTAGATATGACCCAGTTTCCTCCACCTCTTCCTTGTTTGTTTTCTCTAGGAGAGTAGGACCCATCTCTTTGGGGTCCATCTCTTTGTCTCCAAACCAAGTGGTTGCTAATATCTCAGATGAAGATACGAGTTTAGAGTTTCAATTATGGAAGAAAATTTTGTTAAGGAAAGCTGTTGGCAAAATATGCCAACTGTTAAAATATTGGTGTAATGGTGAAGGATGACACGGCTTGGTGAGTTGTGTTAAAGAGGTTTGATTTGAACATTGAGGTTTTCATACCATTATTTACAGTTTTAGGACAGACAGGTGAGAGATCACATCTAGAGAAGAAGGGAAATCTCTTTCCTGAATTCATGACTCTGGAAAGGAGATCACAATTTTCCATGATGGGTTAAATTACTGGATGGGTTGTGGAAAAAAATCTATACAGAGGAAAATGGTGACATTTTGCATTCACTACAACCAGAACTGTCACTGAATTTATGTGCATGATCCAAGCTTGAAAAGGAGCTTCGAAAAGTTGTTAAGGTGTTGAGCAAAAAAACTACAGGAATATTTCAAGATATGAATAATTCACAGTAAATGATTTAGGAAGTTCAATCTGTATAACTAATTAAGGAAAGAGATGGTATAAGAGGTAATTTCCTTGTGTTCTGTAAGTACTTAAATAGGCAGAAGATTTCTGACTGCGGAGGAAATCTTTAATGAAGGCACAGTAAGATCCAATAACTGGGGCAAAGACAGGTGGACCCAAACAATACACTAATTTTCAAAAGTAAGAATAATTGGAATAATTTACCCAGGGATACCACATGCTCTCCACTTACAAGAAATCTTTAATCATAACTAATGTCTTTTTAAAAAACCTTTAGTGTAACTTCTGGATATGGTCTTGGGCAGGAATTAATGGCAAAAGGAGGGAAGGTGAAAATAAATTACTCTAATGGTCTTTCTAGTTCTTGGATCTATATATTTTGTTTTCAGTCACCCAGTGAGGCAAAGTTATGTATTATGTTGGATGTCGGGGAAAGAGTTATGGGTTCCATTCCCTGTTTTTCCACTGACTTGTACGAATTGTGTGAATCCATGTATCTCAGAGAGCTTCTCAGTAAAGAATTTAAATTTTCATAAAATCATAGAATGCTTTGGCATGGAAAGGGCATTAAAGAACAACTAATTCAAACCCCCTGCCATGGGCAGGGACACCTGAGACCAGGTTGCGCAGAGCCCCATCCAACTTGGCCTTGGGTTTAAATTCTACTTTTAAATAAGTTTAAATACTATGTTGAATGATAATATATTACTATGCTTGCCCACATTACCAAGGCAAGAGATAGTGAGGGTTCCTGAAAGTCTTTGAAGTCTTTGAATGAGACACATATTCCAGATATTGAACCAGGTTTTCAAAGGCATCCAGCATTGAAAGCCAAAAGAGATTGCAACATCTCTGAAAATCGGATGCTGGAATTATTATAATCAAGTATTCAAGGCATTAATGCAAACACTACTGAGGAGGAATAATAAATGGGAATTATGAGCTATATTTTGACAGTGGTTTTTTTAATTGTTGTGAAGGAAGCTTCTCTGTCTTCCTCTCTTGAAGCCTGCTAACAGCCAAACAAACAAAAAGCTTCAGTTGATCTGAAAGGATTTTTCACTTTAGAAAAATCTTTATTTGGCTTATTAAGTAGGTGAATCAAAAAAATTAGACTTCATTAGAGCAAAGCAGGGGCGATTAAATTAAATGTGCCTCAAGAAGAAAGCCCTCCCCTGGATCAACAGGGCAGTGGGAGCTTGTCTGTCCCATCCTGGTGCCTTTCTAAACACTTTTTGAAGTACAGAAGGCAGAACACTCAACACTTCAGCTTTGTCACAGCTGACAGGCTGTCGGGTTTAATGAAAATGCTCTCCGTTTAGAAGATGACAGAAATTACATGCATTTCCCCTTTTATTTCTCTGTCATCTTTTCTGTCTCGCATTTCTACAGGAGAAGGAGGGGTTGGTTATTAAAAGCATTACATAAGTATGCAAAATATGTTAAGAAGAAAAGAGGAAAAGGAAAATTTTTAGCCCTGCAATTATACACAATGTCTGTTGGTGGGAAATGTGGGATAACATCTGATGTGTGGCAATAACTATTTACTTTTAGTTATCTTTGAAGAGGGTGAGGCAAAAATCTCTAGCTAATGCTTTAAGTGAAGGTTTTATTATACGATTGCCTGAGTAATTTCCAACAGGAAGATGATCTAAGCAGTGTTAGATAGCTTGAGTGTGTTCATAACTTCTCCAGAAAATACAGCAAGATAACACTGAACAATCTCTTGGCTCTGCACAGCTTTCACATTCCTCTTTTATTAAGTGGCAGGCTTTTAATAAGTGTGTCTGCTCTCACAGAGCCAAAAGTGTAACTGCATCTGAGGAAACTCACTGCCAGGGCTAAGCAGGGAAGGCTTCACCTGCAAGTATCAGTCAGTACTACGAGATCTGGAAATAGCCCACAAATTATTATATTCATCAGCCAGCCACTCCACATCCACAATCCACACCCCAGCTGTGATTCCAGAACTGCTCTCTAGAGTTTTAAGGGAAGCTGTGAGTTTGATCTTCTCACTTTAATTTCTGTGGCAGTTTTCTTCATGCTTATCTTGAGAGACAAATTTGATTATTAATGATGCTCTTTGTAGACCATCTCTCAAAACTGTGCAGAACGTCTGAAAATAGTGAGAGCTTTAGAAGAGCACAGAGGAAGGAATTTATTTTTAGACTTTGGCCACATATGTGTGATCTTAAACTTGTGCATACTAGTCGTGTCCAAAGGTGGGAAGTGGAATTATGGAGAAATGGAACTATGAAGAGAAATGGAATTATGTGTATTTAGCAAAGGTGAAAATGGACCCCAGAAAGAGAAAGCTACAGGAAGCTCTGGCACAAGGGGCACATTTCTGCCTCTCAGCTGTTTAGGCTCCACTCACTTGATACAAATGCACAGTATGTGCAGATTTACTGGAGGGACCAAAACAGTCCCAACCATCCCATTAGCACCTTTTTATGTGTTCCTGGGCCTGTGATGTGACTGCAGCCTCTCCACTGACATCCACCCCAGTACAGTTTGGTACCGGAGTCACATCCCAGCTGGAAAAATCCAATGTAAACCTTGACTGGGCTGCAGAGGATGTGCCTGCATGGAGCAGGCAGGGCTGAGGGGCATTGTTACGGGCAGGCACACAGCTAAACCTGCTGTGCTGTCTGAATGCAGAGCTGGTTGATGCTCACATAGTGGAAACAAAAGCAAGGCGGGGTTGTCTTCGCTGCATCCCCCAAGCCAAGCCCATGAATGTGATTCCCATCTCCTGAAGGTGTCATTTTGTGCTGCCGACGGAGCATAAGGGACACAACTGTGTCCCTTATGTGTGAACCTGTAGTTCTTATAACATATTCCCTGGCAAAGGTAGATTTGCTTTACAAATATTTCAGGATCGTGGAAACTGCTTGTGAACCGAAATCAAGAAGCCCGTGGTTTTCACACCAAAATTCTAAATATCTTAACCTCAATTTAGGGGTAAAGGCAAACCTTGTTAAAGGGTACAGAGGCTGAGAACCACTGCGTGATGAGAAGCTATCTCAGAGAGATTCTCTATAAAGAATTTTACGGGCACAAGTGTTTTTGAGTAATGTAAACACTCAGACAGTGTTCTGAGTAATTGGGAATGTGAAAGGCAAAGGAAGAAACAGCACAGGAAAATATATTGTATCAGGGAGTTACAGTATATTTTATTGATTTAACTTATAGCTACTACGTTCATCCAAAAATTACAACTAACATATTAAAATGTAAGTTGTAAGACAGCTTTGCTTTTTTCATGTAAGCTTTTCAATGCCATGTTTCAGACACCTGGGTGTGAAACTGAAATATTGCCCATTTAGGTGATTTCCGACTACACTCTACAGTACCTTTGTTCCTAAGTCTTCTCTGTGCAAACAATTAAGTTTTCAGAGGCATATGAAGTCAGTGTGGGTTCTGTGTAAGAAAGAACCTCTCTAGCCCATAAATCTGTAAATCCACCGAAGCTGGAACAGTGTTGCTCATGGTTGAGGAGAGAGTACTTCCCATCCAGGTCTCCCTCCCCTTTACACTTTCCCTTGCTCAGCGCTTCTTCTTTGTTAGCAAAGGAGCTCAATACCTTCTATGCCTCCATTATGGTGATTTATTTTCACAATTCCTGAGGTTGGAAAAGTCCTCCCAGCCCATTGAGTCCAAGCTGTGCCCGATGCCCACCTTGTCCCCAGCCCAGAGCACTGAGTGCCATGTCCAGGCCTTCCTTGGGCACCTCCAGGGATGGGGACTCCAAACCTCCCTGGGCAGCTCTTTCCAAGGCCTGACCACCCT
This sequence comes from Corvus kubaryi, assembly GCF_017639235.1. NCBI lineage: Eukaryota > Metazoa > Chordata > Aves > Passeriformes > Corvidae > Corvus > Corvus kubaryi. The sequence continues at coordinate 907,633 of NW_024580667.1, read as the reverse complement.
TTCCGTGGAGAAATTCCTGCTGCTGTCCAAGTCGACCCTTCCCTGGCACAGCTTGAGGCCGTTCCCTCTCTTCCTGTTCTTTGTTCCCTGGGAGCAGGGCCTGACCCCCCCTGGGTGCACCTTCCTGTCATGGATATTTAGAGAGCAATAATATCACCCCTGACCCTCCAAAATTTTCTTCAGGCTAAACAACCCCACCACTTATTTAACCAGGTGTGGTTATTTAATAATTCTTGATACTTGCATGGATGGGAGAGGTGGGCTGATTTTTTGTTTAATGTTATCTGCTCTAAGCATCAGACCTGTCCTGTGGCATTAAGTGGTTGTTAATTTTTTTCTCAATTTCTTTTATATTATGATTTAAAGGATATTGCCCTCTGTAATGAAACTATTTCCTTTCTGTCTTCTCTCTGTTGGATTGCTTTCCCACTGATGCATGTGGGAGCAAGCATCCTGACTACACTTAATTATTAAAAAGTCATTGTTCAAATAGGACTCGGAAGAAAAGGAGTTATTTCTTGCTGCATATTACTGAATACTAGTTCATAATGGGTTTCAACCCTGTGTATTTCTCCCCTAATTCTGGAGCCTGATATATTTTATGATACATAGATACAGGTACATATATTGTAAGAGCTACCATCTACTAGAGAAATTTAGCAGACATGAAAAAGAAAAGATATTGTTTACCTCAGTGTAAAAGTTTTGGAAAAGCGCACACAGCTTAGACTACAGTATTTTTTAAGTGGAAATATTAACTGGGTGAGGCTTAAGTTTGAAATGTGTTCTAAACATGCTATTTTAATTTATTGCATTGTGAGAAGCACTATAGAGTAAACATGTACAGCGTAGATTTTAGGTGGTTTTGTGTCCTTGCTTTTAGAGTGGGCGTAAAAAAGAACAGAGGCACTTCTGCAGGTGTCAAATGATCAAAACTGCACATGACCATATCCACCACGGTATTTTCCGCATATTCTAGAGCTAAGCATAAAAAATTCATATTTGAAGAAAATTTAACCTGTAATACTTTTATTTTGAGAGAATAATGGGAGAAACTCTGACCTTGAACATGTCAGTCTTGTTTGGTTTTAGAGATTGTTGCTTTGCTGGGTGGGGTGGGTTGGGACTGCTCCTAACCCTGTTTAACTTGCAAGCACTGCAGGTGTGAGCAGCTTCACTGCCTTTCTAACACCCACAGTTCTGCTGCTGAATTGCATCGTATCATCCTGCAATAGTGAATTAAACTGGATTAATGCATTGGTTCTTTCCCCCATATTTTACTTCAGATACCTCTTGTATGGTTATTAATTTTGATACAGACCATGGCACATTTCTTTCCTTCTTTCCTCACATTTTCCTTAAAGATCCCTTCTTTTTGCACATGAAGTGCATATAAAATATACATGAATTGATAGCTTTTATGCATTTACAGCGAGCACTTGGTAAGCTTGGAACTGGCAGCTTCAAACCTGGCAAAAAAAAAAATCTTCCGGACCTTTGTCATCCATCCTTCAGTGTGAGAGTAACAACCTGCATATATTTTAAGCCCTGCAAATTCTTGTGTCTTTCAGGACCTAGATTTCTCATCACATCCACGGGAGCCTTGTATATTTTAGACGTACAGAATGAAGATGGACTGTACAACTACCGATGTATCACAAGGCACAGATACACTGGAGAAACGCGACAAAGCAACAGCGCAAGACTTTTTGTATCAGGTGCTCCTTTTCTGTATCCTGCTAAATGAAATGCTGCACATGTCTCTCTCTAGTGTGCTCAGCTGGCAAGACACGTTCTTGTGTGCAACAGCCACCTTTCTATCAAATGGAAGTGGGGAGCTGCTGCAAAATCAAATGGGCCATTTTAAAATCCTTTATTTTTCATTTGTTTTTCGCCTCTTAGTCGCTATTTCCTGAAGGCCTGTAGGGTTCACCTGCATTCAGCACGGTGATTTTTAGCAGGTTTAGAGTACTTTATAAAAGGACTGCAGATGGGATTCATCCCTTCAAAAGTAGACTTATGCAGGGAAAGGATTTAATTGCCTTAACTTCCCTGTGTAACCAAAGAAGAGGGACACTTTTAGGGGTAGTGTACCTGTCCTACTTTGGGGTGATCTGAACTGCCCCATGGTGCCTATTTCTCTCTGTTGACCACAGCAGGAGCTCAGGACATTTCACTCAGCTGTAGATATTTCCGCTTCAGGAGTCTCAGGTTAACTGAGGTGCCTTTCAGCCTTCCTTTTCATTCATCTCACTCCTACCCTGGGGAAAACAGCATGTTCCCCTTATTCCAGGAGGGATTTCCAGCCGTAAGGAGCACATGACCTGTGCCAATGCATCCAGGGGTGCTGCAGGCACCAGAGGGGCTGGCTGGAGGCTCTCCATGCTCAGGGCTGAGTCCCAGGGTAATTTGTGCAGCAGATGGGAAAATGGGAAGGTGGATGGGCTATTTTAACTTTTCCTTGTAGTTTTAAATTGTCTCCTGATTGCTGTGTGTGTGATGGATGCTTGGGTTCCCCACACACAGTCATCACACACTGAGGGCTCTCAATACGGTGCTGCTCCAATCCAGCTTTCCCCCCATTTTTCCTCTGTGGGAGGCAGTGCCAGTTGAGGTTGAAGTGAAGGAGGAGCTGATCCCAAGACTGGGTCTGGAACTTGCTCTCAAATATGTCTGTGTAGGATTAGCGCTTCTCCACCTCCCCTTCCTGTCCCTCATTTGCTGCTTGTCTGTAACTGCACCCTGTGTTTGCACGTGAGCAAATCCAGAGGGGTTTTCCTACATCCACAGAGCTCACTGGGGCTGTATCCCAGACTGTCTCCCCATATCCTTACCCTACATAAATCATGCCCACCATCCCACTGAAAGCCCCACATTCCTTTTTCTCCTTTTCCCTGCTGCTAAGTTGCCCTAAAGGTCAGTCAGGATTTGGTGACTTTCCCAGTCTAACAGTCGGTGCGATCGTTCCCCTTTTGACCCTGTCCTCTCCTCATTTGGTCCTTTTGTCAGTGGTGACTTCTCAGCTCTCCAGTCCTCTGTTTGAGAGCCCTAAGGGACACAGAGGTGAGCACAAAGTTTTCCTTTATTGACATACTTCCTTCTCTCCTCCAAAATGGATGTTGTATTTTGGAGCCCTCTGAACACACAGGCCAGTTCTTAAATATAGTAATGATTAAAAAGAAATAGTGGGATTGTTCAGGTTAGAATAACTTACCAGTCAGATCCCGGAGTTTCTCCCTTTGATAGGTGTCCCCTGCGGGTAGAATTCTTGCCTTTGCTTTCCCCTGCCACATGAAGAAATTCTCCTGCACAATAATCTGCCTGCTGTGGTCTTCCAGGAACAGGAAGGGTTCTACCCTTCCAACTGGCTCCATAATATGGTCTGCTTCCATGTGAAATCATGCTAAGGCTGAGCCAGTGGGAACAAATAAAATCAGGCTTGTATCTTGGTTACCACAGGAAAAATTCTGGTTATCTCACTGAACAAAAGGGGGAAAATGAAAGCTCTGTCTTGTTTGAAATTTAGGACAAACACCCTAAAAGCTGTGCTCTGTCTGGAGTTGCCTTTTGAGTTCTCCTCCACAGACCAAACTGAAAGAGCAAATTTTACCTATATGCTATAAGTGACTTTTTTAATCCAACAGGGTTAATTATTCTTGATCAGGGCTAGAGTGGGCTCTGATTTCCAGTCCTGTTACTCTACTGAACAAATGCAGCAATCAAAGGCAGAGTTTGTCCTTTTTTATTTCTCCAAAGGGTTTTTCTTTGTTTTAATTGGAATTTATATTTTAAGAGAGTGAGTCCTTTAAGAACTGGGATCAGGGAATCCATGTACACAGTTCTGAAAGGTCTACTTGCATGAGACGTACAATTTTGCCTGCCTTTTCCATCTATATATAATCTTCACTTTTTTGGGGATGAAATAGTTTGTGGTGGAAATTTCTCATGTTTCCTGGCCACATTTAATACAAGTTAAGCTTCATTATTGTTTTGAAAGAGTGAGAATGGTAATGTGCCGATAATAGCAAATTTAAAAAAAATAGCAAAAATAGTGAATAATTAATATGCTTATGACCAAAATGAAGTTCCAAATTTCATTTGGAGTAAGAACGCCTCCTTGAAATCACATGGCCTTTTTAAATAAAATTAAAATCAAAGCCATTAACATGCAACAGAATATACTTCTAAGAACCATTATAATGTGCTTTTCCAATAGCAAATTTGTCCTGCCATGAATCCCAGCTCCCAAAATCATTACTGCTTCTTAACACCAACACTCCAAAAAATCCTTATGATTTTTAAAGCATAACAATTTCCTTCTTCTGTCCTTCAAAGAAGGTCCGAAGTAGAATATTTTAGAACAGTATTTTGCCTCAGTTTTTCACCATTGTCCTTGCTGGAAGTCATTTGCAGCTGACTTAAAGCATAGCAAAGTAATAATTCAAAAGACCCTAAACACATATTGGAACTGGGTTTTGTTACTTTGCTATTTTTTGCCTCATTGCAGGTGATTGCGAATGAATGCTGGGATTCTGTTTTGTGCTTTGTTTGGTTTTTTATTTGGGGGTTTTTTTTCCCCTAACTGGAATATATGCACTGTAGGAGCTCTAAATAGGAGTCTGTTCCAGGGACAACCCAAGAAATGTTTTTACTGTCCATTTAAATATATAAGCACAGAGTTGAAGAAAGCAGGTCACTGGAATCACATCTTGTGTATCCCTGAATATATTTTAAAAACCTCCTCTATACCAGCAGGGTGAAATCTTCTTCAGTATGTAGGCAAATCCTAGTTTAGCTGTCCTGCAACTGGGACTCCAGGCTGTGCTGCTCCTGACAAAGGCTCAAGTTGAGAAGGAAAAAAGTGAAGTGACCCTGGGATAGAGAATCCAGGGTCTGCTGTGCTGCTTCAGTAGGAATGCACAGACAATGCCTCTAAAAGACAGTTCTACTTTTTTATTACTTAAATATTTAATCATTACTTGCAACTGAAGAAATTGATTTCCTGTAAATGTAACCTTCTTAAGAGCCAGAAGCTTTAATTTCTTGCCTGCTTGTGGTTTTACTGTCAGTTAATTCCCCACAAAAGAATCTGTGCCCTGGAAACAGGGACACCTGATGACCCAAACGGCGAGAGAGGAGCTGGCTGATCAATTAGTCAAATTGACATTGGCCTTCCCAGCAGCATGCTGGCAGATTGTGCTTTCACTGAGCCAGACATAAACAGCATGGCAAGCTCAAAATATGTCCCATCTTGGTGCCAAATACAGACCTCGAGGCCACTGATTCATCCAAAATCACTCATTTAACCACTGCCGCCTCCTTCTTAATGAGACACTCAGCAAGCTGAAGGTGGCTTTGCCCTCAGTGGCTCAGTGTTTTCCTGGCACCTGGAAAGCAGAAAAACCTCTGTTGTCACCTTTCACTGGACTTGGCATTTTGGGGGCTTTATCTAGATATAGTCACCAAAAAAAAATATTATTTAGTCCATTTTTTTAATATCACAGTTTTGGTTTCTGGATTGATAGTTTAACTTGAGTAGCCTTAAGCTGTTTGCTGTCATGGGTACCGTCCCAGGTGTGGCTGCAGTTCATGGAGATATATCTAAGCTAGTTTTAAACCAGCTGGCTCAGGTACTGATTACTTTTGGAATAGCTTGAATTCCGCATGAACTGCTCCTCTAATCTCTCCAGTTCCTTACAGGGACCTGCTGCAGCTGCCCTGTGAGCAGCACCTGAGTTTGCTAAGTTAAAATGCCGCTTGAAAATGCCAGAATTGTGGCAATCACACCTACATTCAGTCAGCTATGATTAGATATACCGAAAAAGAGGTCAGTGTGTCAGGTAGGAGCTGGTCAGCAAGTGGAGTTTCTTTGTGAGACCAAAATCTTAGCAAGTGGGTGAGTGTGATGAGAAAATACTTTGATGAATATTTGCTTAGTGTTTTTGTTGCAATAGCTCTAGGATGGGCTGCACAAAATTTTAAATTGTGTCAACCTCTGTCTCCAAAAGTTTTCAAACTTGAGATCACAAACAAAGCACTATTTCTGATGGGTACATGCACCTCTGGTGAAGGCAATCCTGCCAGACTTGTGTGAGATACATAAATCCATGCCAGGTGCTGCACAAATGAGAGCTGCCATTGTCAGCAAATTGAGCACAGAAAGATGCACTATTAAGCTGTAAGTTGGTCTTGTCACGTTAAGTTCTTTTTCCAGAGAAGAAGAAAAGACTTGTCTGTCAGTTAGACTGCAGATAGAAATCCCTGTGCCTTTGCCCATTTCTCTCCTGACAAGGGAATAAATTGCTCCTTTAATTCAAAGCCTTCAGACCACCGAGAAGAAGGGACAATGTGCTGGCTTCAATCTAGTCTAAAAGTAGCGATAATTGTTAAGGCAACACATTTCTGGCTCTCCATGCCTCTCACAGGGAACATGAAAGATGACCAGTGAAACATTTGCCATCTGGAAAAAATCCAGTGAGAGGATTTCCAAGCAGTGATGAGTTGCTTCAGCAGCATGTGCTGCTGGATCCCAGCCACCATGACTCAGACTGGTGGCTGGGTCAGAGAAGCAAACCGTAGTGCCCAAAACACCGGGCTGGCGAGTCAGGAAATGCAGGAGAAAATATATTGACATATTGGTTAGTGGATTAATTTTAAGGCTCTCACTGAAAAGAGTTCCTCTTTGTTTTCTGTTTCAGACCCAGCGAATTCAGCTCCATCTATCCTAGATGGGTTTGACCACCGCAAAGCCATGGCAGGACAGCGAGTGGAGCTGCCTTGCAAAGCATCAGGGCACCCGGCACCAAAGTACCGCTGGCTGAAGGACAACGTCCCCTGGGAGCCCGACAGCCGCTTCCGGCAAACGGTCACGGGGCTGCTCATCGAGAACACACGGCCCTCGGACTCGGGCAGCTACGTCTGCGAGGTGTGGAACAACTACGGCACCGCCGAGATGATCGGGCGCCTCTACGTCAAACGTAGGTCGTGGGTTGATGCTATGAATGAGAGGGGAGAGCTTAGACAAGTCCCTGCCTTTGGCAGGTTTCTGGCAGTGGACAGCAGCTTTTATTGAGGAGGCCAGCACCCCAAAACCCACTCTCACTCACAGGTCCTTAATAACGACCGATCAGGTCTATTACAACATGAGTTATTTATTAAATAGACACAAGGAAAACAGACATAAGACTTTCAACAGACTTACCACACAGGATAACACAGAAAGAACTACTAGGAGATAAAAATACAGTGCATGATAATAAAGGTACCTATGTTACAGCTGGCGAAGAAATCGTATAGATTAGGAGCCAATGTCACTTACCAGTGCATGATAGTGGTGTGCAGATAGTGGTGTGCAGATTGAGATTAGGAGAATCATGTTCTCCTAATTTCTCTCAATCTCAGGGAAGTATGTCAATGCCAATGTCTCAGGATCGAGGAGAACTCTCCACACACTCAGAGAGTGTATAAGACATTTCTGATTTTATGAAAATCAAGTGGTCTTTTATAGTTCAAAAGTGCTTGTCTGTCAGTCACTTACTTCTGCTTATCCTTTTCCCATGCATTCAAGGCAGGATGTTTATTGCTGGCTAAGGGTGTTTTCAACCGAGATAATTCATCACAGGACAAACCATTCCAGCCTAGTTTAGCCATGGGGGAAGTAGCTAAGTCTTTTGTTGTGTCAGGGGATGGAAAGTCCTGTCACAGTTGACTGTTGGTGTTGTTGCCTGATATCGAAAGAGAAGAGCCCTTGCACCAGTGTTGAAATAGTAAAATAAAAAGCAAACCTTTGTTGGAAGCTTCCAGGTGTCCCAACAGTCATGGGCTCACTGGGTACTGGATCTCTACAATTTTATAAATTTAACAAATTATCATTCTTTACAAATATCGTCCAATGGGAAGAGCTGTTGGTAAGGTTATTTTTGGAGTTGGTCCACAGCTTCTTTGCCCCACTTCTTGTTATGTCTTCTCAGATTCTGGTTGGAAAACAAAATTTTCTTCTCATGGGTCCTCTACTTGAAAATAAGACAAAACAGTATTTCAGGAATGTGTTAGAAGGTTAGCATATTGTTCTAGAATCTAAGAGAAAGGGCAGGAAAAACACTAGGAGCTATATAAATATGTAATAGTATTCTACGGAGCCACGAATATGTGAAAAATATAAAAAACCAAAACTTTTTAGGCATCAGCATGAAGTTGTTGCCTTACCTTGCTGTACCTTCTGTTTCCTTAATTTATCTTAGCGATGATTAAAGTCTTCAAAGTTGTGGAAGGACACAAGGCAGGCTCTGTGGAGATGAGTTAGTTGGGCAATTGAGCGATCAGAAGTGCAAATGGATGCAATTTCCAGTGTAGCTCTATAATTTATCACATGGAGGATATGTAATTTAGAAGCATGAATTGGGTGCTGAAAAAGAAATTGCAAATGTTCTCATAAATAAAGCTGCCAAACTCTCATTGCCATGACTCACGGTGCTCAGTAATATTGAATACTCATACCTCCCCTCAAGTCGAGTATTCATGTGTGAATATTCTGAATGTTTCACAAATTCTACAAAGATAATTATTACTTCAGGAGCACCACACTGGAAAAGTGTTATTCTACTACTTTTGAAAAAAACCCAAAATTATTTCCTGGGATAGAAATAATGCTCTGTGAACTAATGTTTCCACCTAGACAGCATGACTAGCAAGCTGAAAAGGGAGAAGTTTGTGAGTAGTTCAGGCCATAAAAGCATCCTAACAAATAATTGCACATAATGTTTTTGGGCAAAATAAAACCAAGGTGAAAAATCTGCCATTCATGAGTTATAACTGAGGAACTTTGGTTCTAAATGTGTTCATCAAAATACATAAAAATACTCATAAAAATGCATTTCATTCCATCTGTCTTTTATGATGAAAAGTCAAAACTTGCAGAGACATGATGTAATTGTATTGCTGGTGATACCCAAAGCATCCCCAGTGCCTGGTGATGTGCTTTTCGTAATGACTCTGCACTCAGCCAGCCCGTAGAAATTCCCTGGATCAGGTTGGCAGGAAACAAAAGCTGTGCAAAGAAATTTTACCCTCCTCTGCAATGGAGGATGTGGCTTACTTGCATCATCATGGCTCTGGGATATCGGTGATGCACTTGAGTGTGACTATTTTGTGCAACTATTTTGTTTAGTGGGTCATTGCCAGGTTTGAGCCTTTGTGGTCTTTTTTTAGGAAACAGAGAGATATTCAGTGACTTTTAACATTAATATGAATGTGAAGATTAACTATTGCCAGTACCATTGTAGAGAAAAGTTTTGTTATGTATATGTCTGTAATCCAGAATGTCTGATGCCACTGTGTGTTTTTTTCCAGGCCTCTGTCACTAATTAGCCACTATAGATTTATTCCAACTTTTATGTTATAAAATATTTAATAAAGTGAACAAGTTGCTTTTCTTTTTTAAGTGTGTCTGTGTGCATGTGTGTGTATGTTTGTATGCAAGCTGCCAAAAGAGAAAATAGGCGGGTCTGTATTTAGTGTCAGAGATAGTATCTGTGGTGATAGTAGTCCCTTATCTTTATAAGGAAGTCAAACCAATATATACAAAGCATGAGGTGAAATCTGTGTTCTGCAGTGCTGATAACTCCTAGGTGGCAGGATAAAGATTGTTTCCCTTGCATTTACATTTATGACTTTTCTTCAGTGCTGTTCATCCTCTTTTTCTTGCAATGTAAAACTCGCATTTTCCTGTCCTACTGTTTCTTAAGGCTGACTTGAAAATACTGTAGTCCTCCCACATCAAAGCAGAAAATCTGGTGAGCCCACACACTAGAACATTTCCATGTGGACAGATCAGATGGATATCCATGGGTGTACCTGTGTTAACATCTTCCACCCTCCAAAGCTAATCTTGTCACTGGCATTTGCTGCACTTGTTCACATCAGGGAGTGGTTTGGGAAATTGTAAATTTGGTTCCTTTTGCAGGAAATTAAACCAGACAATGAGTTTCAGGAACACACTTAATGCACCAGTTTCAAAGATCCATTCTGAACTAAGGTGAAATAACATCCTGCCCTCCCAAAACATGTGTAGTGCCACGTTAAAGCCCTCAGCACTAATGGTGTTACGTGTAGGTCTGATCCTACTGCTTACCTGAGCATGGGACTACATGAGGAATGGGTTATGCCTATAGACCTATTTTTTTCTGTCATGGATGTCAGTGGCAAAAATTTTTTTTTTAAGTAATGCTGTCATCTGTTACTTGGTTTTGTTTTGTCTTTTAAGAAGGATATGGCTGTGATTTTTATTTTTCTCCTTAACTGAGTGTTGATTTGTCACTTGCACATAAATGCACATTTATACTCAATATGCTCTATTTCCCTTTCTCTCTCCCTTACTTCGACTCAAACCTCCAGAACCACTAAAAGCCACCATCAGCCCGCGCAAAGTCAAAAGCAGTGTTGGTAGCCAAGTGTCCTTGTCCTGCAGTGTGACGGGAACTGAGGACCAGGAGCTGTCCTGGTACCGCAACGGGGAAATCATCAACCCTGGCAACAACGTCCGCATCACCGGCGTCAACCGGGAGAACCTGATCATGGATGGCATGGCCAAGAGTGATGGCGGGGCCTACCAGTGCTTTGTGCGCAAGGACAAGATGTCAGCTCAAGACTATGTCCAGGTGGTACTGGAAGGTCAGTCTCTACCTGTCTAGCAATTTCGGTTTCCAAAATATCGCACAAGTCATCTTCGGTGCTATCATTTTAGAGTGGCGATGCCTTAAAGATCTGGAAATGAAACAAAACACTTTTGAGACAATATTAGTATAGGAGGTAATATCAAAGCTGGTCTTCAGTTGGAGGGCTCCAGGGGCAGATAAGGAAAAATTCCCACCCCACATAGGGCGAATGCATTTCATAAATTTAGCAAATTAGCATAATTGACAAGAATTCCCAATTAGAACCACAAGTAATGAGGTAATTCTCCCCCTTGGTTCCACCTCTTCTGGAGCCCTTCTTTTTTGCTGCCAGCTGTACTAGCTGAACTTCGTTTATGGGAAAGTGTCTTGGAGGGGTAGCACATCCTTGGTTCCCAGGAAAAAGCAAGATGGGATTGGGGCTTTTGGAATGTGTTCTGTCTCTCTATCAGGGTAGGAAAATTACTGAGGTTATCTAGGAACTATGTACATATACAGTAATAGTCTACAGTTATGAATATATATGAAGAATATATAAAAGCAAAAATCATTTTGACATTAGTGGAGCTTAAAAAAGAGAGGGTACTTATGAAATGTCCATGGGATTTATTGTGCCCCACTCATAACAGAATGGAAGAATTGATTTAAAAACAAAAATCCTTCCCAAGCAGGTCTCTATTAAAAATCCAAACATTGCTCTTCTGTTTGGTCATATTGGCTGGAGGCTTGGAGATCATCTTAAATAACTGATACAATGTGCTACGTGCTAATCAAGTGAGGAAAGTCATCAATTTGCACAGAGGCAGCTCACTAATGAGGCCGTGGTGCAGGCATGGCATGGACATTATTTTTAGAGTCTCTATAGAAGAAGAAGAGATTACCTGCCTGGACCAAGTTACCTCGGCAACCATCTCCCGTGACTAGGAAAGCCTAAAGAGCATATTGATAATCTATCATGGTGTCGGGAGAGTGCAGGTTATCAGAGAGCAACAGCAGGGAAGATTTCAAAGACACTCAGGTCTCACTGGGAAAATAATGTCTGCTTTCATCTCAAAAAAAGCCTGTCACTTGAATTAAAAAAAGGGGGGAAAAAAGAGGAGGAGGGGTGGCAGAGGTACATAGTGTGCACACTCACAGATTTATTGGTCCTGTGTCAGCTCCCTTTCAGGATAAAAAGCCTTTTTTTTGTTGCTGCTGTTCTGTCTTCTGAGGGGTGACAGTATCCAGTACACCACAAAGGAAAGGAAGAGAGTCAGGAATCAAAATAAAGAAATAAATTAGAAACTCTGTCTCCTAACCAATGGGAACAGAAATGAAAGAGAGAGAGGGCAAAGGGAAAAAAAAAGAAATAATAAAAAAAAAAAAAACGCTCTTCCAGGGATGCTGAGGCCTTTCAGCATTCTGAGAATGCCAGTGCTTACCTTTTTACCATGTGGAAAACAAGGGAATTTTAAAGTAACATTTTCAAAGGAAAACAAACCTGCATTGCATGATCGCAGAAGGAACCTCCTAACTAATACCAGGGTGTCAGCACTCTTAAATGTTACCCCACTGAACACTCTGGAGAGGTGGGTACTTAATCCTGCTCCCTGCTTACAAAGTTTCTGTGCCCACCCATTTTCTTTATTCATTTGTCTGGTAGAGGCTGAGTATTTTGGGAGACAGCTCACAAGATAAAGCATCTGAATGCTCTCAATCAGAGAAATATTTCTCTGTAGCACAAAATGACCACAGAAAGCAACTGGCACCACTGCTATTGCTGGCAATATGTATTCAGAAAAGCTTAATTTAATACTTTCCTAAATGGGACATTGTGTGTCAGGACTAAACTGCTGTGTGAAATCAGCCTATGCAAGTTGTGCCTGGCTCTTGGCAACAGGATTCAGCCTAAACTTCCCAAAGAGCTAAAATCTACCAGGAGAAGAGAATGTCCACATGTGTTGAAGTTTTGCTGTGTGTCTTTTATAATGAACTGCATATGGTTTTAAAACTTTACTGCAGGAACCCGGCAGTTCATAGAGATGCCTGATCCATCTATTCAAGTGTTTTTCCTACAGCAGAGCCACTACCAGGTTTCTCAGAAGATGAAAAAGAAACTTGCCATAAGCAAAGGGTCATTTAAATCCTCTACTGGCATAATTTTTCTTTTTTCATTCTCAATAATTAGGGTGACATCCTGGAAAAAAATTGTTTGTGTTGCTTCTAAAAAAGATCTTGGCTCATGGGATATAGTCCAGGATAGAGGGGACAAGCTTTATACCATGTAAGCACTGTGTTCCTGCTTTTCTTTCCCTCGGCAGACGGAACTCCCAAAATCATCTCTGCCTTCAGCGAGAAGGTGGTGAGCCCAGGAGAGCCAGTGTCCCTCATGTGCAACGTGAAGGGGACTCCCCTGCCCACGATCACCTGGACACTGGACGAGGATCCCATCGTGAAGGACGGCAGCCACCGGATCAGCCAGATCATCACATCTGAGGGCAACGTGGTCAGTTACCTGAACATCTCCAACACTCAGGTCCGGGACGGGGGCGTTTATCGCTGCACTGCCAACAACTCTGCGGGAGTCATCCTGTACCAGGCTCGAATAAACGTAAGAGGTGCTTGTCAAATCAGCTCCTCAAAAAAAACACACATTACTCATTGTAGTGGAGAAGAAGATTGTTGCATGTGATGAGATGATTCTTGGAATGCCAAAAAACCAACTTACTGTTTTTTCCTCTCCTTTTCTCCCCTGCTCTCTTTCCCCACCCTGCCTCTCCAGCCCCATCTAGAAAGTGTATGGTATGGTTAAATGTTGGAAGAACCCTTTGGCTTGTGTCCTTTAGTCTATATTTCCTATACTCATCTTTAATAGTTCACAGTCTCTTTGCTTTAATCCTGCTGTGCATGTTCTGTTTTTCTTTTCCTTTCCTCCTTTACTTGTCCAACATCCATTGTAATTATTCATGTATACAGAACTTTAGCTTGAATTTCCAGCTCTACATGGCATAATACCCATCCTCATGGTATTATACTTTATATACATAGCAAACAAAAAAGCTAACTGTGTCAGTGTTCTCATGTGTAACAGGATTCTAGCTTCGTATCAGTGTTAGTATTTCACATTAATTAAATCACACTCAGCCTTTTAATTTGTAACGCAGCAAAGATTTTATCAGGCAAGTGTTGGATAACAGATATATACTCCCACATAATTAGTATGGATGCTGCAGGGTAAGGAAAAACTAGAGCATACAAAGATTAGGGAAACTGCTTAAGTAGCTCTTAAAAGGAAAAATCTGTCAAATGCTAAAGAAGTGTGGTGTGAGCCGCATCCGTTAACATTTGTATATCCAGAAATAATTCAGACATTCCCTCGAGCAAACATGCCTTTAAATTGTCTTCAAGAGTTTCTTTCTTTTGCCTTCTCAGGGCCAGCGAGCATTCGGCCGATGAAGAACATCACAGCCATCGCTGGGCGGGACACCTACATCCACTGCCGCGTCATTGGGTACCCCTACTACTCCATCAAGTGGTACAAGAACTCCAACCTGCTCCCCTTCAACCATCGCCAAGTGGCGTTCGAGAACAACGGAACGCTGAAGCTCTCAGACGTGCAGAAGGAGGTGGACGAGGGCGAGTACACCTGCAACGTCCTGGTCCAGCCCCAGCTGTCCACCAGCCAGAGTGTGCATGTGACAGTGAAAGGTGAGGACAGCTGAGAAAAGCAGAGCCCGGCTAATTCCTGGGTCATCTGTGGAGTTGCACACGTAGGATTGTCCTGGCAGTTGGATAATGAGCGCTTGAGGAGGTTAATCCAGATTTGTGTTTATTTTTAATGATGACGCAGAGCTAATCAGTCATTGTGTCTTGTTCTCGCCTGACTTTTACCCTCCTCGGCTCAACTGGCAAAATATTACCTTGTTGTTGTTGTTGCCTCTAAGTGGGGGAGTGGCAGCTCAAGTTCTCTTTGAGCACTTTTCACTACAACTAAATCAGAAAATTAATGGTTTGTCGCCTATGTTCCACTGGTGACTGTTTCTCTACTGGATAACAAAGTTCAAATTTTCATTTAGCCAGTGACTTCCCAGCTTTTAAAACATGAGATGAGAATTTTAATGTCTGTATTTTTGCCACTAAGCAGAGACAGGAACTAAAAGCATTAACCTTGCTTTCCTCTTATTAAGTGATTATCTATCTGAGTGCTCTTCATGCTTAGGAAGGTAACACTTTAAATAAATGTGACTTGAAATTCTAATAGGATGCTTCAAATCTATTCAAATAGTCCAAAATAAGGATGTTCAGATGGCCCTGAAAGACTTCAGCAACAGATTGAGAATAGGAATTTTTTAGCATTGTGTCCTTACTGTTCTGACATTGGCAATGTTCAGACCTATTCATGAGGATACAAAGGACAGAAGACGTGATTGCAGTAGCACCTAGTTTTGAGCAATGGGGCCACTGAATACTGCACTTCATGTGAGCCTGTAGGAAGAATTGGGGTATAATTTCACTGTTCCTGAAGTTATTGGAAACTTTTCCTGGGCTTTTTTTTTGGAGGGAGAGGAGAAGAAGGAAGGGAGGTTGAATCTTGTATCCATTCTCAGATAAGATGCAGAGAGCAGTAAGGTAAAATGACTTTGTTATAGACATCTGATCTCTTAACTTCCTTCTGCTCAGTTAGTTTTGCCCTTAGCAGTCTGGAGGGATGCAATTTCTATTTTTTTTTTTTTTTCAAGAGTTTAGGGGATTAGCTTTAAGCCATGAGCAATTTGGACTTTGAAAGGCAAGACATTTCACACACCTGAGACCATCAGGGGCACTGGTCACAAGCTGTGGCATAAAAAGCTACTGTCACCTTTGGTTTTCATGTGTGTTGTGCCTTGCTTAACATTATAATGATATTACAGATCTGTTGATAGAGTTTAGGAACTGAATGACAAATCAGTCACTATGCTTCTGCTACACTAACAGGCCACCATGGAAATTCTGGTGGAGAGAGCTGCCTCTTAAACGATACCATTTTTCGAATGACTGTCAAAATGAAAATAGCCAGACAAAACATATCCAGCTGTCTATCCTTGCAGCTCAGGCATTGAGATCAAAACACTACTAGTCACTATAGCCATTATCTCAGGTGTAATACTGCTTTTTCTTCCTAGGTTACAGTTTCCAAGTTGACAATTCCTCCCCCAGAAAGCAGATTGCCAGCTCTATCAATTTGGATTGAGCTGTAACTTTTGTCAATGATTTTACTTTCTTGATGGTGTTCTGCTGCACCTCTGGATATTCAGCTGCTGGTCAGAAATCTCAAACTGTGACTAAAGATACCCTGCATAACTTTGACAGACATGCAGCACATTTGAGGAGTGACAGAGGGCTGAGCTGTCTCTGTGATCACAGAATCACAGAATGGCTTGGGTTGGAAGAGACCTTAAAAATCACCTCACTCCAGCCCCTGCCATGGGCAGGGACACCTCCCACTAGACCAGTTTGCTCCAAGCCTTGACGAGACACTGTAATTTGAAAACAAGGTTAATAGCCTGACCTCATCTGCTAAGCCCAAAATGTCACAGGTGAGGTTTTTAGGTCAGACCTGAACAGTTCTCAATGTTTTGCTGTTGTAGCTTGAGGTCAGAAGTGCCACAATGGATTTTATTTAACATATTAGTGGGGAGTCAAAAGTGGCCTGGTGCTTTAAAATATTATTGTGCGTGCTACCTTTTCATTTTATAGATTCCAGAGTTAATGGCTTGAGTTTTTAAGCACTTATATTTGCTACCAAAAAAATACAAAATATGGCCCAGCTTGCGTAGAGATTAAAAGCACTCTGAAATATGACACTGTAAGGACAGTTAATATCGGTGCTGAAATATCCTTATTTACAGTTCAGCTTCTCCTACCATCAGAACAACTATTTTTTCTAGAGAGAAACAGAGGGAGAATTATTGTCCATCTTCAACATCACAAGCCCTTTGCTTTGCTCTCAATTCTGCTACAAGCTTCCTGGGTGACCTCAAACCAGTCACCTGAAGGGTGATTCAGAATAGAAGACACTTGATGAACTGTTACTTATTGGGGTTTTTTTCCCTCCATGTTCTGTTTGGAGGACTTAAATTATTAATTTCCTCATGAGTTTATCATCTCCATTGTATCAAAATGTTTCAGAAACAATGTGTTCATTTTCAAAAGCCACGTGGGTCACCAGGAAAAAATGTCAATAAGGCACAGACTGAACTCAAAAATATCCACAATTTTTTTGTATGTTCAATTTCAGAAACTTACAGCTTAATTTTTCCAGTTCACCTGCCATTATGTAGCATTTATATGTTCAAAGCTCTGCTCCCATTGAAATGAAGTTGCTCCTGAGAGTTCTGTTTCCTCCTTCAGAGCAGTCACGTCACCCAGCTTAGCAACCCCATGGGAAGGACAGACTTAAGTAATTTAATTAGCTTTATCTGGCAGATCTGTGGCAAAAGTAAATTCAGAATTTGGCTCTATGGGGCAGCATTTATCTGCATTAGGCAAACAACTGGTTTTCAAAGTTGGCAGCTCTCGGCCACATTTACTTTTCACTTTCTAGATCCTCCAGTATGGGAAGCATCCTGATTCTGTCTTGGATGAAGACTTTCTTAAACCAGCATTTAAATAAAAACCCTCAACACCATGAGCATGTCATCAAATACAAGAGTGCTGTCCACTCTTAAATTTGAGGTTTACAAACATCCAAATGAAAGTGAAATCATACTTCAGAAATCATGATAAGGTCACAGATAGGAGAACAGAACTTTTCTTGGCAATAATTTTAAATGAACTCCTGGCTGCCAGAGAACCTGAGTGGAGCTTTCAGAGCCTTGCTGTGCATCCTCCCACCTGGCAGGCTCTGGGAACACCAAAAGCTTGGGATCTGGGCACTTCTGTGCTATTTGACCTTAGATCCTCTCCTTTTTTTCCCTGCTGAACAGAAGAATCAATGAGACACCACATGAAATCCGTTGTCCCATTTTTTAGAAAAAGCTGCTGCCCTTGTCTGCAGACTCCAGCTAACTCTGTCCCACAGAAATGTGGCTTGTCATTCCTTCCCTGCCCTTTCCCCCCAGACCTCGCCTGCCCCTTGTCTCTGTCCCAAAGTCTGGATTTGGAAGGCAGCAGTCCCCTGAGCTGGCTGCTGGGAGCTGAGTGGATGAGCTGGCAGGAAAACATGCAGGTTTCTGCTTGGCAGGTATAACTCCCATGGAACCGTGCCTGAGGCCTAACAGAGCTTTTTTGGAAATCGAGCCATCTTGGCATTATTTTTTTTGTATTTAGACAAATGATTTGGCCAGTTCTGAGTTCTGACAAAAAGCCAGGAAAACTCCCCACCCTGTAATGCTCAAGTAACAGAGGGAGATTACAACTGTACTTACACACTTAATTTCTGTATTCCATACCTGCTGACCACTCACCTTTGCAACTTTAATAACACCTTTTCAGCACATTTTGCTTTGGCCTATGTTAAGGCTAAAGTTGGCTATGTTTGGCTATGTTTTTCGCTTTGTGTTTGTAAAGTAAACTGACCCCCTTTCCCCTCCCTCCTGCAAAGTGGGAACAGAAGTTACTGACGTCATCAGAAGTAATTGAGATAAGCCTTGCTAAGGATACTGCACAGGTCCTTGCCAAGAACAGAATTATTCTTAGCAGCACCAGTTTTTGCTCTGTGTTCAGCCCAGCTCTCGTGGTTTGCCAGAGGGGTTTGGATACATTTGCCAATGGCAGAGCACTGTTGAAGTCAGAGATCTTAAGGAGAAGAAGATTCTGTAGAAGATGCAGGTTTTCTGTTCATTCCTTCTCAGAATGACCCATCTGCCTCAGTTTTCTCCAGCTCATCCTTGCCCAAGTCCTGGCTCTTCTCCTCTGAGTCCCAAAACCAATCTGAACTCAAAGTCTTTGTCATCTCAGTTCTCATTTCCACACTGCCTTGTTCTCAAGACTCGAAACTGCCCTTTCCCTTTGGATACCCCAACATTTTTCCCAGCCTCCAGTTTCAGTCTTCTCTGCCAGCCTTCAAGTTCAAGCACCAGAGTGACAAATCTGCCCTGATTTCTGGAATCCCACCAGACTGCACCTGCCCCAGTGGCTGGAACTGACTCAGCCACTGAAGGTAGAGCTAGGATGTGTTCAGTTCTGCTTGGACCCTGTTTGTCACTGGAAAATGTCCTCTCAGGATATGATCATGAGGGGGTTTTGTTTATTTACTGACTTGGTTTTGCTCAGACTGCAAATTTGGGCACTGTTGTGATGACTTTTTATAGGGATAGCAAGAACATCTGAGGCTGGTGCCATCACCTGACCTTGAAATCCATGCTTCTAAATCCATGGGGCAGGTGGGACTTCTCAGGTTCTCACAATACCTTTTTTTTTGTTTGTTTGAGTTTTACCATGTCTCAGTTTTCCCCCTCTCCCACCTTATTCTTGGAAATGGCCAAGAATTGTAGCTGAAACCTTCCAGCTGAAACGACTCAGACTGAGGCAGACACCTGGCCTGGAAAACTGGTACCCAAACAAAAGTCAAACTGCAAGCAAATGAAAATAGTCTTATCATGGGAAGTGTTGGCAAACAAAGAAAGGAGTTATATTACCATGCTATCTCTAATTTTCGTATTTCCATTGGAAAAAACCCCACATTAAAGTGGAAAAATATTAAAATAATAGCAGCATCTCTTCTACAGTGTTTGAGTCGATCTCAGAGCATTTTAAGAACAAGAGTGAGTTATTATCTCCATTTTTTTATTATGCAATTTATAGTAATAGTTTTCCCAGCTACAGTAAAAGCCATCAGTAGTAAGTGATTATTTTCTTGTCATCAGGCTCATGGGACACATTCTCATGTAAACAGTCTGCTGCTATTCACACTTCTCCAACAGGAATTAATTGAAAAAGAAGCCCCTGAGAGGGAAGGGTTCAGCATCATTAAAATAAAATGTGTGGTGTTCAAAAGGGCTGTTTCTGATCTTGTAGAGCTTATGTATTTCATTGATTTAGAAGAGTTCTTGTTGCCTTATATAAAGTGAGTACCTCACCTGTTGTGAACCACGAGAAGGAGTTGTACCAGCCTTGCTTCATGTTAGAATACAAGCAAACCAAACAGGGGCTACTTCTAAATAACTTCATGTTGCAACTGTTTGAATAGGTTCTCTCATCTTTCCTGGGAAGTGTTTAGCTTTTTCTAATATCTGAAATAGTATTGGTGAATTTGCATTGCAGATCAGTTCGGGGTGGGATGGTTTAGGTAGTGAAAAATACGCAGACACAAAAGGGAAAAAACATCAGGAGAAATCTTTGCAGGGTTCTTGGGACTGTGGTGCATTCTGTCATCAACCAATCTGCTAATCTGTGCATGCTCCAGCCTGGAAGCCTGGATTATGGCAAATGGGAGTTCACCTTCGTGTACATATCTCAGATCTTATCTGTCCTACTGACTGACTTTGCCAATAGATTGAGTCAGAAAAAACTTCTGGCCTTGACATCTTTCAGATATTTCTTTCATTATATTACTTGGACCTTTTTCGCACTCCTCCATGCTATATGGGTTTGGATCCCTTCAAACTTGTCACAACTTCCTTGGGAAGAAATGCTCAGATCTCTGGAAGTGACTGAAGTTGTCACGTACAGGAATCACACCAGGGCCGTGTGGTCAGAGTGAATGAGAATGTGCCATTGTGCAAAATATCCTGGAAAATGCGCTTGGAAATTCCTCTCAGGTCACATAATGGGCATAGGGAGTAGTTTTGGGGAGCAAGTAGTGGCAGAGACTGATTTAAAGGAATGTGCACTTTGATAGGGATGTCTCCAGTGTCTAACCTGTAGAAGTTCCTGAAGATAAGACTGAAATAGGCTGATATTCTTGACAGATCTGTGTAAATTTTTTTTTGCCATTCAACATACAGCAGCTCAAGGTTAGCCTTGCATTAAAATACCTGACTTACATTCTTTAAAATCCTACAAGTGTCATGTGGACAATGCTGTCATGTCTTACTTTGCACCAGTACACTCCTAATACAACTTCTGTAATTACTTCACTTCTGACAGTGCAGAAAATGGTCACCCAAAAATGTCTGTTAAAGTTGTTTCACCCTATGCCAGTCTTCATGGTGAGGAATTAATATGTACAAATCTAAAACTTTTCACTTAAATCTAAATTTAACCTCCCTGGGTTTGTGCACAGCCTTACAGCTTTCAAACCCAATTTATGTCTGTGTATGGATGTTTTTATTTATGATTTATGCAAACAATGTGAAATGAGCCTTAATACTTCAGTAAGTGTCTCAGTTAAAGAGGTCAAGAGCATCTGTATATTATGTATTGGTTTATCAAAAGCTGTCCCTCTTCTCTCTCTTACCATGCAGATTTATTTACTAAAGATTTGGAAGAAGGCATGTTCTCACTCTTTTTTGCGTTTATTTTGTCAATTATATTTTAATTGCTTCCTTACATATTCATTAAAATTGCTGTTAACATTTTAAGCACTTTATTGCACCAATTTAGCATGAGCTATTAGCAGTGTGTGTGTTAGGACATGTAGTAAATACAGAAAGCAAGACTGTGACAGTGCAGGTCTGGATCATGCTGGCCTAATTTTAAATCAATGTGTGTAATACATAGCTTGCAAAAAACCCTACAGTATCAACCCAGTGGAAAGAGAAGGGTGCTATAAAATCCGCTGCTTATGCACAGTCCTGGGATGAAGGTGAAAAGAAGACTAGTGTGGAACCAAACAACTCAAGGTAATGATTTTCAGAGACAAAGATCATTCTGTTAAAGCCCTCTCTCATCTCAATCCAGAACTTTTGGCTCCAGTGATTTAGTTGGTGTCGACTTTGCACAGTGATACCTGAGGACAAAGATCACTTTAGATCAGGTAGGGGCTGAGAAAGGGCAATAGCTCTGGAGCAGGTTCCAAAAGTGAGGCCTTTAATCAGGAGGCACTTTACCGATGAAGGTAACAGCTTGTTGCATGAATACACTCCTGCAGCTGCTTCTTATCTTATTTGTGACAGAGAAAAATAGATAACAAATGCATCCCCTTGGGCAGGGAACTGAGCTCCCCACCACCCCAGGTTTGCAGGGTGTCTCATTATGATAAGGGCTTGCACTTTTCCCCTCACAAAGGAGGCTGAAAGGAGGTGGCTCCAGAGATGGATGAGACGTGACATAAAAGCATTTTTGGTTTCTACACAACATTTTGAACCCTCTTTCCTTGTGGAGAAGCTCCCACTACAGCATCAGGCAGCCTGTGAGCGTTGGGTGGCAGGAAAGCGAAGTGGGGACTGTGATGACTGGGAAAACTTATAAGTTGCTAGACCATGGCTAGGGTTTGTGCAGAGACAAAATAATTTTGGCTTTTTCACTCCCAGTGCATGAAATCTGGGGTCACATGGCTGCCCTAAGAGACTGCATCGCTTGGTAGTTATTATTTTGCATCAGCCCTAAATATTCATTGCCAAAAGTATTTTATATTGTAGACACAGCCCCTGCAACAGTGCTGTTGCAAGAAAATCCATCAGGGAACTGTTTATGATGATAAAGCAGGGGATGACTTCCATTTTGCTGTGCAGAACATCACGTTCAGCAGGCTGCTGCAGGAAACAGGAGATCTGCAGGATACTCTCTCTGAGTGAATCATCTCAGCAGCTCCTCCCAGCGCAAGTGCCATGGAAGGGAGGGCAAGAAATTAAGGATGTTCCTCTGCTAATGGAGAGCAGCGTGGAAGCCCTCCTTGCCCTCTTTTCCAGCAGTTCCCCAGAGGTACAGAAGACCTTGCTAGGGCACAAAAACATAATTTAAATCTTCCTGTATTAGCACTAATGAGGCTGGCCCATGCTCCTCTTTTTAAATAGACACTTAATTCAAGGTCTCATCAATAAAGCATTCCCAGGACACAGCACTTGGTGGCATGAAGCAGAGATTTTCTCTCTTCTGCCCATTGTGTGTAGAGAAAGAAACATCCCTTCCATGTACACAAGCACACAGACTATTCTCTCTGTAGTTAAGATGAACAATTTATACATACACTAGCATAATTTCACCAAAAGTCCAATACAAGCTCTGAAATGTGGTGAAACTAAAGCTGCGTATAGGGAAGGAAAACACATAAACACACCTTGAAGTATTTTAAACAGATTTTAAATACATCTGTACTACTGTAAACTTTCTCTCTCAAAGTACTATATACACTTCTTATCTTTTTAGTGCTGCTTGGCAATGGTACAGCTTTAGTTTGAGATAAACCCTCCACGTGTTGGTTAATCAAGATTGATATTTTCTTCTGTCAAGCATATGTCTCAACTTTTTACTGCAGGTATCAATACAAATGGAAACTTTTACATTTCAGAAATTATTTGCCAGATTTCATAATATATTTTTAATAAATGCTATTTTTTGTGGTCATTTCTTTCTTCAAATGAGCAGAAAGAAAGTTTATCTCCTATGATAGCTCACCAGAAACTTCCTTTATCAACCCAACCTGGTGAATACTGTAGTTGAAAAACATTCTTCAATACTTCAAAGTTTTTGCAAGACTATTCACTTTCTTCTAAGTACTGATTTTAAATTACACACTGGCTTTTAAAATAAGCTCCTTGTCAGGACTGCAAGCTGCTGCAGGTTGAATATACATTATATTTTATGAAGCAGAAATGTTGGTTTCCTCTGTATCTTAAAAACCTGAGTAGAAGGAAAATGTGCTGCTTATAAATATTTTAGCCAATTTCTGAAATACTCTGCAGGCTGCTACTTATATTTTAGAGCTGGTAAATGCAGCCTTGCAAATCAATGTTTTCTGAAAAACACTTCAATGTCACCTAATGATCTTGCTCCCTGTTTTCTTCATCAGGGAGATGGAGAGTGAAGATGCACATTATAATCCTTGGGCAACATTTTGTCTGACTTTTGATATCATTTTGTCTGTGAAAGATTGGCTCAAATTTGTTACACACTCAGCAGAAAATACAGAAGCAATTTTCCACCCTGTTGTGAATTTTAGCATATTTTTCAGTAATGATGTCTGAGAATAAGAGCAGTCTTTGGGCAGAAATGTGCTGGGCAGCATGGTGAGGGAGGGACTTGGCACTTGGCTGGTATTTGCACTCATCAAGGGGAAAGTTTATAGCAAAACCTTTTGAAAGACACATTCAGTTAATTCCTCATTCCCTTTTATACTGTGAACTGCTTGTCAATAAATGGTAAGAGAAATTCAACCTTTTTCTGCTGATGTACAAAGAATCTGAGCAGTCTCATGTGAATGAATTAGCTGGACTAAAGAAATTTGAAGAGACAGGCTCACTTTGTGACAGCAAAAATCCCCAAGTGAACAAGCAGGTAATTTCCAGTGCTCAAAGTTCAAATAAACACAGTAATTTATACCAACTTCCTTTTTTCTCTATGCCTGATCTACCAGATTTTCAGAATGCCACAGGACAGGTTTTAGCAGCTAGAGAGATGGTAGCCAGGAAAAAGTCTTACAGCCTATGAGCAAAATGGATGGCAGCGGCACTTTTCCCAAACACAGACAGTGAGACACTCCTGGGAAAGCCAGTGAAGGCCTGGAAGGATGAATGGTGTTATCCTGTCCCTGATGTCACCTCTCTGTGGCAGCTGAGCATGGTCATAACCTCTCCTCATGAAATGGCACCATGGCTGTGCTGGCAACTGTGGAGTTAATACCAGATTTGTGTCAGCCTCTTGCACCATGAGGTGCATGTGCACAAGCATTTGAACATGGCTTTGAGCAAGGCCTTAGTCCTTTGGGACTTTGTAATCATGGAATTATAGATCACAGAATGGCTTGGGTTGGAAGGGACCTTAAAGCCCATCCAGTGCCACCCTTGCCATGGGCAGGGACACCTCCCACTGTCCCAGGCTGCTCCAAGCCCCAGTGTCCAGCCTGGCCTGGGGCACTGCCAGGGATCCAGAGGCAGCCCCAGCTGCTCTGGGCACCCTGTGCCAGGGCCTGCCCACCCTCCCAGGGAACAATTCCTGCCCAAGCTCCCATCCAGCCCTGCCCTCTGGCACTGGGAAGCCATTCCCTGGCTCCTGGCCCTCCAGCCCTTGGCAATTGTCTCTCTCCAGCTTTCCTGCAGCTCCTTCAGGCCCTGCAAGGCCACACTGAGCTCAGCCCAAAGCTTCTCCTCTCCAGGCTGAACAATGCCAGCTCTCGCAGCCTTTCCTCCCAGCAGAGCTGCTCCATCCCTCTGCTCATCCTGGTGCCTCCTCTGGCCTCTCTCCAGCAGCTCCACGTCCTCCCTGTGCTGGTCCCAGGGCTGGGGCAGCTCTGCAGGTGGGCTCTCACCTGAGCACAGGGGCACAGGGGCAGAATCACCTCCCTTGACCTGCTGGCCATGCTTGATAAACTTTCTTACTCCTGATGGAGGACCCAACATATGGATCAAAGGAAATGCTTGGAGCTGGCACAGTGGTCACCAATACTTGTCCCTGCATCCCAGAAACAGGACAGTGGCAGAGGAGGAAAAGTGCTGTTCGGGAAGTCCATGGGCATACACTGCAACCACTTGAGAGATTTTTTTTTCTGCTTCAACTCTGGGGAAACCGCAACCTTATAATTTCTGAAGGGAAAAAGGACAAGAGAAATACAATTAGATAAAGACACCATTTTCTTCTGGAGCTCAAACATATAGATCACTACAAATGTTCTGCTCTGGGTATCCTTCCATCTTTCCTGTTCAAATGTAGTACAGATGATGTGTAATTGATCTCCCAAGCGCTCCTATCTGAGGTGCATAACCTCTAGGAACCTTCTCTTTTGATAAATGAGTATTTGAGTACTGCTTGCAAAGTTGGTTGTGCAGCCCTTTCAGGAATGATTGATAAAAACCTGCCTGAGATCAATGCCCTGGCTGTTTGAATGCTCCCCTGAGAAGGGCAGAAGATTTTGATTCCTTCATCTGGACAAGTAGTTGAGTCTCAATTTACCAATCTTTTAGTAAACATTCCAACCACAACCCAAAGAAAACAAGGCAGCCCCATTATTATTCTATGTTTATTTAATCTAACTGGCTGTTTCTTTTTTTTAATTAAAAATACCTGAAAACAAAATGATTTTAAGAAGTAGAATTCTTTACTTTGGCAGAAAATAAGGCAAATTCTTTCATGGTTTTTTTGGTTCATCCAGAGAGTAATATGGGGAAAAAAGAAAAGAAAAGAAAAAAAAGATCTTCCAGGCCAAATATGCTTAGCAGGAATTAAATGCCAGCTTGAACATTTGTGCCTTGTACCATCCCTCTGATCAGAAATAAGTTTTACCTTAATTTGCTGTCCTACAAGTACTGTACATGTCTCTCCCTTCCTGCAATCTTAATGAGAATTGTGACTTGAAACACTAAGAAAAGAGTGCTAGAAGCAGTCAAGGAAGCTCACATTCCCTTTCATCACATCCCAGAAGCAGAGCTGGAGCCTCTTCTAGGTCTATGTCATGACCCTAAGCAAGGCCCTTGCACCAGACCTTGAAAGCTGCTGAGTTCTTCCTGGCAATGTCACTGCTGGCAGCCCTGGAGAGGCTCGAGCTGGTGGTGGGGAGATTTCTGGAAGAGGGGCTTGATCCTCTTGCAAGGGTCTGCCAGTGAAGTCAGGTGTCTCTAGAAGCTTGTCATCTCTGCTTATGCACTGGCTAGCCAAGAAATGAAAAGGTATTTTCAAAAATGTGGTTTTTCCTGCTGAGCAATGCTTTACAGCTGTTGGAGGTGTAAATCCTGCACATTCCACACTGCACATCTGCCCCGTTACGTTCTTTTCCAAAGCAAGGCCTTCAACAGCTCCCTCTTTCCCTCTCTTTTTGCAGTCCCACCTTTCATCCAGCCTTTCGAGTTCCCACGCTTCTCCATCGGGCAGAGGGTCTTCATCCCCTGCGTGGTGGTCTCGGGGGACCTGCCCATCACCATCACCTGGCAGAAGGACGGCCGGCCCATCCCCGCCAGCTTCGGGGTCACCATCGACAACATCGACTTCACCAGCTCCTTGAGGATCTCCAACCTCTCACTGCTGCACAACGGGAACTATACCTGCATAGCCAGGAACGATGCAGCAGCTGTGGAGCACCAAAGCCAATTAATCGTGAGAGGTGAGGAGGTGTAATTACTTTGAAGGGCGCTAATTAAGCGGGATTCATCAGTATTTTGCAATGACAGCTCTTTGATGGGAAGTGTAAAAAATATGGTAATCCCTGTCTTCATGACAGAGAGCACACAGAGCAGTGAGGCACAGAAAGTGATATGGTTTTTCTATCTAAAAGTCTTGAAACTAATCAAAAACCCTGGAGTGTATGGGGTGGGTGGGGGAGCCTCAGGAGTGACTTCCTGGAAAATTTTGTGATTGGGATAAAGCCTTTGAAACAGTAGCAAATTATTCTCTGCTATTGTTTTAGTCTGATTAGACACATTTTTTATTTAGACCGCTCTCTCCTACAACATTATGTATGTAAAAAAGCAGAACATTGATGTTGAGTTCATGGGGAAAAGACTCTCTGATGTTACCTTGCTCTTTTCCTGATCTGTGTTTATTATGCAATTAGCAGGATTCATGCACTCATGATGACTTCACAACATTTTGCCTTGAAATAGATATTTGAAATGAATTTACATTCAGTAAGCAAACATTTTATGTGGAAAAGACCTTTCTAGTGACACCTTAGCCAAGGTACCTAGAAATTATACCTTATGATGTATTTTCAAACTTAACGTACACAACTTCAACAAAAGCACATGACTTCCTTTTCTTTCTTGCAGTTTTTCAAAGTGTTTCAAATTTTCATTTTTAAAAAATCAGTGTCAGACTCTTCCCTCTCCACCATCCCATTCTTGCTACCAAGCCACTGGGCTCCTCAGAGAAGGAGGGCACACAGAGTAATCCGACAAGGAACCTCAGTAATTTCTGCCTACTGCAGGTCACTATATTTTATATTCCCCCCTGTAAGTTTGCCAAGATAAACCTTAAAATCTTAAGGGGGCTTTTGCAGTCTTTCCCAGGGGTTTTTCCCACCCCAAATTCTGAAGAACGCTTTTAAGTCAAATGTTCCCAGTGTCCTAATGCTATGCTTAAGGAATTATTCCCTAGTTTTCTAATATGCTTACTTTTTTTATGCTAGTATTCCCAAAACTCAGTGACAAACAGATCCATTACTTTTCCACTAGTTTTGATATAAATATTTCATTATTTTCTTTTAATTTCACTGATTTTAATCTTACTTAAAATTATTCAGTAGAGGTGTTTATTACTTTCCTCATTTATTTAGTTATTCTTAAAAGAAGTAATCTAATTAAATACATGCCTTTAATTATTCCTTTCTTAAATTCTGCTAGATTTTAATCCTATTCCTCATTCTAATAATGAGAGTTTTTCCTCACCTTCTCTTTTGCTGGAGAAGGGAAGATTGAAAACCTCACATCACTGCCTGTGTGTGCCCTGCTCAGAAATGCTGCATCTAAAGCCAGCTGGGATTTTTCCT
Organism: Corvus kubaryi; assembly: GCF_017639235.1. Taxonomy (NCBI): domain Eukaryota; kingdom Metazoa; phylum Chordata; class Aves; order Passeriformes; family Corvidae; genus Corvus; species Corvus kubaryi. The sequence continues at coordinate 879,490 of NW_024580667.1, read as the reverse complement.
GATTTTCAGCTGTTATTCAGCTCTGGAAGTGATGGGAATGAATCTGCAGCTTCTCTGTGTGGGTTCCTACAGGCATTTCTCACACCCAGGATGGTTTTACCATCTGGGAACAGGTTCTCTGCAACCACTGTCTGTCCCTGCCAGCACTGAGACCCACGAGTGTAGGGATTTCTGCTCTTTGTAGGGATTTCTGTTCTGTCCCCCACTGATGGGGACATGCCCTGCCTTGCCCTCACTTCTCCTGGTTTTTCCTGAGCTGCACTTTCCCTGCCTCCTGCTGTCTGTGGGTAATTCCTCCCCTGAACTCTGTTCCCTGGACACGTCTGCCTACTGCTGCCTTTTCAGGTATTAATCAGTTTTCCCTTCCTGCGCAGCAGAAGAGTTTTGGGGAGCCCTTCACATGTCCCTGATCCCAAACAGCTCCATTTTCACCTTCACTTCCCCCTCGTGTGCTTTCTGCTCTAATTACACCTCCTGGGGAGGGTTCTGTCTTCATAAATCCATGGGCATGATAGAGGAGAGCTTTTCACTCTTTTTCCCAAGGACTTGGAGAAGAATTCTGGATCCTGCAATTTTTTAGGAGGTTATGAAGGCTACATCATTTTTCCCCCTTGCTTATCTTTCTGCCCAGCTGATGCTCTGCAGAGCTTCCTTAAATCCTCTCCTCTCTCCTCTCTCTCGCTGTCACTTTAAATGATAATGTTTTAATCAGTTTTTGATATGCATCTGAGATAATAGCTCTCAGAGGAAAAGGGGAAAATACAATATCATGTTTGACCTGAAATCTCTGCCAAAAACCCTACCCTGGCCTCTTTCCCTCACACTGAACTTCTTCAGCTGCCTCATTGCACAAGGGTCAGAATTCAAACAGGCACCAGAGGGTCACTGTGATCACTTCTCCTCTGCATCCAACCTGACCTGTACACATTTAAATTAAGATTTGTTTTCCTGCTGCCTTTTTATTCTTCAGGCTTTCTGATCCCTCCTCATCTTTTTTATTCATAGGTGCTGTAAAACTGAAACATATATTTTTCTAAATTAAGTGGTTTATCTCCAAATACTGGGAGAAGTGGTACTTTAACTCCTCTTGTTTCTAATCCCCATTGTTTGAGGGTTTCTCAGAAGTGTGCTTTAAACTTAAAAGTTGGCTATCCTAAATGCTGGAAGATGTGTTCTGGGAATACCTTATTTATGTGCACAAGGTGCATTTTGATATGAGAGCAGACAGTGAGTGAGAAAGGAAAATTAAGTGAAATATGACTGTTAACCCACACAATTCCTTTTTCCTTATCTAGACTGTCCTTGTATTCATTTCAAAAGTAGGCATTAAAACAGTGCAGGCCATCATGTTTCCAAAAGAATTGGTAATCCACATCGTTTTACAATACATGGGTAGAACTAGAAGTAGAATCTAAAGACAATACATTCCTAAGGTGAATGAAGAAGGCCAACTGCTCATGGCTTCATTTGAATTACTAGTGAATACACAAACTTCTGCAGATTCCATACACAAACATAAATTCATCACCTTTCAGCTTCAGGTATTTTTTTCCTCAACATTTTCTATCAGATCACATAGATCTGACATTTTTTATCATTCTATATTCCTGTGAAGTTTTAAGTCTGTTAAATAGATTTCCTATATTCTTCCTACAAATATTATTTTTCATATCTAAGCTGCACTGCCATTTTGCCAGGGGTGTTAAATGGCAAAAGGAAAAAGAGCACTGGTTTCTTAAACTCTGTGGGCACTTCATAGCAAATCTTCACAATTCCAATTATTTTGTGCTTTATAAAAGCAACCAAGTGGTGATGAGGAGCCCTAAAAACACAGGGCCAGCAAGGCTGGATTTTCCCTGTCTTAAATATCAGAGGAAGATGATGGCCAGCTTCCACAGCATCACACAGGAGATGGAAGGCACCAGCTGAGAGAAAGTGAGACAATAAAGCTCTGGAGCATCCGGGTAAGAAGATCTCAGGGTGATCTCATTTCTCTCTGCCACGGGTTCCTTGGTCAGAACCTAGAAATGAGACAGAGCCAAATGCTCTGGACATGGGGCTGTCAGTGCTTGCCTCCACAAATTATTGGCCAATTTTAGACTAACTGGAAGAGGGGAAAACACCTCCAGTGAAGCTGAAAGCCTCCAAACTTCATATTAAGAGGTGATTGGTAAGAAACCCTGGGTGTAACACCAGAGAATCTAAATAGGCAAAACCTTCTGCCAACACAAGAAATGTTCCAATGGGATCTCTTCTCAAACATGAGATACAAATCCACAGAGAAGCAGGCTTGATTAGTCCCAATGTTTATGGAATATCTGTTAAAAGCTCATTAATTAGCCACTGGGAGAAGCCTGCCCTGTTCACTGCATTTAGGGGCTTCAGGTAGGAAGTGAAGGTGAGTGAAAACGGGGCTTTCCTTCTCTAAATCGTGTGCTCTTCCAGATCCTGGACTGCAGATCCTCTGGAAATGAATTAAAAACTTGGCAGCTAAAAGGGCTTCTCAAAACCTCATCTATTATTATTATTATTATTATTATTACTATTTTGATGATTTCATTTCTTGGCACACTCTTGGTTTGCTAGTCATGCTATTAAGAAAAAGGAAAGGATAGGATCCTGTCATGAGAGCCATAGATAGAAATTAGGAAAATATCTTCTCTGTCAACTACTTAAATCATCACGACGAATTAATCAAGACTTTACTCATTAAGGCTGTCTTCTAAAGAGTGATTAAAAATCTATATACACTTTATCATGTGTTATTCATTTCTGTAGAGTTTTCTAAAATGAAGTACTTACGAAATAAAAAGCAGTGAAAGGAATTCTAATGGGTAAGCAAAAAGAAAAAGCTGATAAATGTATTATGAGTTCAAAATTTTTCTGATACTACCAGAAAAGGGAATTCAAAGATAGTAATGGATGCATAAATCATGATTTCATATCTGCTGTTAGTGAACACATCGTAAGTTAAAATTGAGATAAGGTCTTTAGAGACCTAATAACCCCCCATAATGCATTTAGAGCATTAAATATGTTTTCATTTTGCACTTTCCAGCAAATGAATATCATTAGATAGTTAGGCACCCAATGAGGAGCCCCTGATTTTTCCAAATAGTAAGAGAGTTTCACCTTCTTTGTCGTGTTTGGTGCTAGGGTGATGCAGCAAAAGGAGTTTGGGACAGAAAAGCAGGGAGGGAAGGTTTAAGGTCAGAGCTGGTGTCAAAACCCATTGACTTTCTTTGCTGCTATGTACATTATGGCTTTGAAGATGACTTCTAAAAGGTTCACTTATTTAATGTTCTCATTAGACAAACCTGGTCAACACAAACCACTAGACACGGTCTCATTTTGCAAAAGTACATCTTTTTTCTTGAACTGCAGAGCAAATGGTTTCACTAACCAGCTAAATCGACCCCTTAGGTCCAATGACCAAATTTAATAACTGTTCATCTTTGCTAAAGTACAGTGTTTAATGATCTCATTCATTAATACATCAATGGTTGCTTTGGCTGATTAAATTTCTTCCATCATTTTGACAGTGTGATCTAAATGTGAAGTACAAATATTCCATGTGAAAATGAAACATTGCATTCCAGGCCAATGTCGTAGATTATTTCTTAACTCATTGCAGTAGCCCACCAGAGGAGCTCGGGTTAGGAGCCTTCAGAATTGCTCTCCAGAGTGACTCACTGATCACTGTGCTTGGGAGCCAGGAGTGCTTGCATGGATTTGAAGTCTGGAAAGGAATGAGTGAGTTTGGCATCTGATCCCTGGCACAGTCAGAAGGGATTCTTGGATTTACACAGAGCAAACTCAAATCAGGGAGCTGATGTGGGACCATGGGGACCTCAGGGTTAACAAGGCCAAGGGCTGGTGCTGCACCTGGGTCAGGGCAATCCCCGGGATCGATCCAGGCCGGGGATGAGCAGATGGAACAATCCTGGGAGAAGGATTTGGGGGTGCTGGTGGATCCTGTTCTGATTGCTCTCATCCTTTGTTTTCCCTCAGTGAGAGCCTGAGACTGCTAATCATAATATTGACTGAAAATACTTTTTTTAGTAAAAAAAGTTCAGCCCTTTGAGTTCAGCCATTGAAGAGTTTGCATCTGTCAACTTATGGCTCTTGCCCTGAACAATTCAACAGCTCCTTTCTCATCACACACCTGTGGGCTGCATTAAACGAGAGCCTACCAGAAACTCACTGTTAAAGCAATTTTAAATGCCCTCCTTTCCAGGCTCAAGGAACTGTGCTGCTGAGACAAGGAAGATGATAAAAGTAGAACTGTTCAGTCACATTCATGAGCTATTTCAGAGCGTTTCACTTCTAAAGGAGCAGAGGAGTCTCACACCTTTACAACTAAAGAGAGAGGAGAACTGATTGTTTACTTTATTAACTCAAATATATCAGACAAATTAACCTCGGTTAAATTCTTGATAAGCATATTTTCTTTAAGGGCTAATGACCTGAGAGATAATGAAAAAGTGAATGTAGGTTTATCATCTAAAGCTAAGTATCAAAATCTAGATCAAGTGTTTAACAGCACTGTGTTCTGAACTATGGCAGCACATAGCACAGAACAAGTTATTGAATTGAAATGAAATTGAGAAGCAAATGAGCAAGGAGGAAGAAAAATGTAAAGGTCTGCTCTGTTTGCTTTTTAATCATTTATATAAGAAGAAAAATCCCGTGGCTTTACCTAGACAGCAATACAGAAACAATTGAAAGGTCATTGAATGAGTAATTTTATTTTGCTGTAGCATCTCCTCTGATTTCTATTGTCAGTCTTAAAACTAAGTGTCAAGGGTTTGCATCTTCAAAACCAGAGCAGCAGTTGGCATTTTCATAAGCAGTCCTAAAGGAAGGCCAAAGCTTTACTGAACATGGAAACTGTTTCTATTGCTGAGTGTGGGCTGAGTTTTTTCAAGTAAGTTTGGTTTATGGATCCAAACAAGGAAATTTTCTGATTTCTAACCATACACCTGGTCCTGGAGCTACAGAGAAAAAATTAATTTCTGCAGTTACTATTCTAGTATTGTTCTCTGTTGAAAATAATAATTAAAATTGAGAATATCAAGGATGTCTGAGCAAAAACTTATGTTTCCATATATACCCAAAATACCATGATATCAAGGCGATGAAAAGCCCTGTTCAGAGCTTGTCAGCATTAAAGGCACCACACATCAAGGATATCTCTGTGAGTTCTTAAAAGATATGGAAGAATGTGGCAGAATTTCCATTGAAATGCTGAAAGAATATTTCCACTTGGCATCCATTCTTTTTTTTTTCTATATATATATGCCCAGTGGGGTTACACAAAAAGTGTATTTTAGCAGGTAACTTTAATGCAAATAGTATTTTAAGGAGTGATTGCATTTTTTCTGTACTAAGAAATGTTGCTTAACTTTTTCCAGAACTTTCTGCATATGTCTGCTCATTTAATATAAGAAATTATTTCCTGAAAAAATTAGCACTTCTTGCCAGTGTCATCCGTAGCAAATGAAGAATATAAAACACTGTTTTTCAAAGAGAAGGGAAATAAAACAAATTACAGAAGTTTTGTATTGGAAGACAGATTTTAAAAGACATTCTACTCTTCACACTCTTCAGTGGTAGAGAAGGACAGTAATTATCAGTCACTCCATTGCATCTTTTGTAATCATTCACCTGTAGGAATGGTAGGTTCATGTTTTGCGTTGGTTTTTTCTCTCTCTTTATGGATAAGCAGCTTGCAATTGATTTTTCAGAAGCTGCGAACACAAATTTACTCACAGCTACCGAGGTGAAACAAGCTGATGCCACCGTGCCAAGTCGTAGGAAATCAAATCTATTTGTGCAACTAACTGTGCTTTTCACCTGCCTTGGAAAACACCTCATTGTGTGTTTGGGGATACAATGAGCACAGAACAGTGAGAAAGGAGCTACTGAAGCAAATGTCTTCTATAAGTAGATAATTAGAACAGGGTGGGTGATTGCCCAGAGCTGTTGCTGCTGGGATTTCATGTTTGATGTTTACCTATAGTGAATTAATGTAACCTACAATGAATGTTTGTCAGCGTGGTGGCCATTTGGAAAGCCAAAGCGTTTGTCAGCAGTAAATATATTTTCTAGCACAGAGGTATCTCTTGCCTCTGACACTGTTGGTTCCTTCTGTTTCTTGTAGCCATGTTCCAAACAGCTTTTCAAGTAGTTAGGCAATAAACAGCTTTGCATTTTGGCTATAGGATTCAGTGAGGAAAAAGTCCAGTTAAGGGGATTATTTGCCCTCCAGAGCATTGTTGTCTTTTTTTAAAAAACAGCTCTATCTATGAATGTGGAAAGAGAAAATGAGAGGGGAGTCTGGATTGTGGAGGCCCAGGGAGGAAGGCTCAAGCTGCTGTGAGGAAGGGTCTTTGAACCTGCAGAGAGAATGTCCACAGACCTTCAACTCCAACACTGGCAGCTCCAGTTTGTCCTTTAGGAAAACTTAGGATGCTCTGGCACCACGAGAGCTGTTTGCATGAATTACAATAGTGTTTATAAGGAAAAAAACCTTGAGGGTCATGTATTAGAACATTGGTGCTTCTGCTGTGTTTCTGCTGCACAGATTTTCTCAATGGATAATTAGTCCCATATTCATGGACATTAATAACTATTTCAGGCCCCAGGGAAAATATTTACAGTACTGAGGTCCCCCTCTGTGCTCCCTTGCATTTTCTTGTGCTACAACCTTCTGCTAGACTTCCTTCCTTCATTTCTGGCACTTCTGGAGAGGCAGCTCATGGGATGGATCAGAGCAAGGGTGGATGGTTGGGTCTTTTGTTCTGTCTTCCTCAATTTTCAGACAAAGTCAGCACTGCCTGGAGAATCCATGAGGCTTCAAATTTTGCAGTGGGATGAGGAGAGCAAGGAACTATTAGGATTTCTCCTGTGCTGCCTTAGATCTCAGTGTGTTGCTGAACTCAAGTTAAAAAAAACAAATTTATTTGAGATGAAAAAAATCTGTCACATGTTCAGTCACTCTCTGTGGCCCTGTGAGAAATGACAAAATGAAAAACATGTAGGATAAAGACACAATTAGTTTACTTCTGTTTTTTTCTTGGATATTTACACCTTCATGTTCTGAACCAAAGAACAGGAGGTCAACAAAATTCTATGACCTTAACTGACCTTAATACAACCATTAAACACTTCTAATATTCAATCTTTTTGTGGGATTTTCCACAATCTTCACAGCTTTCAGCCTCTTTTTCATGTTTTTGTCAAATGTGTAGGTTTTAGTGAGACTTTGACATTTAGAATTAGGCTTTCATGGCAAATTGCTGGACTTGACATTGTCACAAGGGGTTTTCTTCACTGGGTACCTGTATTTGGAATATGTACAGCTTTTCCTTGAGACAAGCAGCTCTTATTTTATTTATGTATAAATAAGTATGTGTGGAAGGCTCACTGCAGTGGTTTTATGCTGCTTTGGGATAAGTTCAATAATATGTGTACATTGATGCACTGAAACAAGACTTCTCCTTGTCAATTTAATTTAAGCAAATTGGGTTGAACCTCTCTCTGGCTGTTTGGAAAGCAAAGTCCCATCAGAAGTTATGGTTCAGACAGCTTCATTTTAATATTAAGTGATTTGATGGTATTAAAAGCATTATTTGCTAAGGTTATTTGTACTAAATAATTTAATTTTTTTTTTCTAAAGCTTGCTAGTTCAATGGTATAAAAAGCAAACACAGACAAAAGTTGTTCTTAGACCTCTGACAAATCCACCTTTGGTAGAAAGCATTTCTTTTCTGTCCACAATAACATGATTTATCTATTACTCCATTTTTAACCTCTCCCATGGAGACATCTTATAAACTTATTTTGGTATCCTGTAAAGGCCAGTGTTTTTGTCATGCCTGGCAAGAAACGCATCGAGATTGTGCACAGAAAGTGAATTGTCTGCTACGACCGAGCTTAGTGTGTTACTGGATCAGCAAAAAACTGGTTTTAATTTTTGCTTTTTGCATGAAATGTTACAACGGTGTGTGTGACTGCTGTGCCATTTTGAGATACCCAGTAAATTGCCCGAATTCTCATGGCTCCCTCTGCTCCCTTCCCACAGTGCCCCCCAGGTTTGTGGTCCAGCCCAGCGACCAGGACGGGATCTATGGAAAAGCCGTCATCCTCAACTGCTCTGCCGAGGGTTATCCTGTTCCAACCATTGTCTGGAAGTACTCAAAAGGTAGGATTGAGTGGTGACCACTGGGGACAGGCTAATTCTGGCTTAATAACATCCCACTCACTTGTAAGTTGCTGTTTTAATCTTCAAATTGCCAGGTAGTGGCAGGGTGCGTACCAGTCACATTTTATAGCTCATAAATCATCTCCCCAAGCAAAGAGCTGGCCACTGTCCCACACAAGGCTGAGCTGGATGGACTTTTGCTCTGCCCTGGAGATCCTGGCTGTGCCTGTGAGGTGGTTTCAGCTGTGGCCTCAGCAGGTGAGGGATGAAAGGAATGGCTGGGAGAAAAGAGACACAGCTTTAATTGAAACAACCTCAGCACAAGGCTCACTGGCAGCATTTGGCTGATTTTTTTTCCCTCCTTCAAAATTCATGATAACATGGCCAATCACGTCTTTTCAGCAAAGAAGGAAGGTCAGGTAGCATTACCGTCAGCAGCAATCCAGTATGCACTTTACATGATGCTTTAACATTTTCTTCTCGAGTAACAGAGCATTAAAAGTGGCCCACTTGACCCTCAGTAACCATAGGAAATCGACTGCTTTTTAATTAAAATGTGCTACCTGGTAGATTGCACCTCCTGGCCAGTTGTCTTCTGATAAGTTTTAGCAAAAAAACCACATTCTCCAAACTCTGTACCCAATCTAAACGAATTTACCCTTTTAAAATCAAAATGAGGTGCTGTTGAGAAGAAATCTTTATGTAATGCTTCATGTCATTTTTGGTTTCCTTAGGATCTAAGTTCAAATTATATTGAAAAAAAAAACAGGTGAGAGAAAAGTTCACGTTAAAGACTATTTGTGCTCTTATTGATAAATTATGGTTTGTTGCAAGAAGGGTGCAGAGTTTCAAATTCCATTTATCTCAGTGGTATATGGGATTTTCATTCTGAGTGTAGGAAACAAAGAAGTGATTCTGGTTTGCAGTGTTTGTGTGCTGAAGGAGGGTGCCAAGCTGAGCTAGATGAGCTGTAATTAACTGTGAGGAGATAAATAACCCACCTTGGAATGACAGAATAGTTGGAAAAGTCCTGTTTCAGACTCATCCACACAGATGTGTGGGATAAGATTCTCTCCTGCTCAGGAAGGACTTGGGCTGTAACAGCATTAAAAACATGTGTGAAGATTCAGAATCCTTTACAAACTGCTACAGTTTTTCCAGGTTTTTTCCAGTAGCTGTCCTCAGGAGTATCAGCCCTTTCCTTTCTGTGAACACTAAATTCTTCCCACAATTTTTCATGTGAACAAACACAGGAAGTGAGTGGGCAATCAGTGGCAGACATCTACAGTTAGTAAAGCATAAATGAGCATTCCAGCTAAATGACAGGAAAAATGGCTTGGTAAAGAAAAAAAATTGACACAAGGAAAAGTGGGACATGCATATGACTAAAATAGGTGAAAAATCATCAATGGCAACTGAATTTTTCTAAAAAAATTATAATTTTAACATTTTTAAGTTCGTAGTGTTGCTCACCAGGCCTTCAGTGTAGGTGTAAATTCCCAAAGCAAACTCTTGTAGGACTAGAAATATTTTTGATATGCATGTCTGATCTTTTTTAATATTCTAGATGTTGTATTCATAGGTTGTTCTAGCTTGCTGTGTTGTACTAAATAATTCCCCATAATATTTATTCATCATATTTCCTCCTGGGCTGACTCAGCTAACAGTTTATAGTAATTAATGCTGACAGATATTAACTTTGTGTACAGAAAGTGGTGCAAGAGAATTCCATTGAAGAAAAGAACCTTTTGACTTCCCTGAAAAATCCCATGTCCTGCTGCTGAAGTAGGTTTTTAACCCCTTTGTTACAAGAAATGTGTCTTAATATACATTTAGAGAGTCCCTAATGCTGGAGGAACCCAAACTTGTGGTGACAGTACAGCAGGATCCTGTTTCCTGTTCCCTAAATCACCCAGTATCTTATTTCCAATGAAAAGTAGGTTCTTTCTTAAAACCAAACTTGATACAAAAATCTTTGGCTTCCTGTTTTTATGGGCCTTCCATTTTTACAGTGCTGCCAAAAATGTCTGATCAGTCGTCTGAGCTTTTTGTTGTTTTCTTTGTTTTATTTTGATTTTTTTGGGGTGGGTTTTTTGTAGGTTTTTTCAACAGTCTCAGTAAATACTGGCTGCAAACATGGCAGAACAGAGATTTTGTGTGTCACCAGTCCATCAGCTGTAGCAGGAAACAAGAGAAACAGTCACTGATGTGGTTTTCCATGTTATCCAGGGTTTCATAAACAAGGTCCTAGAGGTCCCCTGAGTGTGCCATGTTTACTACAACAGACATCCCTCTCAGTCATAAGAAATTCATTTGCTGTATGCATTAGGGATGCATACTGCTATGACTGTTCAGCTGTAATTGTCAATAATTCATCAGCCCCTAAATGTACAACAAATGTGCCTTTTCACCCATGAACAGGCTGGAAATCTTCATTTCCTCTCTCCCTCTTCCTGGTTCTTTGGCTTTGTGCTCCTTTAATATGGGCAAATTATTGCTGCTGGTGCCTTCCAAAAGTCTTCTTCCTTTTGGTGTAGTGAATTCAGTTTGGATAAATTCTGTTTGTTGTGATCACATCAGAAGCCACTTCAGCTGCATTGAGCCTCTAAGAACAGGAATCTATCATTTGTGCCTTATTAAAAATAAAAACATGAGATGGTTGCTGACATTTTTCCATGGTTTCTTGCTTCAGGTGCCGGGGTTCCCCAGTTCCAGCCGATCGCGTTGAACGGTCGGATCCAGCTGCTCACAAACGGCTCCTTGCTGATTAAACATGTGCTGGAAGAAGACAGTGGATACTACCTCTGCAAGGTCAGCAATGATGTGGGAGCAGACGTCAGCAAGTCCATGTACCTCACTGTTAAAAGTAAGAACTGAAACGCTTCTCTGTGATCCAGATTGAGTGAAAAAAGTCTTTACTGCATCCTTAGTTTGGAGGGAAGGGAAGTGGGTTGGGAGGGGAGAGGTTGGATTTGTTGGCTTTGATTTAATTTTGGCTTTCAGCTGCGTGTGGTAGCATCTGGAAGTTAGGATGGGTAGTGAAAACCCTTGTTTGGCAGAGGAAAAAAAGAAAAGTTGTACCAAGTCTGGAAGCTATCCCTGAGTCATGAAGGAAAAGTAAGAAAATTTGTTGGTCAGGAGTAAAAAATAATAACAAAGGAGAAATACCCACAGCAATTGTCATAAATGTCAGAAGCTGAAGGAAATAGGGATTCAAAAGACACTTAATCAATTCTCAATATATCATGGATGGAAACTCTAGGTACAATTACTACAGGTAGATACCACAAGATATTACAACATGCTCTAAGATTTT
>NW_024580667.1:855669-867958 GCF_017639235.1 Corvus kubaryi | reverse complement strand
TACTACAGGTAGATACCACAAGATATTACAACATGCTCTAAGATTTTATAGATACAGCCACAGTAGTTATTTTCACTTAGCCCGATAATTTTCAGAAAATCCATCTAATTGCAAAAGCTCAACCTGTCTGTATTTTCCAGGCACACGAGACAAAAGCAATCCAGTTTTCAAGTGCATGTCAGCTGTAATTCCTTGAAACATCAACACAGTTTAGAAAATAGAGGAAATAGTATGGGATAAAAAGGTTTAGAGATAGAGAAAGAGAGGTTTAGAGATAGAGAAAAAAAGAGACTATTGACACATCAGCATGCCAAATGTTCCTGGATGACCTGTCAGACCAGTACTGAAAGAGGTCACCACACTATGTATTTTTGCATTTGTAGGATTTTTGAAGATTTACAGAATGCTTTGATGTTCTGGGATGCCAATTAGCTTGAAAAAGTTTTGCCCTTGAAAGTAAAGAGAATTTTTTTTTTCCAGAAAGGAAGAAAAATCCAATTTCTTTTCTGTTGGAGAGTGCACTTTAGACCATTAATGTTTAGGTTTCGGGGTGTTGTTTGTTGCTGAGAATTAATAACTAAGTTCTTTTAAGAGTGTCAAAAATCTGCAAGCCCAAATACCTTAGACATCCTCTCCACTCTAATTTACCATAGTGACTTCATCTCCTAAAAACCAGCATGACGGCCTCTTCAGCAAATTTATTAATTGAACACTTTTTCTGTGGGTTGGTAGAAGTTCCAGCTTCTGTGGTTTGCAGAACTGGCCATTTTTGGGCCAATCTTCAATTGCAGGAGTAAGGCACTGCTGTAATACTCTACCAAGAGTCAGCTTCCCTCTGCTTGGCAGCCGTGCACGCTGCCTGTCTGATCACTGCATGCAGTTTCATGTGTGATAAAAGAGCATCCCTTATCAAATAAGAGCAGGAGCTTCCCTGAGGAGCCAGTTGCTGCTTGAATCTAATGAAAACCCCTCTGGCTCTGAGATAGAAGCCTGTGCCCCTCAACACCCACACTGACACCAGTCCAGCTCCAGCGCGGCTGCTGGAGAGAGCACTGGGAGGGTGTTGGTGTGAGCATGGAAGAGGCAGAGCTTTAGCTTCCATCAAACACTCATTAAGGACAAGATGCTCTGGGGAAATGGTCTTCAGGTATGGCTGGATCCCCTGTTCTTGTGGTGTGGTTGTGGCTCATAATATTTGCACCTGGTCAGGTAGACTGACTCCAAAGTGGGGGCCTGGATTTGCCTTTAGCCTCTCTTGTCATTCACTGTTTCCTTTTTCTGTGTGATTATTCTGGATACTTTATTCTCCTCACAAGCCCATTCCTGGACCCTGGTTCTCAAGTTAAGTCCTCCTCTAGGTAAAAACCTTGGCCTTCCTTCATGAAACTCACAGTGTTCTCCATTAGTTGGTCCTTCTCCATGAGGTCGCCCTAAATGCCTTCCCTACGCAGAGGCAGCAGGTGAGACCTGGCCCATGCAGTTGTTTCTGGGTGACAGAGTTGGTAAGAAACAGCCTCCAAAACATAAACAAGGATTAGCATTGATGCATTTTCTTGTGGCAAATTGCCTTCCCACCTTCCTTCAGTCTATCCATGAGCAGTAGCTCAAATCACCGGATAGAAGAAAGCAGAGTGGCTTAGATGGATTTGGTCACTGATCATGAAACTAGACTGGTCCTCAGAAAGAAAAACATGGCAGCAGTCCCTTTACACCTAATTCCTTCACTTCTTGTTCCTTGTGCCACAGATACCTCATGCATGCAGGTGCTAACCAGTGATAGCATCACAATTTAAAAATAAACCCTCTTGTGCACAGGAGATTCTTCTCCATGTTTGATAGAAGTTTTTACCTGCTCTGCCAGTAACACTGCTGGATAAAGTTTTAACTTTCATAGATCTTATTAAAAAACCTCGTAAATGAGCTGATGCTTTACTCCTCCTGAATTGTCATTGTCACTTGTATCTAAACAAAAAAGATGTTGACCTTTGCTGTCAGAAAAGAGTAGGAAAATCTTTGTTTTGGTAGTTCATGAGTGGACTGGATGAAAATTGATTTAATGTATTTCCATGACTTCCTCTAAAACGGATGGATTTTTTCTTAGTGAAAACCCATGTCAAGCTATAAACCAGCTTGGCTTGCTTAACAAACTCTTAGCGCTAAGGGGGAAGTTGTAATAATTCCAAATATACATTTATTTAGTGCCTCAGTGTTTGTTGAGTGACACCTTCATGTCAGAGGAGCTGATCCAGCTTCCTGGTTGAAGGGAAATTGCGTGAGAAGGGAATGAAAAGAAAGAGGAAAAGAAAAGAAAAAAGGAAAAGAAAACAGAAAAGAAGAAGAGGAAAAGAAAGAGGAATCAGGAATACCATCAGAAAATGTGAAAAGAGCAAGCTGCCAGCATCAATGCTGAATCGGGAACCACGGCGCAGAAAATTTTCATTTAGCAGCTATTATCCTTCTCCCTTTCTTTTCAAGGAATGGACATAAAAATCATGATCAGTGAATTTTTCTCTTCTTGTGATTCAAGGATAAGTAGTTCCCAAATTCCATGTTCACTAAGACACACAATATTAGAAAGTTATGAGAGATCTGGAACAAGGAATCTGGTGCTGTCTTGAGAAATGACTCTTGGTGCTTGGGATGAGAAGACTTCTGAAGAATTTCTATAAAGGATAATGAGCCTTTAACATGAAGGGAAGAACTAAAATTATTTAAAGGTTGCCTAGGAGTCACAGGGGAGGAGACAAGTACTTAAAACAGACTGCCTGCCTGCCTTCATCTGAATAAATGTCACACTTCCTAATTCCACTTTAGGGGCTATATATAACATGATAGAATGGTATCCTGAAAAAATTACCTCCTGAAAAGCAAGCTTGCATTAAGGCATGCATCTTCATGTGTAAATAATCTGTTGGAGGCAACCACATTAGCCCTGCCCCTTCTTAAATCTATCACTTCTTTTCATGACAGTGTGGAGCCTGACAAGTTTTAATCTGATCATCAAAACATTTCCAACAAATCCTGTCTGCCAAGAAAACAGAATTGCTTCATTCACTTTCCCCTCAAATATGCTTCTGAGCTATTGGCATTATATGTGTTTAATGCATAAACCTAAAGCTGTCAGTCAGATCCACAGCTCCTTCCAGCAGGAACATGCTAATCCCAGCTAATTCTTAATGCCAAGTTTCACCACTCAGACATTTTTTTAAAGAAAAAAAAAAAATAAATTGTTGCCTATGACAAGAGTTGGTGGAATAACAGGAGAAGGAGCTGGTTGGGAAAGGGAGCCTGGTAAAACTGATGCCCTGTTCCTGCACCATGTCATGTTTCTGCTGCCCCTGCCTCTCTTACAGTGCTGCTTGTCCATGTTGACCGTGACTTCTTCCAGGCCAGATTTGTTTCTCACCATCTTCAGACAACTCATGGAGCAAAGAGACCTCAATCACATAACTAACTGCTACTGCAGAAGAAATAAAATATACCAGTAGTTACAAACACAAATAAACCCAGAAGATGCTTGTGGATGGAGCCTGAATGGCGTGGAGCTCTTTTCTCCACTGCAAGCTAGCAGTAGTTCCACCATATGGCTGAAGCACTGCAGCATTTGTTTATTGAGATGGATGGAAAGCTCTGCCTGTGAAGCTTTATCCAGGCAGGATAAAGGGACAATTTCCATGTGACCAGGCAAATGAGTTTGCTCTGCTGCGACACCAGCAGCAAAGCCAGCAAGTTGTGATGGAGAACTCGCTGTGCTCTGCTCACCAGGGTGCCTCTAAATGCTCATTTTAGTCTTTAGGAAAAGAATTCCTTGCTGAGAGCACAGGAACGTTGAGATCTGCCCGATTGCTACTTTTCCTTGTGTATGAAAAGCCAATTTCTCATTAAAATGCATGTATCCCACAAGGTGTCAGTAAGGGTGGCATTGCCTGTTCTACATTTGCAAAGATAGATTATCCATGATATGTGGTAAAGGAAGCTTAAAATCACTGTCTCTAATACCTCCAAAAAACATGTATAAGAAGGACAGCAATAATGCTATGGCAAATTCACCTGAGCCCAGTTATTTTGATATTTCTTAATCTTTCTTTGCTCCATTTTTCTCACAGTCTCATGGTCTGTAAATACTACTTTCCATGGAAAAACAAAACAAGACAAAAGTTCCCTTCTCTTTTGCCCTGATTTACTGTTTTCTTCTTCTGACATTTCTACCATCTTTTTTTTTTTAAAAAAAGGCTTTTTCATTTATTTGATTCTTCATCCTTATTTTGCGGTTATCTCAGGTATTTCACTTTTGTGAAATGGACAGATTTGGCCAAAATTGGTAAAAATCTCTAGCTGGATGGCTTGCATGTGTCCTGAGAATGAAAGAGTGTGGCACAGACAAAGAAAAAAAAAGTGATTTCCTTGAATTGAAACTACTTCCATGTCCCAAACAGTCCTTTCTGCTGAGCTGGTGAGCTGCCCTTGCCCACCTTTGCCCTTGCCCTCATGACAGGCAGCTCTCTCTCTCTTTTACCCCCTATTTCTTGGAAAAAAAAAAAAAAAAGGCAAAAACTGTGTTAAATATGAGGTTTTGAATAAACTGTCCAACTCCAAGACAGTGGTGAGGAACTGTAATGCTCTCTATGTTTTAATTTTGTGTCCTTGCCCCTGGCAGGGGGTTTAGAACTAGATGATCTTTAAGGTCCATTCCAACCCAAACTGTCCCATGATTCTATGACTCTGATTGTTTATTTTCATGAAATGCAGAGTCTAAAAGATGCCGTGAGTGAATCTTGGAAACACAAGGGATCCCTGTGGATCCAAGCGCTCCCTCTAGTTAGCAAAGCAGCCCATTTTTTTCCTAATGAGGTCCTCCCACAATGAGAAAGGAACAAGGGTCTAAATGCTGTTTTCTGCCTCTTCAAACTGCTGGCGCAGCTTTGATTTAGGGACTTGCACTTTAATCACCCATCATGTGTCATTACCCCGACAGGCGGCAGCAGCCGCCAGACACGAGCACCGATAAATTGCGCCGAGAATCGCTGGAGCGATCCTTTGTTGATTTTCCTTTACAGCTATTCCATGGCAGATCAGCTGTCATAACAACACAGCGCCTCTGGCAACAGAGGGAAATTAAACATGAAGTATGTTCAAGGTAGCTGGTAGAAGGCTGGAATATCCCTTTTCTTCCATGCCTTCAAATGCTCCCTGCTCCTCTCGGCAGCGCCAAGCCTGTGGCAATTCTCTTGTAAGATAATTGCCAGCTGTGCTGCAGCACAAATACTCAGGTGGGTTTGTATGCAAATCTTTGCAATGCTCTCATTTAAGGAGGAGAGGTAAGACCCACTCTCTCTTTCTTTTTCTTTTTTTTTTTTAAAGAAATATTTTTCGAACAAGAATATAGCAGCCCTTTTTCTCTTCTTCAAGGCTGGGTGCACAGCAATGTTTCCAGCAGAAAGGGGAAGCAGATTTTTCTCCCAGAAGTGCATACAGACTTTGCTGTATCAACAGTATCATTTTTATTGCTTTTTTTATTTTTTTAAAGCCTGTCTCTCTCAGTTTTTTGATGCCCAAATGGCAACATTGAAAAGGAAGCATGGGTGAGGTTTATTTTCAGAAGTTTCCTTTCTGTGGAAGTTTTCATAGTGGATACACACTATTGAGGCTTTCCTGAAAAATAATCAGTTTAAGAAAGTTGTGACAATTTAGTCTTTCAAATGCTTTCACACCATCATGTTTTTTAGAAAGCCTCATAAAGGATGGGATTCACAAATATATGTACTCTAGCTGCTGTTTTATTTTCTCTCTTTACTGAACAGATTAGTAATATATATACCACAGGTATTTCAACATGTTCTCCTTCCTCAATATTAATATTTCTTGTGTCCTGTCAAATTATCACTTTATTCAGAGGTGTTATGTGGCTCTCAGATGGCAATGAACTCTGTGTCCAGGTTTGGCCAACTGTGGTTGGAAAACTGTGCCACAGAGATCATTTCAGATCCAGGGCTGCAGCTCCTCTGTCTCTGAACACTGCTGAAACAAGACTATAATATCTGATCTATTCCTTCTGCTGAGATGGTGATGTGGCAGGGATTGATACCAGCTAGACAGATAATCCATTCCTAATAACCATCATTGAGAAAGTACAAATTTCAGTATCTTGTATTTGGCATGATTCATCAAACCCTACTGTGCTCAAATGGAATAAACAGTAATCCCGAAATGTTTTAGCTGGGAGGAAATATTCCGGAGATTATTCTTACTGGCAGTTTAGAATCATAGAATCACAGAATATCCTGAGCTGGAAGGGACCCACAAGGATCATCCAGTCCAACCCCTGGCCCTGCACAGGACACCCCAAGAGTCACACCATGTGCCTGAGAGCGTTGTCCAAATGCTTCTTGAGCTTCTTGGCAGGCTTGGGGCCATGACCACTGCCCTGAGGAGCCTGTTCCAGTGCCCCAGCACCCGCTGGGGGAAGAACCTTTCCCTGATCTCCAGTCTAAACCTCCCCTGGCTCAGCTTCAGGCATTTTCCTTGAGTCTTGTCCCTCTTCACAGCATCCTCACTGCCCAGGGCAGCAGTTCTGCCTCCTGTGCAGGGCAATTGCCGGGCTCAGGCCCTGCCCGTGGCTCTGGTGCCGCTGCCGGGCCCCGGAGCAGAGCCCGGGCCCTGCCCTGAGCCCTCCCTGCAGCCAGGGACAGCCAGGGCTGAGGGCCCCTCTCAGCTGGGGCTCCTCTCGAGGCTGAGCAGCCCCGGCTCCCTCAGCCTGTGCTGGGCACGGAGCTGCTCCAGGCCCTTCCTCAGCTGCGCAGCCTCCGCCGGCCCCGCTCCAGGAGCTCCCTGGCCCTGCTGGGCTGAGGAAAACACAGGAATTACACTTGGACATTTATCCCAGAAGTTCTTGTCAGAACACATCGCTCTTATAGAATAAAAATTCTTTGAATATATTCATTTCTGATGTTTTCTTGAAATTACAAAGTGGTTCAAAATCTCCAAGTCAGCCGCAAAGGATGTGTCCAAATACAAATAGTGTCCTCATAAGTTATTTCTTTTTTTCCATCAGTCCTTGTGGTACAGGAGTAATGACTGACCACTAACCATGCCCAAATCCAGTAGTGATGTTTAGTGGTTTATCTGAATCAAACTATTTTCAAATGCAGCATGGATATAGATACACAGACTTGATTTTTCTGGAATATTTACCTTCAGGGGCATTTAATGCTTAGATCTCTACATTTACATGGATTTTCATGCTATTAAAGTTACTAATTTTTCTGAGCAACATTTTAAAATACAAATGCTGCTGTGAATACATTAGTTTCATTTGTGAGGTGGGAGTTGTTTGCAGTGTGTTTGATGGGTTTAATATTGGCGTCTGGGGGAGGAAGTGAATGCAGGATCTATTGCAGCTTATTTTTATATCTGCAATGTCATCAAAAGTTGGGTCTATGTCTTGCTAACAAAGATTAAATAAACTTATATCAAGAGAGAATTGTAAAGCAATAGTGGGATGTAAATTAATTTAGTGTGTGTATGCAGTACACGTGCCTATTTCCACTTCAGAAAAGGCAGCTCTTGCAGTACTGTGCTTTTCCCTTTCGTTTTCCCTTTCCCTTTCCCCTCATCTTTTTTTGTCTATGTCAGTCTTGACAGCTTTAACGTACATCTCTTTTAGAAAGTAACCCTGTTCCAGCAGGACAAAGCCTCAGAGCTCCCCATTATTATTTTATATGAGTTTAGGACTTGCAGAATTCTCTCTGAACAGCCAAAATAGAGGGCAGAGTCTTAAATTATATTTCTTATATATCAGCTTCTTCTGCACTTTGAATGACTTAATCACTGTCTTTCTCAGTAAAAAGCCTGCATTTCAAAAGGTTATTCACTCTTTTTCTAAATTATTGAATGCTGTAATAGGAACTGCATCATGATTCTTTATAATTTTTCATTTTGCTTGTTAATTTATTAATATCCTTTATCACTATCTTTACTTTTAAGTAAGAAAACCAAAACTGTATTGTAATGACAAAAATAACAAAAATTATTTCGCAATATGTGAAGAAATATGTAGGATATAAACTACATTTGAGTATCAAGTGACACAGGTGCCAAATCAGTTACATTTTTCTGTATAATTCTCCTGCAGCAAAAGAAAACTGTAAAAAACTGGTAGTTTATATGCAAATATTTTATGCCTCGGATAAGAGTTTATTTCTTTAAAAATAAAATATCACATGTCACTATTAGCCAAAGATGATCTTTTACAACTGCTTCCATCACTGCAATTTGGAGCTTTTTTTTAAGGAAAGCAATTTTGCCTTCAAACATAAAGAGTTGGCTTTTTATTATTTTCGTAGTACCTTCTTTTCATCTTCAAAATAGTTTTTCAAAAATTGCCTGGTGGTTTTGTTCACATCCCTCTGAAAATCATACAGTGGTGCTCAGTGTGAGCACAGTGGATAGAGTCCGTGGTAATCAACATAAGCAAAAATTAAATTTCTATCCGGGGGGGCTCACAAAAGGAGCAGAAAATGCAAGGTAGGAAGAAAAGCTGCCTGCATGCAGGGCAATTTAAGGCACTGCTTCCTACACCTCTTCCTGCTGTGCATGTCAGGTACAATCAGAAGAAAGGATTTGCAAATGCAGATTTTCTTTCAGCAATCTGTTTGCTTTGTGGGAAACAGGTTTCCTTCACCCCATAACCCTCCCTAAGCATTAGGATTCGCCCACTGCATCAGTGTGTGAGCTCCCATCCACACTGTACATTCAAATATTTGTCTGGAATGGGATGCTGAACAAATCTGAATATGTTGCTTTTATCTTTCTTGAGAAAAAAAAAAAAGGAAATGTCCACTTATGGCCACAACAATTGATTTCTGAGTGTCTTCACAGTATAGATAACTAAAGAAGCATGGCTCCATTTTTAGATAAATCTTATTAGAATCCTGCAGGGCTGAGGAATGAATCGATTTGGTCTGTCAAACCAGGAGATAATGAAAGAATGAGCTCTTACTGTTGGCCTAATTACTTATGATTAATCTAGCCCCATCCATTTTTTTTTAAACTGTCTCCATCAGGCCACTGAATAATTAGTCTTACATCCAATTTTTGTTTTCTTTTCCAATTCTGAGTTGGAATATTTGATCACACAGGAACTGTGTTGTGCAGGCAGTTATGTGTCTTTGTGACAATAATTTTAGATTCTCTATCATCAGTTATTTGGTGTGAGGTTCCACCTGGACGAATTCCTTTGGACAATTTCCAAATGCCCCTGGGAAAGCAATGTGGTGTAATTGTATGGATGTAGGTGAGCACAGCACCAAATTCAGAAAGGGGAAATGATCCTTCAGGGAGGGAGTACATGTTGTATCTCTAACCACCTTTCTTGACTTGTGAAAGAGTTTTTTCCTTTAAAATTCCCTTGTACAAGGTGATGTGTTCTCAGGCAATGGTGGGAGCAGCCCAGTGGCAATGACATTTAAACTCTCTGCTTCTCTGCTTTTACAAATGAAACTTCAGGTGAAATTTCCTATACTTCATTTTGCAAAAAATGCTATTAGGCTGTAAAAGATCTCTTGCTCTGTTTGATCTATGGAACTTAAAGGCCTCAATTACCAATATTCCTGTGTCTATGTGCATGAACATGTGGCTACTCACATCATAGAAACACAAAGTCATCAAATGGTTTGGGTTCTGTGGGTGATTCTGTGAAATTTAATTCCTAAAGTTACATCAACCAAAAAAAAATTGCATCTTCAATGTTCTGTTCCCACAGCCATTTCTTCATTAGAAGATTGAATTTGTAGAAGTAGTGTGTGCACAGTTGTCTTTCATGTAATCAGGGATGTGCTGAAGGATGTTTAGCAAAGGAGATGGCTATTTAGGAAATTTAACATATGTTGCTTAGATTTGGGTTGGGTTTGGGGGTTTTGTTGTTGTTGCCTTAACATTTGTCTTAAACTTTAAGAAAAAGTCCTCCAGCACATGTTTTTATCCTTTGGGAGTGAATGGTAAAGCAGCAGCTGATGTCAGTGACCTGGCTTTCAGTCAGCACTGCAAGTTCTCAGTTCCGTTCCCTCATCCTGAACTTTTCTCATATCAGTTAAAATAAACTCCAAAATCACGTCATCAGTGGCCTAACAAGAACATTTTCTCTACTAATAGACTTGCCATATTGATAGATAAGTACCTGAGAAACAATCCTGTTCTCTTGCTTCCATTTCTTTCCTTGCAAAGGGCAAAGGATTCGCAGGATCAAATGTCACTTCTGAAAGTGAGATGGTATAAACTTGTGATCACAAAATCAGACAGAGACAGAAAATAGAGCTGTTGCATAAGTCCATTTTGCTGCAAATCATCAGAGCAGTAGAAAGAGCATCTGTTAGATGATTATTTTTCCTGGCCTTTAATTACTAGCCGTTGATTTGGGTAATTGCCCACATGTACCTACACAACAGTGCAGCAGGATCTCACTTCTGCCATCTTATCTCAAAACTGGCTTTTAAAATAAGTGCCTATTACTGTAAGTGCTGTGCAAGAAAGCAGCACTCTGCTGGATTTTTGTCTTACTTTGCAATGTAACCTAGATGTTGCATTTATAACTGGTACGAGCTGGCTCCTTGCCATGCACTTACAGCCATAAACCCACACTCAAGCAAGGCGAATCTCCTGCTATCAGATTTTTAAGTGGTCACTTGCCGAGCTGAAATAAGGGAGAACAGACCTTCCATAAGTGGTTGCATATTGCTGTGGAAAATCCAATTACCACTTGCTAAATGCCCAGGTCTGAGATTTAAATAAGAGCTAAATGAAGTGCCTGGCTTTTAAGGAAAATGGGAATGCACCTAAACAGTGAGGAAGACCATTACAGGAGAGCACAGTAATCCCTGGGTGCCCTCAGGAGTTTTGCTGATTCCCTGTAGCATCCAGCTGTTCCCAGTAGTATTTCAGGAACCCACCAGTGGAGAGACAGCTGTGAATGAGGACTCCTCAGTTTTATTCATATATATAATGAAAATAATGCATTGCACAGAGGTGCTAACTCTCTCCCTTTGGGCTCTTAAACCTTCCAGCGTGGAAGACCTCCCAAAAATGCTTAAAGAGGTATTCAAAAACTGAGAAAGGAGAGAACAACGTGGCCAGAAGGAGGAGGCTGGCACAAGCACTATTTTGCTTGGCTAGGATGACTTTTTCTGCTTCGACTGCCTGTTATCTGCTTATTTCACCTGTCAAGGCCCAGGAGCAGAATAAGTCAGCCTCTCTTCTGAATGAGGGATGTGCAATCCAGTGGCTTGGCAGCTGCTGGGCTGTGCTGGGTGTCCCAGTGTCTGCCGAGCACAGGGAATGTGGAGAGTACCTGACAATTAAAGAGGTTGAATTTCCTCCCATTTGCTGTGGGAAAGGCCCTTGACCTGGGCAGCTACCATGGCCTTGCTGACACCCAGCAAGTCCTTCAGATGTTACAAATGTGAATTTGTATATGAATATGCACATTTGGTCTTTGGCATTTCCCAGGAAGTTCCTTAGATCTTGTCCATATTCAAGATTATTTCTTCCTTTGCTGATTATTCCAGCATATTCCAATGGCATCATGGCTTAGCTGTACAATTATAAACCTCTCACATGGACACTTCCTGGAGCAAGAGTTGGCTTTTGCAGCTTAGTTACAATTACTTTCAAAAGCAGGGGACAACAGGACAGATGAAGCCCAAAACATAAACCTGAAGCAAATTTTGCTTCACCTCTTGCGTTTGAGCGAGCTGAACCTGTGAAATGTAGGAGCTTGGAAGCACCAGGGATTCAACTTGGGGCCATCCAGGGATATTTTAGCTTGGAATGCACAGCAGTTTGAGTACTTTTAAGGGATCTGTCACATACTTCCAGCTTGCTTATACCAAAGCAGCTCAGCTTAACAGTGCTTTAGCCTATTTCTCATGCAGAGTGATGTAAACTAACCCAGGGGAGCATTTCAAAGATGCAGAAATGTGAGTGACCTTGAGGAGTTGCACTCTCACACGAACATAAATTGCTTTCATACCCAGAAAAGGGGAAGTCAGACTGTATCAAGTGTTATAAACCATCCAGCTGGTTTAAGTCAGGGGAATCTGTGCTCTTTTTTGTCTCTTCCCATAAAACAAGTGGATTTTTTTCTCCCCAAGTACCACTGGATACCTAAAAAGACACAGTTATTACTATGGAAATAATGATCTGGAGGAAAAAATTGCCTGTTTGATTTAAATCCTATTTAGTTGTTCAACTCCTTTCCTTTCCTTTCCTTTCCTTTCCTTTCCTTTCCTTTCCTTTC
>NW_024580667.1:827523-855659 GCF_017639235.1 Corvus kubaryi | reverse complement strand
CCTTTCCTTTCCTTTCCTTTCCTTTCCTTTCCTTTCCTTTCCTTTCCCTTCCCTTCCCTTCCCTTCCTTTCCCTTTACCATGGGAAATAACTTCATAGCACCACTGGACATATTGTTTCCATTGAATATTTTTAGGAAAAATATGTTTTCCAGCTAAATTTTGTCCACCATTCCATGTTAGGCCAATCTGCTTAGCATTTAAAAGGTAAAGACCTTATCTCTGCTGGGAATAATCTTTTATCAGCATTTTTGCCTCCAACTGTTGAATCAAGATAAGGTTCTAAATTTACAGAAAGCTCTGATATCCCTGGTTTGAATATGTGCAAGTTTTTCAGTTGTTTTTGCTTTTCCAAAATGAAGCCTGTGACATACTTGCAATAGAAACATTTAATACATATTCCTTGATTGGGTCTACAACCCCACACATTTTTTAGGGGTATAGAAGTTTTATTTCTCCTTTAGAAAGCACTTTCTTTTCAGGTGTTGTTATAAAGGATGTTACAATCAACAATGATAAAAATAATGCAATTAAAAATTAAATAATATCTGAATTGTAGACTTTGACTCATGTAGGGTTCCTGTAGACCAAGATTAGGTTTTCCAATTCTTATGTTTCACATGGAAGAAAAAGCATATTTGGTTCTGAAGCAGGAGCTTTGTTTTGGAGGAATAATCATACTTTGCTTACCTTTAATATAATCACAGTATGTTTTTAGATCCAACAGTACAGGTATGGAATATGCATGTACAAATACAGATAAAACATTTTTGTAAGGTAGAGAGAATGTTTTCTGTGTGTTAACTCTTTTGTTATGTCTCTTACATCAGCTGGTGTTAATATTGCTCTAATTTACTACTCCTGAAATTATTGCTCTAGTTTACTACTCCTGAAATTCTGATTTTGCACTTCTTGACTTTTAAAATATTTTTAGCTTACATCATGAAAATAAATGTTGTTATTTTATTCACTTTAACTAAAAAAAGTCTAGAAGCTGATCCAGTGATGATTATTCTGGAGGTACAATGTGAAAAGGGCTACGAAGTACACATGTGTTTAGTATTTCAAGCCTCAGAGCAAAGTAAATGGTGCATATAAATAATTATTTGTGCAATATACTCCTAATCCATGGATCCCTCTATGGAAACAATATGTAAGAGGTAATTAAAGTAAAAGAGATTGACTTTGCATAGTTCCCAAACACCTGGACAGGAGGGGTGTGCTTGGGTCCTCTGGAGTGCTGTCCACAAAAGAGAGAAGGAACCAACAGAATGCAGCAGCATCTCTTAAAGAAAAGAGTTTGTTGATTTTGTTTTGCAAGAAAATATCCCACCACCTCTATTCTGGAAAAGCCCAGCTGGTGCTTTGTGCATCTTTGAACCCCATTCAGAATTTAGGCTTAGAGAAGAGCAGATCAGCTCTCGGTTCCCTGGCTCCCTCCTGTCCTTTTTTTAATGTTTCTGGAGGATCCAGCATGATCCAGCTTTCATCAGTTGTAGCTTTTCTGCACAGAGACAATTTTCAAACATCTTCCCAGGGATCCAGTCTCATCCTAATTTCTTTAGACACATTGTAGGCAGCTTTCCTGAGGACTGTATCTGTGGCAGGTTCGAAATTTCATTCACCCACAACTATTTTTGTGTGGATGCTCCTGCATGAAAACATCCCCATGAAAATATTTTGCATGCCCAAACAGAACCTTCTGAAAATCCAAATAACAAAAACATCTCTGTGCAATTTGTGTAGCCTCGAGGGAGAAGAGTGGATTATCAGGCTTGAAAGCAAATTTTGGAAGTCCGAATATATCCTTTTTTCTTAGGAAGCTCTAAGCAGTGAAAAGCAGGATTGAGTTTGTGGTGACATTACGTCATGACATGGCAGGACTTATATCAAGACATTGAACCACCAAATATATTGGCAAAAATATGATGGCAAAAATCTGTGAGGAAGCCAGAGAGGAACAATTCATCAGGAACTGGAATGACAGGACAAGGGGGAACGGCTTCAAACTGGAACAGGGAAAAATTACATTAGATTTTTGGAAGAAATTTTTTACTGTGAGGGTGGGGAGGCCCTGGAAGTGTCCAAGGCCAGGTTGGACAGGGCTTGGAGCAACCTGGGATAGTGGAAGGTGTCCCTGCCCATGGCAGGGGTGGTAGTGGATGATCTTTCAGTTCCCTTCCAACAAAACCACTCTGTGATTCTTACATAAAAATGCTCCAGATGTCTGAGCTGCCTTTATGAGAGTCTGCTTTCCATGCAGACAAGGATGTAAGCAGAGAGTTTTCTGTCTTGGGGCTGCAGGAGCAGAATGGGACAGCCTGAGCTGCAGTGGGTTTGCTCTCCATGTCTCCAGCTTCATTATTTTACTGTGCACACTGATGAACTGTAATTGTTTCCTGGCTCCCCTTGGTAGGAGATCGGGTGACAAAGGGGTTTGGAGCACTGCTAGGTTCCTGTTTCTCCCACTGATCTCTATTAGAACAATCATTATGATAATGATTCTAATCCAAGCTTCTGTAATATAACTGAGAAATAAATGCTTCTTGGTTAATATGCCTCAATTAATGGGTCACCCAGCGTAGCTGCAGCAGGTTGCAAGTAAGTAGCTTTCAGGATCTGAGCCCAAATGATTATAGGTTTTCTTTCCCTTTTTAGATGAAATGGATTCATAAGCCTTACTCAAATGAATCGCTCTTGTAGTCATTAATTATAGTATACACATGTTAATGACATCATTATCAGGAGATAGCATAATGTCCCAGGGACCACGTGTTACAGTTGTTTCCTGTGCAAACAATTGTGCTTGATAACACAGCCTGTCACAAAATGTCAAAAGAAACCACATGGTGTCTCAAAATGATTGTGAAATTATCACGTGTCACAGCAATGTGTGTCATAAAAAATACCATCACGACAGAATTTTTCATTAGCTCTTGGGTGAGGGATGCTGAAGAGAACAAATAATTAAGATCTTGAACATCTCAAGTGCAGCACATAATGCAGCACTGAACTGTTTAAAGCATATCCTGTGACTGAATTAAAGTGCATTAGTCATGAATTCAGGATATGCACAGTAATAGGCAATATTAAGCACCTTGGGAGATTTTTATTTTCTTCTGTTTATTAAACATAAACAGAAAGGAATTAGTCCTTTTAACATTCTACAGTTTAGTTCTCTTTTAGCAACTCCCTCTTAGCTTCTATGAGGGCTGGGTATTAAGATGGTAAGAAACTTGCCAGTATAACTCTTATTTTAGCAAATTAAATCCTGCTCAAGCGAAAGTCTGTGCCAAAGTTCCTCAAGATTTCTGTGGGACCAGAATTTCAACCATGAGGCCTCACTTGAGCAATCTCAGTTTCATCCTTGCCACGATGCAGCAAAAAATTTCAAGCCCATGGCCAGCCTGTGGGTTTTGCTGCTGACATTCCTGAGGGCAGAGTATTCACTAACAAGGACTGAACTCCCCCTTTTTTGCCATCCATGGATTCTGGCAGTGTTACCATCTTCTGCAGTTTTCCTCCTGAGCTCTGCAAGTGGCGATTTATTGGGCTATATATTTTTTGTTTTCCTGTTTTTCTTTCACCACTGAACTGCAAAACATGATTATTCTCCTGCTGGGAGGAAGCTGTGCAAAATCCTTGCCCAGAGCCATGGGGTTCTGCAGGCACAGAAAGGTGGAACAGTTCCCCAGGACTGCAAAGGCTGCTTGTTACAGAGATGCCAGAAGTTTTCTTCCTCCTGTGCTGCCTCCTCTGTAGGGTTATGTGGGACCTGCTGGCACACAGCCTCCTCAAAGACCCATCAATACCCTCATCTCCAGAGCTGTGCTTTTTGTAACCCACAAGAATCTGTTTTCAGATGCTCTGATGGTAACAGTAACACTGCTTTAGTCATGCAGTAATTAGTAATTTAGTAATTAGCCATCGGTAACAAGGCAGACAAAGGGTGATACCCAAACTTTGCTCCTCCATCAAGATTCTGCCCCTGTGCCCTGCTCAGGTGAGACCCCACCTGCAAATATTGAAAACCCAGCCCTGGGCCCAGCACAGGGAGGACGTGGAGCTGCTGGAGAGAGGCCAGAGGAGGCACCAGGATGAGCAGAGGGATGGAGCAGCTCTGCTGGGAGGAAAGGCTGCGAGAGCTGGGATTGTTCAGCCTGGAGAGGAGAAGCTTTGGGCTGAGCTCAGTGTGGCCTTGCAGGGCCTGAAGGAGCTGCAGGAAAGCTGGAGAGAGACAATTCCCAAGGCATGGAGGGCCAGGAGCCAGGGAATGGCTTCCCAGTGCCAGAGGGCAGGGCTGGATGGGAGATTGGGCAGGAATTGTTCCCTGGGAGGGTGGGCAGGCCCTGGCACAGGGTGCCCAGAGCAGCTGGGGCTGCCCCTGGATCCCTGGCAGTGCCCAAGGCCAGGCTGGACACTGGGGCTTGGAGCCACCTGGGATAGTGGAAGGTGTCCCTACCCATGGCAGGGCCGTGGAACTAAGTAATCTTTAAGGTCCCTTCCAACCTAAACCATTCTAAAATTCAATGATAATTTCGAAACCATGTGCTCCTGATGCTGATGTTCCTTTCTATGAAAGATACATATGAGCCAATCAGCTTCCCTGAAGCCAGTCCAAGAGAGCTGACATGCAAATATTTTAGAAAATTTAAAGCTGAAAGTTCCTAGAGTAACATCTGAGTTTATATGTTTGGACTCTGTGGTTCTAAGTGATCCCAAAGGAGAAAGAGAAAACTGTCTCAGAGACTGATTTTGAATTATAACTTTCCTTAGCAGTAAAATAATGACATGGGAATTCTTGACAGATGACCTGGTTTTACACTTCTTGAGAGGGTTCAATAAGATCAAGATAAGGATTCAGATTCCTCTTTTTCACCTGGAGTACCAAACCTTCCAATGCTCCCTACAAAACTCATTATTCAGGCTTACAGTGTTGCAGTTACCAGCTTGCTCAGCCCTGGTACACACAATAAATTACCTGTGACCCTTTCTTTACCTCTTTGCCTCGAAGTCCCACTCCTGCAAAGAACATCATCTAATTAAACACCACAACAGGGGCCTTCTCAGGCAGGAGCAGGGGATGCTTTGTGACATTACCAGAATTTATTCTGCCAAAATCTGAGGCAAGGAACAGCCTGGAGAGAGAGGTGAAAGAGACCAGTGAGATTTATGAGAGACTTGCAGAGCTGGCAGTAGAAATTGGAAGAGTTACTGGAGCTGCCAGCAACTTTGCAAGCTTTGGGATGGAAAATCAATGGATTATTATTTGTTAGCAGCAGTATTAAAAATGCATTTAACTGACAGAAGGCTGGAAGGCTTTTCCTTTCTTCAGTGCTGCAGATTTGGTTGCATTTTTATATATATATATAGAGAGAGAGAGAGAGATACAGATCTAGATCTAGATAGATATAGTTGTTTTTTTTTTTTAACGTTCACTGGAGTTCAGCTTCTTAATGAGCTGTTCATTTTAAGACCAGTTCTGGGCACTTTGTTGATGCTGCTCATACAGAGCAACTGAGTCAAGTACACAGCATAAATATAGGAGCATTTCGGGAACCACACAACGTTAAGAAGCTTCCAAGTTATCCTTGGAAAATTTGTGAAGTATTAGTTTAAATCTTTTCTGGATATACAGCTGACTCAAGAGACAGCAAACGTACCCCATATCTGAGGAGTAATTTGCTGCCTAGACAATCAGGGCACACTTTTAGGAAAATCTCAATTGCACTCAGCAATGTTCAGCAATTCTGCAAAGCCACTTGAACACCTAGAAATAAGTGAAGGATCACAACAACATCTGTCAAAGAAGGTGGGAGTTAACAGAGTAGAAATCCTTCATTTTGCCTCAGAAAAAGTGTAAAATGAGAGTATCCAACGTGGCATTCAGCAAGGACTAGCCAAAGGACTTATTTTCATTTCATTTACTATTTTCTAATCAAGTGCATGATCAAAAATAAGGCAAAGATAGAAGTAGTATCATTCACCAACTTCATAACCCTGAGCACCATGTCCTCTCTCTACTAAAGAACTTATCTTGTGGGGAAACACTGTTTGTGTAATTAATGTATCATCAAACATGATCACAACAGTCTCACTGGAGACTGCCTGGATGTCTCAGCTATTTTCTTTATTGATGCTTTGGATGCTTGAACTTGCCATTTAAATTTTAATCCATATAAAGTTAATCCAGAGGAGATATCTTTTATATATATATATAGAGAGAGAGAGAGAGAGTTTTACATATTTTTTAAGTCTGCAACCTGTAGATTAGAGATTTGATTGGAATTTTTTTCCAATGATTAAGTGATGCAGTAGAGTCTCAATAGTTACTCCTCAAAACAGACTTCTGTAATTCAAGTTGCAGAATTCCATACTAAAGGAAGATGGAACAAACTTTTTTAGACATTTGCTGCATCTGGAAACTCGGACAAAGCAGCCTGGTTGAACACTGCCCCATTTTCTTTCCTAGGAACTGAGGGGGCAAAACCTGATGTCCACAAGATATCCTGAAGTTGCTCAGTGTTATCAATGACCCATTTATTGGAGGGAAAAGAAGGAAAAGAAAATAAATTGGGCTGGAGAAACAATCTTCTTTTATCACTCTTTTCTTTGCATAAGTGGTTGAAATGCTGGGAATCCACTGGGTTTGTCCCACTTTGGAGTTGTAGTTGCAGCTGCTTTGACAGTGGCAGCATTTTCCTTCTTAGAACATTCATATCCAGTTATTAGTTTGGCATCCTGCTGATACTGTTATTACTGCAATTTATCTTACTGGTAAGGAAAGCTAAAAAGTCACATCATTTTCCAGCATCTTTCCATTGTGAATTCCCAGTGAAACACTGTGGGATAAAGGTGTAGCACTTCAACAGTGAGGGATTTTTCATGTTAGATTCCAAAGAACAGACAGATTTTCCAAAAGTTAACAGAGAGCAGAAATGCAAGAATTTCTCAAAATGAAATCTCAGGATGTTTTTTCCAGGATCTTAGGTAATATGATACATTTTTAGTTACAGCTACCAAAAAGGGCTTGGTTAGAGCAGTTATTTGCAGAGGAGAAGGAGCGTGGATCTACAACAGGAGACTGTCCTGCCCAGCACTCCTGCAGTCTCTTTTTGGCAAGAAACAGGAAAATTCATCCATTAAATAAGAAGCTGACTAAAAGATAACTAGAAATTAATGATAACTTTGTTTCATGATTGTCGCGGGTTCGGTTTATAACCGGGCGGAAACACCAATTTAATGTAGTGGTTTGGTCCAAAATACTCATTACTGTTTATCTGCTGTGAGATAAGAATTAGGAGAAATGCAAAACAGGCACCAAACTTGAAAGAATACAAAGAAGTTTATTAACAGACCTAAAAGAAGGAAAAAAAAAATTATACCAGCTTCAGAACTCTCCTCCTCCCCCCACCTTCCTCC
Source organism: Corvus kubaryi (assembly GCF_017639235.1). NCBI lineage: Eukaryota > Metazoa > Chordata > Aves > Passeriformes > Corvidae > Corvus > Corvus kubaryi. The sequence goes on along the minus strand of NW_024580667.1, from coordinate 848,239 downwards.
CTTCTCCCACTGACAATGTGAAAAGACAACCCTTAAGATGTTCAGTCTGTTTACCACTTCCATAATAACCTTGTTCAGTCCATTTAGAAAGAGAAGTCTCTTCTTGCTCACGCTATGAAAACATTATCACAACGAGACAGCCGCCCACTTCCAAATATTGTTCAGTCCATTTAGGAAGAGGAGTCTCTCTGCCTGCGTGTGAGTCCTTTCCCCCGACTTGCAGCTTTTCCCGCAACTGCTTTTGAGGGTCCACTCTTGAAGTTTTTTGGGGTACAATTTTAAGGTTGAGCCGTTCAGAAACAAAAACAGAGGCCCTTCTCCTTCCCTGGGAGCAAAGGGTCTTCATCATCTTCATCGTTAGGACTATCTCTGGGAGCATCTCTAGGAACTGAGGTTTTCTCCTTTCCTGTTCGGAGCAAAAGTCCTCATCTGGTTCATCTCTCCCTGTCCAAACTTCTCATGAAATTACAGCTGCGTCAGCATCTGCCTATCTCAGCGCAGGTGCTTCTGCTCACGAGTTGAACACTCCACCCCCCATATCTTCATGAAATTACAACAGGATACTCTGATATATCATAGCTTCACAACAGAATTTCAGCTTTAAGCATCTCCTCTCTCTCTTCCCTCAGGTTTTCAGCTCTTCACAGCAGTAAAAGGGTTAATCTCACCTCGGCCTTGCAGCTTTGCAGCTGGAATGTTGAATTTTTCTTATCGCAGTGGAGAGGGGGGAGAGCCGAGCCGCTCCGGCTGCCCACGGCAAGGCAGTGGGGGGGGGTTCCATGGCTGGAACAGGTCCATCGGCTCCAGGATGGCCGTGGCCCGGCCCGGCCTGGCCCAAGCAGGGCCTGGGCGGGCCCGCTGGCCCCCACACGGGGCCCGCAGCCACCTGTCCCAGTGCCGGAAACGAGAGAGAGCTTGGAGGGGGAGTTTGCCTATTCTTAAACGTGGATCACAGAGGTGATCACAACTTTAAGTGGCTTAGAGAATTGTCCATATTCAAACTGGCCAGCTGATAGGTTCTATCAGTTCCCAGAGGAAACTGTAAGCACCCCTTAGCAAGGACGTCCCTTCCGGGACTATGCTTGCTAACCTATGACAATGATGAATAAGAAAGTTTCTACCTCTCATTCAGTAACACCATAACCTTGTGTTTTATATTTCATTTTTCAAAACTATTCTTTCAGTTGCTCATAGAATTAAAAAGGTGGGAATGTATTCCCAGGTGACCACCAGGAAATCTATGTCCCTTACAGTGATTTTAGCTTCATGAATTTGGGTGATTTTGCCAGTATTATTTGGCTGAAAAAAAGACTCAGTTTTGAGAATTCTTATGAATTTCTGTAGCTTTTTTTTTTTTTCCTTTTCTGCCAGAATTTGCATTTTGAAGATGATGTGAGCATGTTGGCCTGGTTTTTGAATGCTGAGCTAATAAACACTTCTCAGAAACACCTTTTGTCAAAGAGACCACGTTCTCATAAAAAGTTTTGGATCAAAGAAATGAGCTGTTCTTTAAAAAAAAATAAATTAGAGTCCAAAGCCCCAACAGGAGTGGTTCTAAAAGCTATCCTACCAACTTACGAGAAACTCTAAAATGTATCATAGAAAAAGCAATAAAACTTGAACATAAAATCCCCCTGGGTATGTGACTAATAAGGTTGGTATACAGTCTATAAACTCACACTATATCTTTGTGATTATTCTTTTTATAATGAAATCTAATTTAAAACCATCAAAACCCAAAATGACCAAATCAGCCCTTAAACAACATCCTGGATTTCCTAAAGCCAAATGAAGATAATTTAATAATTTAGGGAGAAAGCTTAGATCTAAGCACAGCTTTTGTGTTTGTGTGTTTCAAGGATCTGATTAAAAAAGAAACAGTTGACAATCTGATTAAAAAAAAAAAAAATCAAAGAAGCATTTTCATATTGCCCTTGTAACCAGCTGCTTCATTTATCACATTCAGCATTTGTCATCTACAATATGTCAAACCTTGCTTAGAAACACGACTTCCTTCTTGCTTTCCTGGTGGTTAGATTATCATTTTGGCCTCTGCTTTTGGGCACGTGGAAGAGGTAATGGGAGTTTCTATTCCCTTGGAACACAATTTAAAGGGGAAAAAAAATATATCAACCAAGTCCTTTGAACTCCTTGTAAGGTTGCCGCTGTGGGAAGGGACCGTGGAGGAAAGTGACCCTCAGCCCTGTGCCACACGCTTTGTCCACGAGATGGATGGCTATAATTTACTCCTGCCTCAAACACGAGTATTTATGGTCCCTTCCCTTGGCTGAGGGGTAAAAACAGTCTCCAGAGAAACAGAAACATTTCTTTTTAGAGCATATTGAAAAAAGGGATGCTCACAGGGCAGCTGAAAGTCAAGGGAAGAAGGTGATGAGGGTTGCTTCACCCTTTTTTTTTTTCCAGGTAATGAAATAATTCTCCTTGTTTGCCTTTGTGGAAAATATTTACTGGGGTTTTTCCCCCTTTTTTTACTCACTCACACACACGTGCTTGTGCACATGCAGGCACAAAAACACCTTGACCTAAGTTATAGAGGTGATAAATCTCTAGGGCCCCTGTACTGCAAAGTACTGTCGACATCAACACTGTAAAATTTAGCTTTAAAACTTCTTTTCAGCTGTTCTCTGGCTCACAGCTGGATGAGCACATTGGCAGCTCTGAATGAGCCAAAATAACTATAATCCAGGTTCAAATTAGGGTCCTCTTCCTCTGGCCTCAGACGTTTGGGCACTGGAGCCAAATTGTCAGCCACTGCTTTTGTCTGGAAGTGTATTAACTGCTCAGTGAAACAGTCCCAAAATACTCAGTACAAAGGCCTAGCCTTCAGATTTGATAAAACACTGCACAGACATGATAACAATGAATGTAAAAATCACAACAAATTCCCAAGGAAGGGTCCTAATTTTAGATTTTAATAAAAGTGAGTGTTTTCCTTTCTGATTTTTTTTTTTTTTTTTGCTGTAGGAGCTGCTTCTAATTTATGGGTGATTGTATCTCACATAAGTATTATACTGAATATCTTTATAAATATTGTGCTTCTCTAAGCCCTCTTTGTTTCTCTTAGCTAGTAATTCCCTCTTTCCATGGGACAGGTAATAAAAAATTGTTAAACACACCAGTTACCCATCAGCTTTTCCTAGGCTGTGCAGCCTTTAAGATGCTTCCCCACTCTTCTGGAAATGCTCTGCTTTTATTGAGATTTACTTTCCCTCTAGAAACTCCTGGCGTGCTGAGCAGTAAAAGTAGAAACTAGACCTTAGAGAGGAAAATAAAAGATAAAATAGATGGAGAATTAAGGTTTTGGTTTTGCAGAAACAAGCAGACCAAGGTGGTCAGACCATTCCCAAACTATTCCCAGATGGTCTCTCTAAAGAGAGGCAGAATTTCTACTGGATAAACCAGATAAAATTAAAATAAGTATCTTCAGAGCTTTTTATTAGGATCTTATTCTCCCTCTCCTTTCCTGTACTTCCTGGGATTGTAGCAGTTATTAACATCCTGAATCTCCTTAGTTATGATGCCATGAAGATTTTTGCCTTTTCTTTTATACCCCTGTTATACCTTTTTACAACTTCTGTACTCCTAGTGCTTTTTGCCTACATTCTTGGACTTGTTTGTCAAGCTGAGAGACTCAACATTTTAGAAGCTTCGTAGCCAGGGATCAGTGTGCCCCAGAGCCCAAGGTCCTCTCCAGAACACATTCTGTAAACCAAGAGAGAACCATCCAGGGGAAGGTTCCTTGGGGAGGGGGGCTCACTCGAGCCTCTCATTGGGGAATCTTTGATAGATGTGCTAATTAGTAAAACCCATAATGTTATACCCGATGTTGGGGAGATAGACTCGGCGGGGTGCATCTCGATGCACATGACCTGGACGTGTACACCTAAGGATCCTTAAAATAAACACCAAGGTAAAATCCCTTTTCCCCTTCTAACCGTGTCTGACTCTTGATTTTAAGACCAGGAAAAGGCATCAGTTAAGACAATGTAGAGTTTGACATCAGACCTTTAGCACCTGATTTTCCTGACTTTAAGCTGGACTTCTGAAGGTTTGTTGCAGGAGTCTGAGCAGCTCCCCCTGTGGTCATTTTATCATCAATAAGAAGGTGTTTGTCATCTCCAGGACAAGACCAATGACCCTCTGGAAGGTCTTTTTTTTGCCCCCCCTCAATGTCCACAACAGAAAAACTCCTTATTTGACTAACCTCAGTGGCTAATTTTTAGCCACCTGAAGACAGGTTTTGATGAAGCACTGACGAGTTTTATGACCATGCTTGACCCCCGTGCCCAGGTGAATGCTTTTGAATATTCATGCAGTGCAATAACACCTCTCTGTCAGCATTAATAGGCATAAAATATATATATTTACATTGCTTGTGTTCATGTACTTGTATAGAGTTGGCTACTAAATACATTTAGAGTTTATTCTTGCTGATTTAAACATATTTGAGTTCTGTTCCTGCCATCACAGTATCAGGTGATATTGCTCTATCTGCATCTATGTAGAAAATAAAAGTATAATTCCCTCTGAACAGCTAGAGGAGACTGGTTCTACCAGAGCTCTCTTTCCTATGCATCAGCAGATAGTATTTCATGGCTTTTTAGCTCAGAACTGAGCTGTTATAGACCCAGGTCATCGTGCTTAAAAGTATATTTACTTGCATGAGTGAGCAGTGAATGAAAACCATTAATGTCCCAGCATGCCCTGCTCCCCAATACTCATTTTTGTTGGAGCCAGAGTTTCTTCTTGTGTTTCTGCTTCATTTAAACCTGTCAATACCCCAATTAGTGTTTGCTTCTCTTCCCCTGGGAGGGACATTTACACATGTCACTTCACAGCCTCCAAAATCTAAAAGACTTATGGGAGCTGCTGGGTCATAAAATACATTCTGATTAAAGCTTGTGCTTTCCAGTGACTTTCTGCCTTTTTTTTTTTTTTTTTTCATTTAAACTTGTAAGCTGTTCAGGTGATTTTAATGGAAAGACACAAATGGAGAGTTTAAAGCATAAAAACCTGTTAAAAAATAAATAAATAAAAAGTACTCTCCCATGTGATTCCACAGTCTCTGTTTTTAACTGATTTGCATTCAGTAAGTCACCAAAAATTAGAGCGCTGTGCTTTACAATTATGATAGCAGTAACCCTCTCACTTTGCATTAAAACTTGATGCCATCTTGATGGCAGACTGAATTCAATTTAAGATCAAAGCATTGGAGAAGTTATCTAAAATTATGTATGGCTAGTTTTAACTATTTAACATTCCTGCTTTTTCCAGCCTGGCTTTTATAACAGGCTGATGAAAGATCATAATTGATTTGGAATAGAAAGTGGTCCAAGGAATTTGTAATTAATAGAAACATGTCTCTGGTGCTAATTTTTAGACATCCACACTTCCCAACAATGCCAGTGATGGTAAAACTAATATTGTCCATTAATTTCTTGTGTGGAAAGATGGTCTTTGTCTAATCACAATTACATATGTGGTAATATTTTTGATCACTAATTTTTGTTTTGACAATTAGCCAAGCTTTGATGAGACTGATTTCCCAGTGCCTCGTGTGAGTTCCCGTAGTTTGTCACAAATTTCCACAGGCTCTTACTACAGCTGACTGCAGGGGACAAAGCTGTCAGCTTATCATCCCCCATTCTCTTCCCTTGGTTACTGGGAAGCACTGTTAGACAAAATGGGAATTGAAGCTGTGTGGCAAAACAAGAGAAAGTCACATTCATTTTAGAACCATGTCAAAGTCAAAGGAAAGACCAAGAAATAGCAGCAGCTGCAGGTCTCCTGTGTATCATCTGAAGCCATCAGTTTGCACTGTACAAACACAGAACTAATGCAAGAAAAGACCTCAGGAAGAGGAAAGAATTGCCTTTGTGATTGGAGAGAAAAGCCCTTTTTTATTTTATTAATGTGTCTTTTGGTTAAAATTCATAGTTGTCATGCAAAATAAATCAACCTCTCTTCCTCTAATGTGACCTGAAACCACTTCTGAGTGAATAAGATATGAACCCTAAATGTTCACAGCCTTTGCCCTGACACATTCAATCAGATCAGGAGGTGCTGGTGGAGCTGCCAAGGACTCAAGACATCATTGTCATTTTATTAAAGCTCAGCATCAAACAAGACCTGTTCAAGCTTGGAAACACGTTGGAATAATATTTATAATCAAAGTAACTTCATTTAGACCAGGGGAATAGCTGGCTGAAATGGTATTTTAGGAAGGACAGAATCCATATCCATCCCCACACAGTATTTATTTATTTTTAGATTTTTTCTCCCCAAGGATTGCCTTTGTGGGTGTTCTAATAATGCAGTTTTTACAAACCACTGAGTCTCTTGTTTTGATGTGGGATTTATGATGCAAACTTATGAAGCTGGGACAGGACCTGTCATGTCTGTGTTTAATTTCTCTATTTTTACACAGCAGTGCTGGTGTTTATATTTTTCTGTCAGAAAATTATTTTGCTTATAGAACTGCTTGCCTATTGAATCTCTTGCCTATTGTGCAGAAATCCATTCATACAAAAACATATAAAAAGCTCCTAGTCTTCCTTTTAGGGCAGGTTAGGGGTAGAAGGTAATTTGATTTCTCCATTTGTATTTCGAAAATATTTTCAGGAATATATTTATCAACAAATTTTCTGAATTTATTTCCTATACACTACAGACTCCTGAAACTAAAGCTGAATAAATAATTCAGTCCGTCACATGAATTCATCAAATCTTTACTTTTCTCCTCGAATTTCTCAGGTTTACATGTTTGAAATTATATTTTTCTAATCTGAAACATCAATGGCTATTAATTTCAAAACACTGGCTTTTAAAATTTGAAATTCATGCCATATTGATTACTGGCACAATTCAGCCTGTATTGTTTCTACCTAAGAGTTGTATTGCATGCACAGCAAATTCTTTACTAATTCCAAGCAATAGAGTAAAATATTCTATTCTAAAATCACCTTCATGAAATGATTAAACAATCCAAATTGAATTTTTAAAGTATTTATCCTAAGAGAACACGTCTCTGAGGAGGTTTTCACAACAAACAAACATAAGTAGGTCCCAAATGTGAAGTTATTTTCAAAATCAGTGAATATTGGTAGAAAGAAGCTGTCATTAACTATATGCCCACTATAATAATGCATAACTTGTATACATAAAAATGGGATGTTTATTTTTGTGTTAAAATATTTTTGACCCTCTGAGACACAGAATTTTTTCCCTAATCTTGGGCATCTCTTGAAGATGAGAACTGAGCATGATTTTCATCTGCTGAACAGGCTAGAATTTTACCAAGGAACTATGGGTTTAAATTGAAGTGTTTGGGAAATTCTATTGATTTAAAATTCTCTTTTCTTCACCATTTGAATTCCAGAGAGATGTTACTTAAGTAAACCCAAATGTTTTTTATCAGAAAGGGAAAAATGAAGTTATGAATTTTAGCAAAGCTCTCACTGACTCCTGGAAGTCTACTAAATTTGAAAGTAAATTAACAACTATATATATCAACAAATCAAACTGTGATAGCTGGGCTCCCTTAAATGTAAGTAATGTATTTGCATGGCTTTTTTTGCCTGAGCAAAAGTGGATGGAGGAAGAGGGAATTTTTGAGGTAGGAAAATCCCATTTGTCATGGGGAGAAGAGTGTTCTCACTGTGGCTGACCAAAATGAAAGGACAGCTGAATTTGGCTTAAATGTTAAACTGGAATTTCAATTCATTTTTTCAATATTTTTTCAATGTTTGCAAGATGAATCCCTCATGGTCACAGACATTTCCCCAAACCAGCCAGTTCGAGCATGATCCAGTGATGGAGCCAAATCATGAGAACACCCTGCCAGGGCAGAGATCTTCAGACCAGGGGAATCACAGAATCCCAGAATGGTTTGAGGTTGGAAAGGACCATAATTCTTAAAAATACTGAGAATTTTAGTCAGTCTTACAATCATTTTTGAATGATACATGGATATTTAGTGTTTAATTACAAATTGAAAGACAGGGAGATTTTTAATTTGCTTTTTCCAATGTGGCTATTTCCATCTATGAGCTGAAAGAGAGAAAAAATACCTCCCTCCCTCCTTCCCTCCCAGCTCTCTACATAATTTTCTTAAATGGATGTGGATTTTTGTTTTCTATTAATTCATAAAGATTTATTCTAAAAGGATTCAAAAGTTTCTGATACCTTTCACAAGCTTTACCCAACTTCCTATAGCCTCATTACTCTGGATAATAAGATTGGTCTTTATCAAGGTAATTAAATGTTTTCACTTTTATTTGCACTCAGTTCCTGATGAAACCCTCAGCAGTGGCAGAGAAAAATAAGTCAGATCAAGGAATTTTTACTGAATATTAGGAAAGGCCCCAATTCAGTTTTCTTCAAGAGTAGGACAAAAAGTTCTTGTTTTTTCTGAGCCACTCCCACAATTCTTAAGTATAACCCTGACTACTGAATTTTGCACTTCAATTTTAATGACAAAGTTGTTAATACTATAAAGCAATCATTATATTAACAAGCAATATAATTTCTAATTAATGTGATTATATAATCTAATATTTTGATATGCATTAGTATAGAAATAATATTTAATGCTTTAATAAATAATGCTTTAATCTAATAATAATAAAATTAAATATTTCTTAAATTATTTCTTGCTGGGTTGCCATGGAGAAAGGGGAAAATGATGAGCTGACCTGTGAAAAGCAGCTAATAAATCAGCTTTCCAAAAGAAAGCCCAACTCTAAACAGAGAAAACTCCTGGATTAATGCTGCTGGCAGAGATATGCATACCTTGAAAATGGAAATTGTCACTATTTATAAATTGTGGCATCTACTTTGTCCAGTTTTGACCAATAGATCTCTAACTGTGCCCAGCACCACATGGCCTCAAAGAAATGGAGAACCCCAGAGAAAACAGAATTTGATTTATTGGTCCCATGGTGAAACTACTCCAAAATTGTGGAACATGACAAGATCCCTTCCTTGAACCTGCAGAGCATCATGCCTTTCCCTGCCAAAATTCTCTTATATAAATATATATATATATAAATATAATTATGTGTCTGTATATAATGCACATTTGAAGAGATATAAGGCATAGACACACTTAATATGGCATCTGAATCATCTTGATACATTTCTAAATGCCCTTATTTATTTTTAAGACATCCTAAGAGAATATCTCATGCATATGTAGTGCAGATTTAGCTTGCTTATTTACAGTTTTCTAGATTATTTTGTCAGTAAAGAACCAGCATACTTATCTCAGTTATTTGCATCAGTAATTTGATTAAAGATAGTTGGAGGATGAAGAAATATGTTGCCTAAAATATCCTTGGGAATGTGGCTTTGTTACCAGAACTCTTTTGACATAGAGGAAGATAAAAGGAAGAGCTTATAGTTTAGGATCATTGGAGATAAATTGTGAAGAGTAAAAAATCAGCTTTGGAGGAAGGGGAAATACTTAGCTGTGAGGCATTGCTATGGCAATAAGGAATCTGTGTGGAAGATTATGTGAGAAGAAGCGAAGGATAAGCAGGGATAAAGCTGTATCAGGAATAAAGTCATCTTTCTTTACATGTTTTTTGCTGCTTGTATTAAGAAAGTTTGTTAGGGGTGGGGGGGAAAATGAGATTTACAAGGTAGCCTCTGGTTTTTAAAAGCAAAATAGGGATTCGTGGTGTTTGGTTTGACTCTGTCACCCAGCACAGGACCTGAAAGTGAGGCAGGAGTCTCTGGGACAGGCTCCTGGATGTCTGTGGGATTTCAATCCAAGCCCAGATGTCCCATTTGCTGTGTGCTCCTGGTCATGAAGCACAAGGAGGGTGGACCTGCCAGGGCAAGGCTCACCTGCACAGGAGCTCTGGTACCTCGTGGGGAGGCACAAACCCCTCACCCCTCATCTCCTGCGTGGGCTCAGAACATTTTCACCATCACCAGGGAAACTCCAAGCAGGAGATACTGATGGGAAGGAGGACTACATCTGTAGGGAAAACCCCTTAGGTGGCGTGGGAGGTTGGCTGATTTAGTTAGGGATGGGAAATGAGGCTGGAGGAGGAAAATTAGGGATTAGGTGACCTGTGAGAACCCAAGGAGGTTGCAGCAGGAAGAAAGAGGGACAGGTGAAGGGGACTGGAGCATGTTGTGTTGAGGGGAGAGAGATGTGCAGAGGAAGGGACATGTGGGAGGCTGGGGACATTGTGGAAGGAAGAAAGGTGGTGGCACAAGCTCATGATGGTAGTGTGGACTCCTTAATAGCCTGGCACTCTTTTGAACTGGGTCTCTTATTGAATAAAATGCATAAAAGGTTGTATGGGACTACTTCAGGAAGAAATTCAGGAAGAATTTCTTCGTGGAAAGGCTTGTCAAGCATTGGGAGGTGGTGGAGCCCCCATTCCTGGAGGTGTCCCAGGAAGGGCTGGAGGTGGCACTCAGTGCTCTGGGCTGGGGACAAGATGGACATCAGGCACAGGCTGGACTCGATGGTCTTGGAGGTCTTTTTCAGTCTAAATGATTCTGTGATCCTGCATAGCCCTGGTTGTTCTGGGTTTGGAGGAACAAGCAGATGGGCACAAAAACCCAGCTTTCTGAAAGTAACCTCCTTGTGGGTACGTGGGCACACACCAGGTGAAACTGAGGCTATTTTCATCCTCTGGAATATGGAATCAGACTCATCCTAATTTTCTATTTTGGTTATTGATGGTTCTTTCTCTTCAAATGCTCCTCTTGAACAAAATTGATGAGTACCTAATACCCAAACAGTTAAATGAGATGTACCTCATCACTAGTGCATGTGGAGCCTCCTGCCTCACACAAGACCTTTCTCAGAGTTGCTCCTGGAATTAGATCCCATTGGAAACTCAAACCCACGGCTCCACAGGCGCTTTTAATCTCCAGATCGGTTTGGTTTGGTTCAGGAAGCCTTTGAACAGAAAGGGCTGCATCCTGACATATTGTCATGTGCAAGCATTAACAGCTCTGGCATGTTAAAAGGTCATGCCACCAAGTATTAACATTATGGGATGGCAATTAAAGTAATTCATTTAAATAAGGACTTTTATTCTGCTGGGCGGCAACAAACACAATCTAAGCAGGGGGAAAGCCTGATCAAATCAGATCTTCTGCCAGTGTCATCTGATTAAAACAGGGCCCAGAGAAGCTCAGATGGAAGGAGTGAGTTGTTCTGATAAGAAGAGGCAACTGTTCATGCATAAGAACAAGGGACTGGGGCTACTGCAGGAGGCAGCCCTGGAGGGCAGGAGCTTAGGGAAGGGATTCATTGCTAATGCCTCATATGCTTTAGAGGAGTGGACAGATTCATTCAGAAAGAACAGCTCTGTGTCCTGTCCAGCCTTCCAGCTTCTTCTGGGCCTGAACTGGAAGACTCATGGGCTTTGATTCTTTCTAGAGACAGAAATCCAGATGCCATTCATTGGTGGACAAACCATGTGGGGAAGAAAGGACAGCAAAGGCCACCAAAGAGACCCTCCTGTTTCAAAGATGCCATGTTTGGGGTTTGCAGTAAAACACTCCAAGGAGTTTTTTTATTCCTATTTGCAGGAAATTTGAATTCCAAAACATGAAAATACTTAGGGTTTAAGACTATTCTTGCTAGAAAGAGAGCACTTTTTTCAACATTAAAATTTAAGCCCTTTTTTAAAGAATGGTTAATGAAATTGACAGATATGTCCAAACTGTTCTGCAAATACCTTCTGAGTACAATAAAAACTCGAATCTAGCTAGGTTTATTGTCAGTTTAATTATACTTTCAGTTCAGTACAGTTCAGCTACGCACTCAGCACATCCATGGTCTGTAAGCTCCTTGGTGCAGAGCCTTTCTTTTAATTTTGTGCAGCTCCTGGTTTAATTGAGCCCTCATTTTGATAGATCATTACTGTCACACACACTGGTAAAACATATAACAGTCAGCAAGTAGAACAGCAGCTCATCAGAAGGAAGCAGACATTTTCATCAGTTCTTTATTGTCCACATATCTGAATGCTTATTAGTTGAAGTCCCTTTATGTGCTGTGAATATTGAATATTGAATTATGTTGCAAGTCACCCTGTGAGCAGCAAAACAAATGAAGACAGGCTTCCTTTGAATTCACATCTTCCATTGTCCATTTCCAACTCCTTTCTGCTCAGTTCCCTTTGAGGTCCATCAGTTCTCTTACACAGGAATGAAAGTAAAATACTTTTTCACATTTATGTCAATACAGACAAGCTGAGTGAGACACAGATTGAAGAGCCAACCTTGAATCATCAGACCTTCCAGCTCACTGAGGAACAACCTTGTTTTGTTTTGTCTGTTTCTAGTTCCAGCTATGATAACTTCCTACCCAAACACCACCCTGGCAACTCAAGGCCAAAAGAAGGAGATGAGCTGCACAGCTCATGGAGAGAAACCCATCATAGTCCGCTGGGAGAAGGAAGACCGGATCATTAACCCTGAAATGTCCCGTTACCTTGTTTCCACCAAGGAAGTTGGGGATGAAGTGATCTCTACCCTGCAGGTAAGAAAACAACTTGGCCCCCAAATCATCCAGATATGTCAAGGCGTGCTGGGTTTGGTTTTGATTCAGGTGCAGGGCCAGCCCGACAACACCAGAGCCCCAGCCTGTGGCTTGGAGAGCTGGCAGCAAGACGAGGGATAGGAAACTTCTGCAATCCATCCCAAATGAAAGATTCCCTCTTCCAAAACTCCAGAGGCAGCAGGAGAGTGAGACAGGCTCAGCCCTGCATCCTTTCTGTCTCAGGAGCAGCATGCCTCATGCCTTAGCCTGTCATTCCCCAGATCATTTTCAGTAAACTGCTGATGAGCTCTGGCAAATATCTGACCCCAACTTCTGATGTGTGTCACACTTACCCTCACCAAAATCACTAAACCACTTTGAGATAAAACTGCTGCCTTTTTAAAGTGTTCTTCTCCCTCCTTTTCGCTTGCTGGGGCTTGTGAGACCACTTTATAAAGTCAGGTGAGTCACTGGATTCAGGGTGTTATTTTACATGTGCCATTGTGAAATCTAAAAGAATCTTTCAAGAAAAAAATCATTTATATTCTCACTTAAAAATCTTGATTATCAATTTTCAGTCACATTTTAAAAAATTATTTATCAGGCCTAAGGAACTAATTATCTGTCTGATTATTGTCTAAATTCTAGTGTAACTCCTATGAAAAATTTCTTTCTTTTCCAGCCAAAAACTGTGTTGGATCGTATCCAATAAAATTCTGGGTTTGCTTTCTGTGAGAGACCTTTGTCATTGATTTCCATGAGGAAGAATAAATTCTATGTGTGACTTTGTTCCTATTAGTATTTTTGTGATACTGATAATATTTAGTTATAGGATAGACCCCTAGGCCTCTCTGCCATCATTCTTCTTGTTGACTTTAATAAGATAACCCCTGAATACACAACCATATTTCTATTTGGAGGGCTGGAGACCTGCTTGGAGAGTTCTCTTCTGAGGCAGTTGGGTACAGCAGGGGCGTTCTACACCCATGCATGTGTTACATACAAATCCTTTCACTTCTGAGAGACAAAATGAGCCAAAAAGTAGAAAATGCCAGATTAAGGCTGTCTCTGAAGCTCTGAGTTCAGTGCTTTTGCATGATGATGTGATCTTTAGTTGTGTACTCAGCTTTTATTCTTTCGGCAGGGCCCCTGCCTCAGTGAGGCTGGACTTGGATTTTCTCTGGGGCTGAATTAGGGTTGAGTAATGAATGGCACTGTGTGAAGCAAAGCTGATCTTTGAGACCAAACTTTTCACAGGTGGCCAATAATTGTGTGTTCTTTGTTTTCTGGCCACTTGACTTGAGCCCTTGGAGTCTGATTTGCAGAAGTACGAAGCCCTCCCAGCTGCAGTTTAACTCAGTGGAAGCTGTTATGAACACGTGAAAGGCTATTTATTGCTCAGGACTCTGAGGGGGAAGGAGAAAGGCCCTACATGTCTCAAATTGGGCTCTGGAAATTTTTGTTTCCCTGTCTCCAAGCTCAGCCACACGTGCAAGTGAACACAGCTTGACAAGTTGCTGCATCTCAGACAATTCTCCAATTTCCTTACAGCAAGTGGGAAATTAATCCATTTATCTTAACCAGTGGTGACTGGGAGTTGTACTCACATCACCTGGGTCTTGCTGAGGAATAAAGAGCACGTGGAGTTTCCATGGCTCGGCTAATATGTGGCAACTTGTCAAGCAGCCACAAACGTTGTCATACATCTGCTTCCTTAATTCCTAACATGAAATGGTGGCAATGCTCTTCATGGTGTCAGGGCTGATGAAAATAAATTCACTCGTGTTTCTGCAATGGGTGAATTCACAGAAAATGGTGTGAGAAAATGAACGTCTGTTTTCAGGGCATAGTTTGAACCATGTGCAGTAAATAAATTGAGGAGCAGCACACTGAACAATGAGAAAGAAATGCTATTTCAAATATCTGCTCGTTTAAAAAAAATTCCTTCTTTATTGTACCTGGAATGAAGCAGTGGCCCTGTAGAAAAATACTATTATGACCACGTTTGTAAATATTATATATAAATTTCCTCGCTATTAAACAACAAATTGAAAAGAAAGACCACACGAAACTTTATTACGAGGCACCATGCTGAACACTACAGGGCTCACCACCAGTGTTTGAACCTTTATTTCCTCCACACAGACTTCAGCCACTTGAGTTATTTTCAGAAATAGCTGGAAAAATTTGGAGGCAGCAGGAAGCACCATTTTGTATGGCAAATTTCAGCCAACAGTTAAACACTTGGCAAACTTGTGAGGAACTGGAAACAAGGCTCCTAAGGAGAAGCAGCAGGAATAGGTGGAGCTCCAGCTCCTGACTACACATGTAGAGCTGGTAGCCTGTGTCCTCAGCCCAGGTGCTGCTGGCTTTGATAATCTCAGTATTTTGGAAGTTTTCCTATGCAAATGGATGTGTGTAACCTGCAATATCTATTTATTGCTGTCGAGGAGAACAGTCTGCACGATTTTTCTTGAGCCACACAGACAAGCTGTTGGTTTATTTTCTCTGCGTGCTGTTCAATCCATCACTTCTTTTCCAACCTCCTATAGATTCTGCCAACTGTGCGTGAAGATTCTGGCTTCTTTTCCTGCCATGCCATCAATTCTTACGGGGAGGATCGTGGAATAATTCAGCTCACTGTGCAAGGTAGGGAGAGGACAACACAAGGAAAAAACCCACAGCTATTGTAGGACAGGAAGTGTAGAAATCTGTTGGGGGGGAGGGAGGTTCAGATTCCTAATTGTGTTCCTCATTGTCAAAGAAATGAGCAGCTGCATTAAAATTTTCAGTCTTTCCTTTTCCAGCATCACAAATTAAATCAAAATAAAAGATAAGCTTGAGTCTTTCTAGATGTGCAAGAATTAATTAGATTTTTTTTCTTAATTACAATAGTTGACAATTGGTAAGGATACTTAAAACCAGTATCTTCAGTGAGGACTGTGGATATGGAGGATTGAGAGAGAGCAGGTTGCATTTGATTTTAAAGAACAAATGTGCTTCAAACCCAGGTCTGAAATAAAGCAAAAGTGATCTTACTTAATCTCTAGAGAAACATTAAACCTACTGTAGAACTTCAAGCAAAATATTTCATGTTTAATCAGTCAAAATAAATTGTGAGCAGTTTGCATGATCCAAATTCTAGGAATTTATGTTGCCTGGAGCTGGGGTTCCCCTTCCACAGGGCAGAAACAGCAAGTCTTGGAAAGGTGACAATATTTGAGATGCAGGGCATGGGCAGGACTCAGCCACTGGCCACTGCTCGTTCCCGTGTGGTGCTGCTTCCTCCTGTGCCTCTCCGAGCCTGCACACAGCAAATTCCTACAACTTGCAGATTTGGCTCTCAGTGCCCTTGATTCTAAGTAGCAGCAAATTCCAGTGGATGCCTAGGGCAGCCCTGTTGAAAAATTCAGGTGGAGTTTGGGGACATGTTCGCAGCTCCACCACTGCTCATCGAAGCTGCCATGACAATTTAAAGGGACATTAGAATAGGTCTAAGTGCTGGTTATTTATAACGTTATCTTTAGAGGCAGAAAGAGGCTTTTAGAGTGATTTTATCAAATTATTCTGTTATTGAACTAAGACTTTTAAACACACTCAAAGAGATAGAAATTTTACTCCCTCTCCCCACCAAATTTAGCACTTTTGAGTTTAGTACTCATATTTCTACGATCATGTTTTGTGTAAAATCACTGATAGCAGTATCAGTGAAAGGTGGTGTTTGGGGTAAAACATCTTTCCTGGAATGAAAGTGCGAGCTGGAGGGATTTTAAGGAAATGCAACCAAGAATGTTAAAGAGGAGCCAGTATTCAAGATGACACCAGTGACTCTGAACTGAAAAGTGTTGAGTGCTTCCAGCAGGTAATTAACAGGATCAGGGTCCCAGTGAGTGCCCAGAGAAATGCCAGGAAGGCTGAGCCAGTGCCACGCTGGTTGGTGTGACACTGTTAAGAGGATGGGGTCTGTTCTGAGCAGAGCTCTGTGTGTGTGTTTGCCCAGAACCCCCCGACCCCCCCGAGATAGAGATCCGCGAGGTGAGAGCCCGGAGCATCGCCCTCCGGTGGACCATGGGCTTCGACGGCAACAGCCCCATTACTGGCTACGACATCGAGTGCAAGAACAAGTCAGGTAAGGAACAATCTCAGTAATCCCCATTGCTGGTCATTCCAGCAGTGAGTTTGTGTTGTAAAAGGTAATTCATAAATTGAAAGTGCCTGATGGAATTCTTTATCATGGTTTGTTTAATCTTCCACAGGAAGATTTATCTTCATTTTCTGTCCTTTTTTTAATTTGTTTTGTGGTAAAGATGTTAAATTTAGCAATTGCTGCTTTTCCCTTTTACCACTTCATGCTATATTTACTGAGGCAGAAATTTTTGTGATGTTTTCATTAGTAGATAAAATATTTTCAAGTATGTTGAATCATTAGTCATCATTTTAGCCCTGCTTTGTAAATGAAATCAATAATGTACAGGAGAGATTGATAATGTACCTGAAAGATGAGGAGTGGAAATTCTTCACTGAGGCTGAAGTCAGGAATGGCAGGTTTGGAGATGTAAATTGGGAAAAGATGCCTTCAAGGGATATGCACACCTAAAAGTTTCTGGGCTCTGTTTTCTTTTTGATTGTTTTAATTTCTTTCCAACCACCCACCCGCTCCAGAAAAGTTTTTGAAAGTCACTCTCCTTTCTCACCCTAAAACATCTCTTGTATTTCTCAAATACAAGAATAAATATTTAAGAATGATGTAACTCAGCACAACCCCATTTAGGACAACTGAGGTGCTTCCCTTTGATTGAAGCAGGGACAGAAAGGGATTCCAGAGCTCTAAAATGTCTTTGTTAGATTTAGTTTGATGTTTTCAAGTGATAATGCAGAATGTAGGCAGAGATTAAGTGGGGGTCACCATGAACCTGCATTGAAAAATGATGTCTCTCTAACCATTGGATTAGAAATTAACCAGTGGAATGATAAATCAAGAGCCAGACAGAAAATGAAGCATCGTCAGATTGGATGGAAACATCAAGATACAATATATTGATAAAGGTTAAAAAATTAAAGGAAAAGAAGAGGGTGGCAGAATTGGTGTCGAAGAAATATTTGTCTGTATCTGAAGACAAGTCCTGGAGGTCATGTCCTAACAAGAGCAGATTATCTTCTCACTGCAAACAACAGAAATGTCATTTTTTAAAGTATGAGGGTGACTGTTTGAAGAAACTCAGATCAAGTTTTTGAATTCTTGCACATGAATTTTGTCATTAATTAAACCATCAAGAAGACGAAATAGCAAAAATTAAGAATTTGCATGGGGGTAGTTGGAGGAATTTAGAACAAAGAGGAAGAATTAAGAAAACTTCTCAGTTTCCAGGTATTAAAGGTTTGGAACAAAATTTAGATTACATGTTCCAGGAACATCCTGCCAAGACCAAAGTAAACCTGTAAACTGCACAGTTGTGTTTAGTGAGAATTTTCCACCTCTGTTGCCTTTTTCTGAGGACTCAGAAACTGTTTTCGATCAGATGCATCATGGAGGCTTCTCAAGAAGGAAAGCTTCAGTTTCACAGAATGTGCAGGTGACCACAAAGCAAGCATGGACTTCACTGTATATGCAGCCCTCACATATCCCATCACAAAGTCATAGAATTTAGGTTGGAAAAGACTATTAAGATCGTCAAGTCCAAAGTTAGCTCAGCACTGCTGATACCTACTCCATCAGACACAAAAGGTGCATTAACTACCCTAATGGAATTAGTTACTCCACGGAAGGACCGTGAGGTTGCCTGTCCTGTAGGGTCCAGTTGCCATCCCAGAGCACTACGAATAGCAGGAGCTTGGTGTTTCAGGATGTTTTGGTACTTTAACACATCTGTACAGAAATGTACCTGTGGCTCTCAGACCTGGTCCTCCATAGAGGCCAGTCCTGTGCAGGCTCCAGACCTTTCCATGGGAGGTGCGCAAAGAGGTCTGGAGACAAGAACAGGGGGGTGGGTCCTCCTTCGCGCCTCTCTCCGCACCCTTTTTAATTTTTTGCGTCATTAGGGCAATCTTAGGGACAAACTTTGAATCAGTTCTGCTTAATTTCGCGTTCTTGTACTCTGGTGGGAGCTGGGCATCCCCCGGGTCGCCGAGGCTTTCTCAGGGCTGGGGGTTCCCAAAATCTTCCCCGGGAGCCGCGGGGGTCCGGCCGGGCGCGGGGCCGGTGCAGTACCAGCAATGGCCACCGGGTGGCAGCGCCAGACCGGGCCTGCGAGCGGCCGCCGCTTCCCCAAATCCCCACATTCCTCAAATCCTCCTGGAAGAGCCCAAAGCTTCGTCCTTTCTTCTGGGAACGGGCGGGAAGCGGCTAGTTTTCATTAACATGTGATTTTTTAAATACATCATTCTGTAAGCACGTGTTTTGTATACCACTGAGCGATGCCAGGGCGTAATATTTTATGAGTGGAATAAAGAATAGAGTCTAAAAGTTCTTCTTTCCTTTCTCCCTTCCCTTCCCTTCCCTTCCCTTCCCTTCCCTTCCCTTCCCTTCCCTTCCCTTCCCTTCCCTTCCCTTCCCTTCCCTTCCCTTCCCTTCCCTTCCCTTCCCTTCCTTCTCTTTTCTTTTTCTTTCTTTCTTGTAGCCCATTGCTGTTTGTTTTCTATGCTTTTTCAGTCTTTCTTGAACTGAGAATAAAAACCGGACGAGTCAATAGTCAGTCTTAACAGCTCTGTTACTTACCATGTGGACACAACATTTTTAGGGTTTGCCACAAGAAAATAAAATTAACTTTTCTTATTTCTTATTAACACATATTTTTTTAAAAAGTGGAGAGAAATAATTTTCTCTCTGATCTGACTTCATTTTAAAAGGACTGCACTTGGTTTATTTTACCCTTCAAAAAAAGGGGTACAGGTATCAAAAGAAGATCCTGAAGTCCACATATGTAATAAATAAAAACTGAAAATCTATGTTTAGAAGTACCGGAGACTGTCAGTTTTCACCTCTTTCCTTCTTTATGGTGCTCTGAAATCACCAGAATTTTTCAAATATATTTCTTTAATTTCAGTAGCTAATATGGACTACAGAGTCCTGCCACTCAGAGGTCAGTATTTGAAACAACCAAGTGAAAACTAAAGCAATTTGGTAAGCAGACTATATTAAAAAAAATTTCTCATCATCCTCATGGGAAATTTAACACAATCTCCATACCAAGCAGGTCTTTTGTGAAATTCCTTTCCTGAAAGTACCCCACAGAGGAAGCTGTGACAAACTCAGTTGCCAAGGTAAAACACATTCAAGTGAATTTGGTTAGCACTAAAATGTCTGATTCCTAAATATTTTCTGTTCAAATAAAACCTCCTGGGTAAGCAAACAGGCGCTGCAACCAGCCAAGTGCAGGTGTCACTGTGACAACTTGTGCCTCCTCCAGAAAGCCCTTAAAAAAGAATTCACAGTTTGGGCAAATATTTTGTATCTGGGTGAGCTTTCTATTTTCAAGCTCATCTTTGTTATCTGTTGAGATTTCTGCAGCCCTGCCCACAGTGACGCATCTGTAAAACACCCTGAGAGCCTCCAGGGACATCCCCCCAGGATGCTGCAGAGGTTAAAAGGGCCAGCAGTAAGGCGGAAATGAAGGATGCCAACTCACAAAAGACATCAAAATGCTTTAAATTGATAAATTCCTTTATTTTATTTGCAGCAATTCAATGCTTGGTTGAAAAAGAGGGGCTACTGTGTTTAGCTGATTTCCATCCCTTTTCCTAGTATATGTCTGGATAATTTATTAAAAACACAACAGGCAGATGAAAAGTAAGCATGAATAAAAACAGGGAGCTACTCCTTTTACAGACAGACAGCGAAGAGAGTTCTACATTCCCCTGGCATCAAACAGCTCCTTTATTCTAACAGGAGTCAGGGAAACGGCACCAGTCCTGGAGAGTGCTGAGCCCCCAGCTCTGAGTGCTCCAAGCTTGTGCTCAGTGTGAATTTGGGACAAAACTTTCTGAGTGATCCCTGCTAGTCTAAGAACCCTCCATCAGAATCCCAGGATCACTGAGGTTGGAAAAGCCCTCCCAGCCCACTGAGTCCCAGCTGTGCCCAGTGCCTAGCTTGTCATCAGCCCAGGGCACTGAGTGCCACATCCAGGCCTTCCTGGGACACCTCCAGGGATGGGGACTCCAAACCTCCCTGGGCAGCTCTTTCCA
>NW_024580667.1:784744-817523 GCF_017639235.1 Corvus kubaryi | reverse complement strand
CTGGGAAGGCTCTTCTCACCCTTTGCACTTCTATTTTGCACACAAAACATCCACCAGAAGGAACTTGCAGGTGCCCCTGTGCCTAAAACCTTGCACCCTCTGCTCCCCTGTCCTGGCCCAGGGCCTGCTCAGCAGAAAGCAGCCGTGGGGTCACTTCTGGAGTAACTTCTACACCAACAGAATGGGTGGGGTTGGCAGGGACCTTGAAGCTCATGTAGTTCCAGCTGATTATCTCCTGCTCTGTGTCCCTTTCTTTGACAGGTGTTTCCTCTTTCTTTCTCTCTCCCTACCTCACACTTCTTGTGAAATCAAATCCATGTTGTTGAATAAAATCCCATTGTTGCCGTCCTATTTGCTCCTTAACTGGGGCAGAGGCATCTCTCCCTCATAGGATTGTGACACGTGGGCAGGGACACCTTCCACTATCCCAGGTGGCTCCAAGCCCCACTGTCCAAGCTGGCCTGGGACACTTCCAGGGATCCAGGGGCAGCCACAACTTCTCGAGGCAAGCTGGGCGAGGGCCTCTCCTCCCTCAGAGAGAAGAATTCCTTCCGAAAACCCCCTCAGAGTTCAGTCCCTGGAGCCAGGCTGGGTGTGTTCCTCACCAGTCCTGCCTGCCCTGAGCAGCCTTGTGCCAGGCGGGAGGGGTTCCCCCGGTGCAGCCGCAGCTGAGGCAGCAGCAGCTCTGTGTTGTTCCTGACACATCCCTGTGGGAGCAGCTGGACAGGGCTGTGCAGCCAAAGACCCCAAATCGCCGCCCACCCAGCAATGGAGCAGCAGCGGAGCACTGGGGCTGTTCTGCTCTTCCTGGGCAGCCCCGCAGGGCTCAGTGCCGAGCAGCTGTGGCTGGAGCCCGGTGTTGGCACGTCCAGCCTCGGGGCTGCTCCTGTGCTTCTCCAGGGCAGGGGCTTCCTCTGGGATTAATTTTTCCTTCTTCTGGGATAACTTTCATAGAATCCCAGGATCACTGAGGTTGGAAAAGCCCTCCCAGCCCATCAAGTCCAAGCTGTGCCCAATGCCCACTTTGTCACTAGCCCAGAGCACTGAGTGCCACATCCAGACCTTCTTGGACACCTCCGGGGATGGGGACTCCACCACCTCCTTGGGCAGCCCCTTCCAGTGCTTAAGCACCCTTTTCATTAAAAAATTCCTGCTGATGTCCAACCTGACCCTCTCCTGGCACAGGCTGAGCCTGTGTCCTCTCATCCTGTCACTTGTTGCCAAGGAAAACAGGCCAATCCCCACCTGGCTTCACCCTCCTGTCAGGGAGTTGTGGAGAGCAGTGAGGTCTCCCCTTGGCCATTCCTGTTAACTCCCTTCCCTCCCTTTTTTTTGAGCACAACCAACTTTCTCACTGAGTGAGGATCCCTTTGAGGCAGCAGGTCCCATTTTTGTGCAGTAGTTCCAACGTCCCAATGGTAAGAAACCACCCTCACGAAACTGGGGGTCTTTGCTGTGCTCACCACCTCCTCAAAGAGTAGCTATTTCCGTGGATTTGCTGATGACCCCAGAGCTAAAATCCCACTGTTCTCAGCAGCACTCCTGGAGCAGTCAGGAGTGCTGTCAAGGAAGGGGATCACTGGATTTGCCTGTAGCAAAGTGTGTTTTCTGGATTAACACAGCGATGGCATGAAACAGTTTAACTTCATGCTTGCATTACCCACATTAACGCCACCATTTCTTTGTCTGTTTCTATTGATGTTTCTTATCAAACAGACTCTTGGGATTCTGTCCAGAGAACCAGAGACGTTTCCCCTCAGCTAAACCAAGCCACCATCATTGACCTGCACCCATCCTCCACCTACAACATCCGCATGTACGCCAAGAACCGCATCGGCAAGAGCGAGGCCAGCAATGAGCTCACCATCACCACTGATGAAGCAGGTGTGCCCGGCTTTGCAGCCTCTAAATTCTGTGGGAATTATCTCTCTTTGATGTCAGGAATCGTTGCATGAAATGCTGCTTATGTGGCTGCAGCTGCATCAAAAGGAGTACTGAGTTATTCCAATGAAATGTTGTGACTTTTGCAACTTCATCGTGCAGGGTTGTAATTAAAGCTGTTCAGTGGCATCTAGTGGTCAAAGAAGACATTGTGCTCCAAATTTTCAGCTTGTGCTGGTGGGAATAACACACCTGTATCTACAGTGAGGCAACTCAATCAGCAACATCCGATTTTTAGTGGTGGTGCCTCCCCTGTGGGTATTGTGGCTTTCCTTATTAGATATTAATGCAGGTAACTAATTTAAGTTACTCCCTTTTGAGAATGTTAGTCCACATGAATCAACTCTTCATTTGAATATTCCCTCACTCAACCCACCCACCATTTATATTTCTGGTCTCTGTTTAAGTCTCTTGGCTGTCACTTGTTAATGTTATCCCCCTCTTCTTTGTTGCATTGTATTGCAGAATGACAGAATCGTTTAGGTTGGACAAGACCTCCAAGATCATCAAATCTGACCTTTATTTTTACCTTTAACCTTTTATTCTCCTCCATCAGCACCAGGAGGGCTGTGTGGGAATTTTTCCCTTTTGTGGAAAAGAGTGGCTGGAGCCACTCGTGTCATGGAATTTCTGCCTTCCTTTACCTTATGCTCAGTCAGCCCTGCTTCCTTCTTTGGGGGTATAGAGAGGACAACCAGGTGACAGTGTCCTGGCAGTGAAAATTCACTTCCTCTTTCAAGATTTATGTTGGTCTTGGATTTGAACACCCAGAGACTGATTTTCAGTTCAGCTCCTATGAACACAACTGTGGAATTCCCACTTAATTTCTCTGTGATTTTCCTACAGTGAAAACACAGCCCTTGTCAGGAGAACATGGTTTTGGTTCTGAGGGACTTTCTGAGTAGGAACAGGACACAAGGGCTCACAGTGGAAAGCAGAATAAGCTGGAAACAACATAAGTTGCCTTTCTTTTATCATTCTAGTGGAAGGAAAGCATGCAGTGAATGGATTTAACAGTGAATAGTTTATTTGAAAAATATTTACTTTTTGATCAGAGATTTTCCCTTCCTTTGTGCAAAGAAAATGTGAAATCACTAGAGAAAACAGACTATTCATTCTTCTAGCCAGAGTCATCTGTAACCCCAAAATGCCCATCTTTCCTTGTGGAAAATAGAGGGGTGGGTCTTGGATCAGCTCTCTCGTGCTCTCTTATTCACCCATGCTCAGAATGTTTTTTACTTGCCAAGTTTTTCCTGACTGGTAATTAAGTTGTCAGGATCAGCAGCTGGCCTTGGAATAAAAAACCAGCTTCCCCATGAGCAGGGTGGAACCTTAACATCACATTTTATTTGGCTCTTTGTAATCACATTTCAGAATAAATGATCCTTTTGTCACTGTCTTTTGAGGAGCCGTTTGTTGGGAGAAAAAGACCAGCAGAGTGGAACTGTATTCAAAAGTCACTGATCTACCTAGGGAAGATTTGGGAGAGAGGAGGTCAGGCTTAGGCAGAGTTTGTGATGTTTTTCTCCTGGGTTTTTATTTCAGGGGATGCACATAGTGTGGGAACACAATTTTTTTGATCACTGTTTACTTCTGCTCTCTGCTTTTACAGCAGGCAATGGAGAACAGCATGGGTGCAGGGGATCAGAGAGAAGGTAATGAGCAGGGAGCAAAATAAAGGTCCCAGAAATACGAGATAAAAACCAAGCAACTCCAACCATGCTATTGGAAAGGGGGCGCAGATTCTGTATCACATATTGCAAAGAAATCTCTCTGTTAAAAAGAAAACTGTAAAAGGTCTCTGTGGCAAAAGGATAGTTAAGGATGGAATGATTTCCAAGCTTGCAGACCATATCTTTCTTTCCATACAACCCCAATTAGCTCATGTGTTGGAAAATAGATGCCAGTACACACTTGCACTAATGCCTGTCAGAAAAAAAGCAGCATTATGGTCGTTGCCTAATACTGAAATCGATAGAGGAAACGGGGATATCTGGGTTTTCTTTATGCCCTTGCCACAAACTCTGTATGACATTAAGTATGTAAAACAAATAACGTCTTATTTAGCATTTCACCATGGTGTGCTGGGAGCACTTAACTATTCAGGCCTGTGAAAAAAATTTGGGGTCTTTCTTGGAAAAGTCAGCATGTTAAGGGGCACATTTTAAAACCCATTTTTAGCATCAAATGCTTCTCTCAAATTCCACTACATTATAATGTACCCTGGAGAAGTGGCATTCATTTTTGTCAACAGGGGGACAGAATCAAGGTCAGGCTTCAAAAAACTCAGATATCTCATTTTTGCTAGTGGACTTTTTCCTTTTCTCCTTCCTTTGTATTAGTGCAAGAAGAATGGAAATAAAGTTCTTTCAAGCTTTGGAAATTTGAAGGACAGTCAGGAATGGCAGAGAATAGGGCACATTTAATAACTTAAACATATTATAGGCTGTATTCTGTGTCTCTGCTTTCATCAGTAAAGCAAAATGTTCTGGTTCCTTTCACCACAGCTGTCATTTATTGCTGCTCCACCTCTAACAACCCCATCTCACCCTTTTTATTGCTTTCCTTCCTTTGTCATGCTATTAAACTTAATTTAATACCTTTTACTGGGGCCATATTCTGCATCGAGGGAACCCTCTGCAGCAGCTCGAGATGGCTCCAGCCCTCTCCTCAGATCTTTCCTTTACAGTGATTTACCTCGCTGAGCAAGCAATTTACTTCACTTCTCTCTGTTCAATCCCAGCTGATCCTGATCTGCTTTGTAGCTGCCCAGCTGACAAGGAGGTTCCTTCTTTTTTCACCCATCTTTAAAGCCTCCTGCACAGCTTTGGCACCGTGTTGATGGTCCATGAAACTTCTCCTGGCTCAGGCAGGAGCTGCAAGAAGCTTTTCCCATCTACCAAATGTTTTTGGTCTGATTTCCAGGCTGGAATTCTTACTGGGAAGGGGGAGAGTGTAAAGTGTGCAGGGTTTTGTGTAAAATATCTGATATTGGACTGAATGTGGTGAGCAAAGGGGATCCTACTGGAAAGTTTGCAATAGGTTGAAGGCTGGATTAGGAGCTTCTGGCTCACCTGCTTTAAATGAATTCTGCTGCTTTTCTATCACCCACAGGATTGTGACTGCTGAGAATTTGTCTTGCCTATCTCCAGGTATGCTGAAACAGCACTGTGAGAGTATCTCCAGCCAAGAAAATCACTATTTTTCATTCTATTCTATTCATTTTATGTACCAGCTTGCTACGTTTTGGCACGTGTTATATTTTGCTGTTGGTCAGAGATCACACCTGAATGCAGAAGATTCCTGGCCCTGCTTTTGTTTGGTGAAGTTTTCCATGTGACACTGCCTCCAACCTCTGTGACACTGGGGTGTTAAGGTGGTGACATTTTATGTGAAATGCTGAATTCCTTGGGCCATGAGGGCCAGTTTGATGCATTTCCCTTCTCTTTCCAGCCCCTGACGGTCCACCTCAGGATGTCCAGCTTGAGCCTATATCCTCACAAAGCATCAGAGTCACCTGGAAGGTAAATACTCATACATCTATGGACAAGATAGGCTCTGTCAGTATTTGGGTGCATTCAGGGGAGTATTATAACAACTGTGCCTTAGTTATTTTATTTAGGAGAGACATTGCAGATGCCTTTGCCAACAAATCTTAAAATATTTGCCACTGAGGGGAGCATCAGCCTTCCACTGGAGAGAAAAGTAGCAGCTGCTGGCATTTCCTTCTTTTTTCTGATTTCAGAGATAAGGTCACGTGTTTAGAAAATGAACACTCACAAAATTTCAGTGTGGTTCTGGGCAAAACTTCCCCAGACCATTGGAACCAGTGTGATTTTTTTTTTTCCACTGGATTTTGGGACAGATCCTTACTGCACAGGGAGAGCAGTATGAGTGTCTCAATATAGTCCATGAAAATGGATGAAGAGCAATTAATATAAAAATATAATCAACTAGTATCATTTAAAAATCTGGCATGTCATGTGACTCAATTTTTCTAGGTTTTTCACAGTATTTTGTCAGTGACAGAATGTTTTAAATGCTTTGGTATGATACCAGAGGTACTTAAACCATGTTTTAAATGGCTTTGTGATATCTACTGCTTGTATATTGCATTGGTAATTCCATATATTTACAATTCAGAAATATGTAGTATAAAGTGCTGGAGTGGTATGGTGGCATAATAATAATGATTAATTTCTATCTTGATATTAATTACTCCTGCAAATGTAGATGATGTGACTTTTGTCTATATGGATCATTCAGAAGGTCAGGAGCAGTGAGGTTCTGCTTATTAACCAAATATCTCTGAGTGATTGGTTATTTACTGTACAGTAATGAATATATTCTAGTTTTAAGCCAGTTCCTTAAAAGGCAGGTTCTGCACAGGTCACAAAAAGTGCAATGCTGGTTCTTGGATCTTGTCCACATCTTAAATTTATATCAGCATTGCTTTTCATCAAATGGTTTCCAAAACCAGAAGATATTTGTCACTAGTCACAGACTTGTGGAGCAAAAGAAGGAGCAGCTTTTGAAGCCATGTAAGGGTGTACAGTGATTCTCAACAACTGAAACAAATGTTTAATAGGTTTTTTCCTTTGTAAACCACTTAAGAAGTGTGAGTATCTGCTCAGGTCAACTATAACCTTCAAGTTTCTATGCCTGAACTTGTTTTTGTGGGTTTATGGGCAGGCAGATTGAAAGGCTTTGCTTGATTTTTTTTTTTTAGAAAGTTCACTTTGGGGGATGTTTTTAAAAGCAGCAAGAGAAGATGGGCACCACTGGCTCACTGCTGGAGTTTATAGCTGCTGTCTGTGGTTCTGAAGGTTTGCCATTAAATTTTATAGACACAGATGTGAACAGGCAGCTACAGGACAAGCAGAATTCCCACACCTACATTTCAATAACTGCCTAAAATATGGTTCAATTTGTACTTCAAGGACACTTCAAGTACAACTGAGCACGTCCTGGTCTCTGGGTGTTGTCTGAGATTGAAGGATATCAAATGAGCAGCTGGGGTTGTGTTCTCAAGATCATGTTGGGAATTTGGTTTGTGAATTCTTGTCAAGCAAAGATCAGTATCTAATACAACAAGATATTCACAGAAATGAGTTATATATTGAATATACACTTCATTAGCCTGGTCTCGTGAGCTGAAGGGAGAGATGGATTTTCACATTTTGAAATAAGCTTAAGGTGAAGTCACTGGGCTGGGTAAGAGCTTGTGTAGTCCTGATTTATTGGAAGAGTGATTTCCTGAATGACAATTTGTAAGCTGATGAAAAAATCTCCTCTTCCCTATTAAGAAGTCCCAAACCAGGAGTGAGCTGTTTACTTCCATTGATTTTTTGCAGTTTTCTCCAGGTCAGAGCAGTTTTAGTCCATTACTCAAAAAGGTTATTTTAAGATGGTCCCACAGACATAATCCAGTTTGGCTCCATGCTGAATCCTAACTTTGGGGTAGGTCCCTACGATGCTGTGCAGAAGGCACTCATTGAGTGAGCAATACATTGTAATTAAGAATAAAGAAATACCCCATGAGATCAATCCTATGTTGTCTTGGAAGCCAAAAAACAAGAAAAAAACCTGACCTTGGTAATTTTTATTTTGGAGGCATGTGGAGCTTCAGCCACGAAAGGCTATGATGCAATTGTACAAAAGGGATTGTGCTGAAAACCGTGGTTATATTTAAAGCTGGCAAACTTTATTAAAATACAGTGTCAATAATGGCAAAAGGGGCAGGGAATAACACATTGATTATCTTTCATCTTGTATTAAATGCCAGTTCTGCAGCTTGCTTCAGCTGTAAATCTTCATTTAAAGTTTTGTCTTAGCCCACTCTTAGAAAATCCTAGTTAAGCAAAGTTGTATTGGTCTGTGATTTATTTGATCCAATTTCTGTGTGTCCACACAGAACATTGGGTTTCAGACTGAGCTGTTAAATAAAACTCAGCACTTTTTGGTAGTTTAAACTGGTGCAGAGATAATGGGAATTAAACAGGAATTCTCATTTAGAAAAGAGCATGATAATATTCATTATCTTTTTCATGTAGTATTTTACATTAGGTAAATGAACCCATTAAATTTAGACATGGCCTAATTCCTTCTCCTCTTTATTCCTATTTACACACACACAAAACTATGGAGTGTCATACTTTACAAAAGTTATTGATATCCTGTTTTACAAAATATTGAATTTTGTGAGAAAAAAAGTAAGGTCATGGACTGAAACTTATTTTTTCCTAATGTTCTATGGCTACTGACAAGGTTTACAATATTTTTCCCCAAGAACACTAAGTTGCTTCACTCAATTTTCTACCAAAAATATGTCTATACATCAGAAGGATTATTTATCAAATGAGTTATGTGTGCAAAAAGTCAACTGAAAATGAAGTATTCAGGTCATAATAGTAAGGAACATTGGATTTGTTGTGAAGCAGAACATTCCAGTGCTTTGCCCTGAAGTGACTAGGAGTTTGTTTTATACTGCGTAATGTTTCAAAGTGGAAAAAAAGAAAAAAAAACAAAGTAAAAAAAAAAAGGTAAAATGTTAATATTTTATTTAAAGAAAAACCATTCCTTGACTTAAAACAATTATGAAGAAGTTTGTGAAAAAATCAGTTTTTCATTTTATCCCCATTCAAAGTGAAAAAGTATAATTGCAGAATTCTCAGTGAAGAGGCTGTTGTGGCTGCTTTGTTCAAACTGTTTGTCTGGAAGTCAATTTGTTGTCAATCAAGATGAGCAGAGGGATGGAGCAGCTCTGCTGGGAGGAAAGGCTGTGAGAGCTGGGATTGTTCAGCCTGGAGAGGAGAAGCTTTGGGCTGAGCTCAGTGTGGCCTTGCAGGGCCTGAAGGAGCTGCAGGAAAGCTGGAGAGAGACAATTCCCAAGGCATGGAGGGCCAGGAGCCAGGGAATGGCTTCCCAGTGCCAGAGGGCAGGGCTGGATGGGAGATTGGGCAGGAATTGTTCCCTGGCAGGGTGGGCAGGCCCTGGCACAGGGTGTCCAGAGCAGCTGGGGCTGCCCCTGGATCCCTGGCAGTGCCCAAGGCCAGGCTGGACATTGGGGCTTGGAGCAGCCTGGGACAGTGGAAGGTGTCCCTGCCATGGCAGGGGTGGCACTGGATGGTCTTTAAGGTCCCTTCCCACCCAAGCCATTCAGTGATTCTATGAAGATATCTGAAGTCAAAGACAAAAATCTGACCTTAGTTTCCACCCCACAGACCCACCTAAAAATACCTCCTTCTCCAAACATTTAAAGATCACAAAGCCATGGAATTGTCCAGAATAAGTTACACACAAAGAGCTCTCGTATTAGAACAACCTCTGTGTTTCTAAAGAAGTTAGGGAGGGTTTGACAAAAAGAACCAGAGAAATATTCAAACAGGAAACAATTATACTCTTAGATTCCCAAAACCCCATCCTTATCCCTGCAGTGTGACTTACAAGGATCTCAAGAACTGAATCTGGTGATTTGGTCAGGTACATCTGATCCAAGTAATACAATGGGCATTTGACACTGACCGTGCCCTGACTACGCCTCCCCTGCTGGGGGAGAATTTGAGAGTCTTTGCCAGGAGTTCAATACATGAACGGTGCTATCAGCCTTCTGTGCTTTCAGATAGTTGTTTATGAAATCTTATCAGAGAAATAGAGCCACTTAACGTGACCCAGACATAGCACAGAGCAGAGAATGCAGGACAATGCCCAATTATCAAGATTTACACAGTCTTTTAAAGGTAAATTAACCAATGGGCACTAAAAGTGTACATTATTTTTACATTTCCACCAATGTATAAGAAATCATCTAGTCACGTAGACAGGAACTGCGGAATTCTTTATCCAGTCATTCCAAACTACTTCTACTGCAGAATATGGAGTAATAGATGAAGAAGAAGGTCTGGAGAACAACAACAATCCTCCATTTTGAAGTTTTTTGCTTTTATCTATTTACTATATTAACAAACTCAAATCTTGTAAATTTTTCACCCTGTGACAATCTTACCTAGTATTCTATCACCTAGTTCACACCAGTGTAGATTCTAATTCTTCCCAGAGGGTAGGCATTTTCTCCAAGGACGAAGATCAAAAACAGTGTTGTCCAGGGGGGTAGAACCCTTCAAAACAGGCAGAGAAACATTCTCTGCACTCTGGGTTCCTACAGGCATTGTATCCTCACTTTGAGTTCTATGTCTGTTTCTCAAGCAGGACGGAGAAAAAAAACCATCTGAAGAGATCATTCAATCAGTCAGTTCCATACAGTGACACACATTTTAAATTTGAAAGGGTGCTGGCTTTTGCAGAGAAATGATTCAAGGATAGTGGATGAAGGTGAATCCCGCCCTGGTTTTATTATCTCCAGTGAGCCTTTTGGCCAGTGGACTATAAACTCCCCAAAACAGGCAGGTCCTGTGGAAGAAATGAGTTTTTCTTGAGAATCTGTTCCTCAGGAGATTTAATGGGAGTAGACAAAGTTGCTGCCTCTGCCAGTCCAACCCTTTGCAGATAAACTGTGTCACAAAGACCTTTTTATGGGGCAGTGGGATAGATGAGCTTGTGGGCATCTGTTGGGAATATGAAAGAGGTTTGGAGGATTGGAAAGAGTGCTCCTGTATTACAAACTGTACCTTAAAATGCTTATACTAATTATGCCTCGTATGCATAGAAAATCAGGAACATTATCATATATTGAAATTAGTCCAATATTATTTAAATAGAATTTTAATAGGTATTGCTGTCAATAACAAGCTTTTTCCCTGAGCTGAAAACCCCTGCTTTGCACTAGATCACCTTATATATTGCAGAGCACACAAATGATTTCCACTAGTCAGGACCAGGGAATCTTCCACTGTGACTGAGAAATGTGGCACATAATTATGGCCCAACCATTTTGTGCTGTCCATATCCCTGAATGCCAGCTATATTGCAGCTATTCCGTATGCAAATCCCTGCTTTCCAAATCATTGTTGCCTCCAGCACTCGTTATCTAATCATCTTTCTCCACTACACACTGAATCAACAGAAGCACATTTCAAAGCACAGCATAAAATGTTCCTAATACGTGGGACTGAATAAACTCCCGTGACTGCCTTGCACAGATCAATAAATGCCCTCCTAAAGGTTCAGTGAATGGTGGGGGCTCCTGACAAAAACACAGTTAGTAGTGAATGGTGGCCTGGAATGCAAATATACCCTTATCAACTCGGCTTGGATTGATTCACCTGATAAGAGAACAAAACATCATAAATTCAAACCCAAGAGTGTCTCTTAATCGGATTTTTTGTGCATGAACCATTTAAAGGTCTTTTAGCACAGATTTGAAAGAATCACGCCTGAAATTTATATCATTGATAAAAGCAGCTTCTTCATGTGCAGGGAGTATTTTTGAATTTTTACCTAGAAATAGATTTGCATTCAGTAAGAAAAAAAAAGGTTAAACTTGTCCATTTTTCAAAAATTTTAGGGGGAACAGCATAACTTTGGATGTGTGCACTCAATGTGTAACTTTCCATTTTCTGTTTAGGCTCCAAAGAAGCATTTGCAGAATGGAATTATCCGTGGGTACCAGATAGGTTATCGGGAGTACAGCGCGGGGGGGAACTTCCAGTTCAACATCATCAGCATCGACACCACCGGGGACAGTGAGGTTTATACACTGAATAACCTGAAAAAGTTCACCCAGTATGGCATGGTGGTGCAGGCCTGTAACCGGGCTGGCATCGGACCTTCTTCTCAGGAAATCATCACCACAACTCTTGAGGACGGTAGGTCCTTGGCAAACAACTCTCATGGGACACATTATTATTACTATTATTATTATTATTATTACTATTTTCTGTCTTTTTACCTTGTTGCATTTGTTGTTTGATTGGTGATGATCAAAGTAGGGATGATAAAAGACCAAACATTAGATAGAAAGGTGCAAGAGAAGAGTCTGGTCCTGGAGCTTGTCTGATTTTCATTGCAAGAGTGAATTTATTTTACCAGGTAAATAAAAACTGTACTAATGTGATATATCCTGCTGTGAATGACGTTGACTGAGACCAAAACTTTCATTAAGAAGCCAAATGCTTTGGTGTTCACATATTTGCAAATTTTGTGATCTCATCATTGCTCCACCTGCTCTGAAAGGTGAAGCAATGTTGTTATTTTTGTTGGATTTCTTTTGTTTTCTGATGAATCTGCTGTGTAAGCAGAGCTCTTGCACTGCACAGTCTTGTCAGTAGTAAAAGAGATGTGTGTTTAACTAAGGCTATCCAGACCACTGACAGAAAAATCATTCCTATTTCAGGCAAAATTCACCCTGTCTAATCCAAGGAACGATATAGATTTTTTTTTTTCAAACTGCATAAAAAGTACTTCTCAAACAATGAGAGGGAGTCCTCTAGTGGAAAAAGAGAATGATCCCAGACCAAAAAAAAAGGGTTCTGTATTTTAGAGGAGTATAACAGCAGATAATAATCCTAAAGGCAGTGCAAGATTTTCAGCTACTGTAAAGCAACACCAATATCCTGAAACCAGTGCCAGCTTGGAATGTGACTTTTCAATGGACAAAATGGAATATCAGACATCTAAAATCCTCAAGAGGCACAGATTTTGAGGCAGGCTTTTCGTGAAAGGCTGATGGGTGTTATTTACTCTAAACATTTCTAGGCATAGCTCACTGCCAGACCTCACAAGGAAGTATGCTCACACAGGCATATATTTTATATTATAAAAATGGGATTTTTTTTTCCTCAGAATCCAGCTTGCTTGATGTTCCTGGAATTTTTTTTGGTTGTCACTCAGTTTTGGGTCCCTCTTAGAGTTAAAGATGCCACAAGCTTTAAAAGCAATGCCAGTTACTAATTCTGCTGTATTGCTTTGACAATAAATGGCCAACAGAAAATGCCTTAGATTTGGTTGACTTTTTCCAGTTTTTCCAAATGTCCATTAAAATATTTTATGACCATTTTTGCTATGTTTTTTAAAGAAGTGCTCACTTTCTTTCTCCCTCCACCAAATTTAGAAGGACGTTAGAATTGTCCACAAAGATACAAATTTGGCTGTAAACTTTAAAAAATATGTGTAAATTACTTACAGAATGTTCTGCACATTTCAGTTCCACGTTTATCTTTCAAAAGAAGCAACAAAAAGCCTTTTAAAAGACAAGTCATCAAGTGGGGAAATAGTACATCAAAAGTCATTCCAGGGAAAACAGCTGCACTTGCAGAAACGTGGATTATAGCAAGAATAAAGGTTTTGCATTGTTAGAAGTGTGTAATGGTTATTAAATATTGAGTGGTGGGATAGCAGTGAAAATAAAGGGTAGCTAAAAGATGAATATTGAGTTGTATCCAGTGTATTAAAATGGTGAATCTCTTATTCCAGTGCCCAGTTGCCCTCCAGGGAATGTGCAAGCCACTGCCACGTCCCCAGAAACCATCTCCATTTCCTGGTCAACGCTGGCAAAGGAAACCCTGAATGGGATCCTGCAGGGATTCAGGGTTATCTACTGGGCCAACCTCTTGGATGGAGGTGAGAGGAACCAATCCATTACCAAGTAAAAAGCTGTATGTGGCCTTTATATAATTTTCTCTCTGCTGTGAAGGCATTTTACTCCCTTTCTCTTTGGTTTAGAGAAAACTTTGTCTACCTGTGAGGAAGCAATAATTTTTCCTAATTTAACAGAGCAGCAAAGCTGCCTGGAGGAACCTCAGGGAAGGCTCCCACCATGGGTTTGCAACACTCCCGTGGTACCCAACATCACCTGAGCAAATTTCACCTCAGTTGCAGAGTCCAAAATTGGGGTTTTTTTATAAGAATGGTGACATGGATCTAGAAAAAACCAACCCAAACCTGGTTTTCACTCTTATTTGGTTGGTTATCTCTTTGCCTACTCGATACACTATTGCTTATTTTTTGATAGGACACTTTTCATCTCCATAGCTGAGGGCAAAAGAAGGAAATATTTTCAGGAAAATCTCATTATTTCTATGCCAGTCTCTTCTGTTGTTTTGTACTCTTAGCATAATTCCTGGGGAAATAGGCTCCAGAGCAGAGACTGAGTGAAAGGATCAAAGGAGAAATGTGATGCCTTACTAATCTTAATTTATTGTGTGATGATAATTGCACGTATGGCCCTTTCTTGTAAATTAAACAAATTAGTAGGTTTGAGATGCATGTGACTTTATTCCTACTTGCCCTGTGGATTTTTCACAGCTCTCTCCCTTCTTTTTCTTTCATCCACCAGAACCACAGTTCAGTCTAACCTGCAGTTGTGCAAATCCTGGCCTCTGTTAGTGTGGACAGGGGAATTCAGAGTGGAAATGTAACCCAGAGGCCCATTGTCACTGCTGGTAGTGGTAGACTCAAAAATATTTGGAAATCACCACCAATTTCTTTAAAAATACAGATGAAAAATGCATGAGAAGCATACAGAAAAATGTAGGCATGTAGGGTATAAAATTAAATGTTTACAGTGACGCCATGCTTAAAACTGGATTTTCTTCATTTATTCAGCTTTATTTGCTGCCCTAAATATGTTTAAAGCTTTTTTGCCATATGGGTTGTACTTCTTAGCTTGCTGCAAAAAAAAGATTCCTATGAAATGCATCATCTTCCTGCAAGTAAATCTGATTTTACTGTTCAGATCTATTGTTAGCCAGTATTGCTGTTGTCAAGTGCTTTGCAGCAGCACTTGCTGCATATTTTAAAATAAAGGGGACTTTTTCTTCATTTTCCTTATGAGAAATGGTCTTTCTCATAACCAGAAAATCTTTATGAAGATAACCGACGTTCTCATTTTTTTTCTCTAGGGGATGTTTCGCAATAATCTCCTCTTGTTATCTGCTCTTTATGAAAAATCTCATTGCTTGTAGAATTTCTTCAATTCTCTTCATCATATTTTTTAAAAAATTGCAACAAAAAAAAAGAGTTTGAAAATGAAAAGTGGGTCTTCTTCAAGTGGTAAGAAGTCAGGACATAAATGAATCCATTTTAATTCGTTATAATTCATTGCTGTTCTGTAATAATGAAGTGTTACTTGTCTGGTACACCCAATATTTCCACTGCAGGTATCAACACCTGGGAGAAAAGAGTGCACTTGGCAATAACTCCACTTCCTTTTTATTTTATTTTATAGAGCTGGGAGAGATAAAGAATGTCACTACTACCCAGCCATCCCTGGAGCTGGATGGCCTGGAAAAATATACCAACTACAGCATCCAGGTGCTGGCTTTTACCCGAGCTGGGGATGGAGTGAGGAGCGAGCAGATCTTCACCCGCACTAAAGAGGATGGTAAGGAGTGAAAGCATTTTCCATTCTCACTTCCAGGAGATGTTCATATGTCTCAGGCAGATACTGTACACAGACATGCAGAGATTGAGAACCCAACCCTGGGGACCAGCATAGGGAGGACGTGGAGCTGCTGGAGAGAGGCCAGAGGAGGCACCAGGATGAGCAGAGGGATGGAGCAGCTCTGCTGGGAGGAAAGGCTGCGAGAGCTGGCATTGTTCAGCCTGGAGAGGAGAAGCTTTGGGCTGAGCTCAGTGTGGCCTTGCAGGGCGTGAAGGAGCTGCAGGAAAGCTGGAGAGAGACAATTCCCAAGGCATGGAGGGCCAGGAGCCAGGGAATGGCTTCCCAGTGCCAGAGGGCAGGGCTGGATGGGAGATTGGGCAGGAATTGTTCCCTGGCAGGGTGGGCAGGCCCTGGCACAGGGTGCCCAGAGCAGCTGGGGCTGCCCCTGGATCCCTGGCAGTGCCCAAGGCCAGGTTGGGCAGAGGTTCGAGCAGCCTGGGACAGTGGGAGGTGTCCCTGCCCATGGCAGGAGGATGGAACAGATAATCTTTAAGGTCCCTTCCTATCCAGGCCACTTGGTGGTTCTGTGAAAATGAAGAAGTGAGGAGAGACAATTCTGGGACTATTTATATAACTTATATCCCACTAAGAATATTTTCTCAGTATATATATATAAAAGTCCTCCAAATACACCTTCTCTCAAAAGAAAAATAAAGAACAAAAATGTCTTACCTTTGTTCCTAGACCAAAGCATGGAAAATTCAATTCCTAATGCTGAAAGTTAAAGAAACTTTTAATCATACACAGGTACAGACACGTGAGATTCCATAATCGCTTTCTTGTAATTGTAACTATTGTAATCAATTCAGGTCGCTCCGTAGGATGCCATGCACTGATCTATTTCTGAAGGACTAGAATTTCAAATTCAGGGGAGGTTTTGTCCCTAACCTTTTTAATGCCTTGAAAACACTATGAGATGTACATACATATTTTTGGATCCCCTAAATGCTTTTGGAAATCTGGATCAAGAATTTTTGTGGCACAGATGAAAGTGCCCACAGTCCTATCAATTGAGGTTACTTGAATAATGTTTGATTGGTAAATTCTCCTATGAGTTATGCAATATGTTTTCAAGGAAATTAGTCAATGGATTTTTTATTCTTATTTATCCACTTTATTCGTCACTTGTGAATGAATGAATATATTTGCCAACTTTTTTATTTGTAATGAGATTTACAAAAGTGACAAGGGATCATGTTCAGTAGATTAACTGGCTTGATGAACTTTTGGTACTTTTTTGCCAATAAAAGATTACTTGATGAAAGTTACCAGTTTTTTTCCAATAAAGTATTAAGGGGCTCATTCTAAAATTTACATGCATTCTAAGGTCATGTGCCCCCAGCTGTGGTTGTATGCAGGGGATGCAGTAAATGAAAATTGCTGAGCTCTAGACTTGAGTGTCTCAAACACTGAATGTTCTGATCCCAGCCTAAAGTCCTTTAGTAACTACTTTGAAGCACCCAAGTCCTGAGTCAGATGCTCTTGGGACACCCAGTGCTTGGAAGTAGAGGGTTTTATTTCCATGAAAAAATCTAAAATGTAAGAGAACTGTCAAACACATGCTGCATTTTCAAGTTATTTTTTGTCAAGTAGATCCCAGCATAGCAAACCTTCCCTGAACTCTCTCTGAACACAAAGGCTCTCAGCCCTGAGCCTTTGAAGTGGGATTTACACCACCAGGAGCCAGGGGTAATGTCCCACATTGCTCCAGGAGCTTGGGGACAGGCTGGTCTTGGGGACATCTGGTTCATGTCAGAAGCCTCAAATATTTCTTCTTTTCTTTTTTTCTTTTTTTGTTTTTTTTCCCTTAGCCCATCTCTTCCTCATTTGCTCATCCTTAATTCTTGGTGGTGGCTCTTTTGCTCTCTCCATCTCTGGGATCAGACAGGCCCTGATGAGGGGAGTACATTGCCTCAGACTGTGTTTGGCAGCTGTGCAAAGGCTCATCTCTCATCTTTAATCCTCCTGGCAGCTCGGCAATAACTCGCCCTGAGGCAGCCTGACTAACCTTTTCAGAGATTTCCTCATGCCTCACACTGGTTCCATTCATTAAATCTTTTGTCCAGAAAACTAAATGGAAAGGTGTTCCAGAAAATACAGTGATTTCATGTTCATCTTCAGCTTCACAACTTTTTATTAAGGGCAGGAACAGTTTTGAGTGGAATATACAGAGACCTGCAGTTAAGCATAAGCCAAACCCAAAATCCTGGATCTAAACCTCCTGAAGGGTGTGGAAGTTAAAGAGGGAAAGAGCATTCACATTGCCAAACTCCATGCACCAAACAGATGTCTCGTTCCTCAGAAGAAGGGATATTTCTACTGTAATTTTCTAAGGAAAAGTGTCCTGTAGGGAATTATTCAGTTGGACCAGTTCCAGTGCACCTAAAAGATCCTGCCCTGAAGTGAGTTTAAGCACTCTCTTGGCATGTGAAGTAAATTAATGGGAATCTTAACAGAGCCTAGAACTGGAAACCTTCTTTCTCTGCTCCCAGACCTTATCTGGCTAAAATTATGACACAAGATATTCCACCCTCCTCTAATAAAATCTGTAAATCCGGGATATTTTTCAGTGGCTGCCAAACCCTCCACATCATTATTGCTATGAGGCCAAATCACATCATTAATTCCATTCCCTTTTTTTCATTATTTTTTACATGAGAGGAAACTTTTCTTTGTAAAATCAATGGTGCAGCATTTTCCACTGCTGCTGGAAAAGCCAGCTGTGGCCTCCTGTGACTTCTCTGTTGGTGTTCAGCTAAAGACATCAGCCCAAAACTTCTTTAGCAGGCTTGAAATCTCCAGTGGGGCAAAATAAGGGTAACCCAGGGAGGGAAGCACTCATCATGGATGGAATGAGTTGATGCTTTGATTTCTTGTAATGTTTGATACTGATTTTAGACACCAGAGGTCAGACACTGCTGCTGATCAGCGAAGGAAATGGGAACAACTCGAGCAAGTAATAGGAAATGAGCTTTCAAGAAATGAGCTTTCCTTTCAATGTGATCATGTTTGTGGGTTTTATCTACCTCCCCCCCCTCTTTCTGAAAGCTGACTTCAGAAAAAGATGCTGCTCCTTTTGGAGTTCCTCCTGGTAGAAAAACAAGCCAAGCAGAAAAGTCCAATTTTTAAAAACTCATTGTGGTTTTGTCCCTTTCCTTTTCCACTTTACAGTTTCTAATAAGCTGCTCATCCTCTTCACCCAGAGACTTGATTTAATAAACCATTATAAATTAAAGTAGCTCTTCCAGTTCTTTTCCCCACTGAGATCAAAATGCAGTTTGAAAAGCTTCTCCATTTTGTAGCAAGAGGGAGTGTGCGTGACAAATTTCCTCTCTGCTCCTGTGCTGCAAATGCAATATGAGAAAACCACAGCTGAAACAAGGAATTTGCCGCCTGAACAAGCCTGAAACATGACACAGCACCTTGGCTGGCAGCAGTGCCCTGACCTTGAGCAGACCATGGGATGACACAGAGCCCAGAGCCCCCATCCCAGGAAAGCTTCCTGCAGTTGGGAATTTGGTCTGGGTCTGTCAGAGGTGGCATCTGGGCTCTCTGTGACGCATTCAGATGCACATTTCTCTCTTGTATCTTTTTTCTTTTTTGGGGGGGAGAAAATGCATTTCTGTGCACAGCAAGCTGTTTGTGTGCCACAGGCTTTGCAGCAGTGCTGTGCTTCCAGCTTTCTGGCATTCAGAGCCAGGGAAAAGCTGCAGCAAGGAGGAAGGAAAAATAGCAGCAAATCCCTCTGCCAGCCCCATTCTGCCTGAATCCAGAGAGATTTTCCTCCTCTCCTTTCTCTCCCTGGACACCAGGCTTCCTGGCCATTGGCATGAGAGGCACAGACAGCATCTGACAAGCTTTACATTTATTCCAAAATGATTAAGCATAAATCCAATCAGGTGCATGTTCAGTACTCCTTGGAGCAGAGCTCTGCTTGGGCTTGTTCAGCTGATGATGGTGACTGGGCTCTGGGATGGAAAATTGCCCTTGATGACCCCTTACTGCTTTTTTTTTTTTCCCTAGAGTCAAAGATCTCCAAATTTATCTTCTTGACTATGAAGCAAAAGGCGCAGAAATAATAAATGTTCCCCTTGGGAAACTGGCAGGATTTGATAGAAATCATGTGCTTAGTATGAGGCCAGTTCAGAGTAAATTCACATGTGGATGTGTTTTGGCTGGCATAGATGTACATTGGAGGTGGGATATCTACATGAACAAACAGGCAGCAGTCAGGAGTTGATTTTATTTTGATTTTTCTAAGTGCAACCAGCAATGGAGTGGTCCTGTGGTGGGCAGAGTTAAAAGCCTGTTGCAGAACAGGGCTCAGATTTCTGATTTATGGGCGATATCACTCTTAAATGCACCACAATCTGTGCATTTGCCTCCTTGATGCTCAGTACTGTGAAGAAAAATGGTGATAATCTCTCTGTTTATGAAAAGGAGAATGAGAAAATTCCTGGAGCTCCTCCCCATTATCTGGCACATCTAAATGCTGTTTCCCAGCCCTGTCGTATCAGGATAATTGCCTGCTCTGCTTTAGCATTTCACTTGCACTGTCAGGAATACAAAGTGTTCTCCTCCACGTGAAAGCAGGATGCTATTTCCGTGTTTTTCAAAGCCTTGCTAGCTGGAGAATGAGGCCATCTTTGATCTTAAATTTGCCACATCTGCTCCCTGGAAGGCTGCAAAGTTGTTTAGAAGCAGTCCTCAGCTTCTCTGTGCTCAGCCCAGGCTGTCCTCTGGCTTCTCACCGTAATTTTACCCCTGGTGACCATGGGAAAAAAAAAAAGGAACAATGGCATTGTGTACATTTAGTTTGTCTTTCTGTGGGAATCAGTGTGCTGAAAATAAAGGTCCATGGAGAATTCAGTAAGACAGCTCAGGTCTCCTGATACTGCTGGTTTATAATGACTGAAGCCTGTAAGTCTGGGGATGCAATGGCAGTGAGGGAAATACCTTAAGTTTGCTTGGCAAGACTCAGGGTTTTCCTCTCCAGGATAAGACAGGCACCACATTCCCCAACCACAACTCCTTCAGATGCTCAAGGAACCCAGTCTAGTAAGAAATGTTTCAATTAATGCTGAGATAACTCATATGAGGTCCAGGGGATGGGTTTAACCAGTGACTTTACCCTCTGGATAGAGGACAGTGGTGGTCTGTAAGGCAACAGATGAGATTCTGCAGGATTCTGGCTGAGGAAATATAAACACTTCCACACCCACAGTAGAAGGACACACAGCTTTCATGTGCACAACCAAGCAGTGCAGCAAAAAGAGGACCAATAAATGAATTTTCAGAATAATTTTTGCACCACTGTAAAAACTGCTGCCTGGTTCCAACCCAAGGAGATGGAGGGGTCCTTCGGTTCGAAATTTCATTTTTATATCTCTTCCTGACTTTCTCTCTGGCCCCTCTTTCTGCTGGTCTCACACCAGACAGCAACACAGCAATGACAAGGAATGTTTCCCACATAGGCCCAATGACTGGAAAATGCCAGATGGATTCTGAGTTAATCCCTCAACAGTCGACAGCCACGACCAATTACCATCAGAACCTGTCCCTATAGATCACACCCTAATTTAACAATAAATTGCATTAACCTCATCCATCTATTTGCAGTGATTTCCAGAAAACATTGCTATCCATAAAGGAATCCTCCTGTGGGTTAGGTAATTACCCTGGAGAGCCAGCTTTCACTCTTCAGCAGCAGGAGCAAATAGCATTTCTAATGAGCTGGGTATAAATAACAAGTTGGATGCTGTCAAGCATCAATATTTACTCTGCATTGGATAGAGATGCTAACTGAATTAGCCCCTTTGCGGCGAGGGGCCGGGTTTGCATGCCATTATCATCATGACGTTCTCACTTGCTGCCTAATTAGCTCTCTCAGCACACTATAAATAGAAAATGCACATCCAGAGACGTTGCACTGAGTGGTGCCTGTCAGTTTTCTCACGTCTTCCAGAAGCACCTATGCAGATATAAAATTGAGGGTCACCTCACATTTTTTTTACACAAAGCTGAGCAAATTTAGATCCCAGGCTGGCTGGCTGGCTTCTCTTTATGGGCAAAGTTCTGTAGCACCAAAATTTCTGCTTGCTTAATTGAGGCACAACAAAGATTCAGAATTTATATATGAATATCAGCTTGCTGGACAAGGGACTTTGCATCTGAACTGCACAGTAACTGTTTTCTGTGAAAATAAAGCTGATCAGGCATTGCAATGGTAATTTCACTGGAAATTTTAACATTTTGGTAGTTTTACTTGAAATCAGACAAAAATATCAGATTTCTCATGAAGCAGTAGTTCTGTAGAGAAGAGTCCAGAGAACAGTTTCATTTTGTCTTTCATAACCTATGCAGCAATTATCAATACAACATATCTATTTTAATAATTTGACTTGAATATTGACCACAAGCAGTGCTAAAATATCTTTCAAATCATTTATTTTCCTGGGTTTTAAAATATTTTTAAATATTTTGACAAAAGTTGTGTTTTTCAGGAAATTTTAAATGTTAATTTTAATGTTAATTTTAATGTTAAAACAAGGGCTTCATGTTAAATGAAGCCCTTGTTTTGTTTAAGTACAAGCTTGTGTGTAATGTGATATTCCAGCATGCAGGGAAAAAAAAAAATCTAGCAATTTTGCACATTAGTGAAAGAGTGTTTCCAAAGTTGGAGAACACTGTACAGTGTAATGTGTGTTTGAAAAACAACATATGCTCATGAAATTAAAACCTTTCCCAAAATGCAGGGCTGCAAAGGGATGTAGTTGAGATTACACAGCAAGATTTTGGTATTTCTGAGCTGAAGCTTTTTCCACGTGGCTTTAGACAGGAGGTTTGGGGGGGTTTTAGCTCTTTCTCTGTGATAATTTTTGATGGCTTATATAGATAGCTGCTGTAATTAGAGAAATAGCTATGTGCTCATATTGCAGGGCCAGAGAGAGGTCTGAGCTGTGAAGGGCAGGGTGAGGGACAGAGCTTCTG
Source organism: Corvus kubaryi (assembly GCF_017639235.1). Classification (NCBI taxonomy): domain Eukaryota; kingdom Metazoa; phylum Chordata; class Aves; order Passeriformes; family Corvidae; genus Corvus; species Corvus kubaryi. Next base: position 795,253 of record NW_024580667.1, on the reverse strand, counting down.
TGTGGGCAGATGTCTGCTCACACATCGTGGCACTTGCTGGCCGTGGGTCACATCAGGCAGTGCTCGTTTACACTCCACTTCATTAAATTCACAGCTCTGCTCTGGATGTCCATTAAAGTGTCCACACATGTATTATTTATAACAGTTTGGCATGGGTTGTCTGTTCAAAGCTGGTAATTTATAATAATGTGTTGTTTGGCAATTTCAGTGACCACAGACAAAATATTTTCACGTGTGCATTTGGGTTCCAACTGAAAGGGGAAATTTAGGTTAGATCTAGGGAAGAAATTTTTTACTGTGAGGGTCATGAGGCCCTGGCACAGGTTTCTCAGTGGATGCCCCATCCCTGGAAGTGTCCAAGACCAGGTTGGATGGAGCTCTGAGCAACCTGGTCTTGTGGAAGGTGTCCCTGCACATGCTGGGGGTGGGGATTGGACGGTATTTAAGTTCCCTTCCAACCCAAACCGTTCTCAGGTTCATTCTATGATTTTATGCAGGCTGGAGGGGATACTTCACAGTAGTTTAACCATCAGTGGCAGGTTCTGCTTTGAGACCCTCTGAAGAGGATCCTCTTCCCTCTTAAGGATGGGGTCACACTCCGCAAACCTTCTCCCTGGCATGGGCAGTGTGGAGGCTGCTCCCTGACACATAGTGTCCATCTCAGGCCATGGGGACACAGCCACCAAAGCAGCACGCTCCCCTTTTCCTCTTAGCTGCTCTATTACACTGGGGTGATTGCATATCTGCCTTGGGCCACTCTAACACACTTTGCTTTTCCAGTTCCAGGTCCTCCCGCTGGAGTTAAAGCAGCTGCTGCTTCAGCCTCCACGGTTTTTGTCTCCTGGCTGCCTCCCCTGAAGCTGAACGGCATTATCCGGAAATACACCGTGTTCTGCTCACAGCCCTACCCCACAGTAAGTCCCACAGCCTCTGTGTAGGGCTGACACAGAGGATTTGCAGACACCCATCCTTGATGCTCTCCCTGCCACTTCCTCTCCTGCCCTTTCCTTACCCTGAGCAAGGCCAAAGGGAGGTCCTGGAGCTACAGAGAGAAGTGAGGGTTGAGTTTGGTTTATCCCACCCATCAAATTTTTTGTTTAAAACCTATTGCAGAGCACTAACTCACAAATAATTTCAAAATATGCAGTTGAAGTGGAGTATTTTTCAAGGTTTGGTTAGTTTAGAATGTACCAAGTTACATTTTCCAGGACCAGCTGCACGAGCCCTGTTGCAGCTGGAGGCATGTATTTATATACCCTGTTTTCATCTAAGTTCCTGCCTTTTTGGCTTCAGTATTCATGTGTGAAGGAGCATAACGACTTATAAACAAACATATTTGCTTGTGAATAGGCTTATTTATGCCTGGAGTATTTGTCCACTCTAGCTCTACATGCTATTACTTGCTGAGAAAATGACAGGAGGAAATTTGAATTGACTGTCAGGTTATCTTTCTTCCTTTCTAAATCACAAAGAAATTCAGGAATCTTTAAACACAAGGGCCAATTGCTCTCTCGAAATACCGAGACATATTTATTTTCATTTGGATTGAAAAAAATACTTACTTGTTCTAGATCTGAGGTTTGGATTTAGGTTTTATCCAAGGTTTGCATTTTGGTTTTAAGCAGGACTTCCCACCAAGGGTACAAAATGCAATCTTGGTTTAATAGGCAAGGAAAATATTGTTCCAGAAATTTCCAAAAGTGCATCAGGCTTGTGGAAATTTCCCCCCACTATGGGAGAGGGTTGGAACGAGGTGATCTTTTAGGTCCCTTCCAACCCAAACCATTGTATGATTCTATGATTTATGTTTTGGGATTACTGTCTCCTAAGTCCATTAATTTCATAATTGTAGCAAAAAAACCCTATCTTCAGCACACCTTTAAGTGTAAACTAGCTGGAGCTTTCCCATCACAATTCAAACATTTCTATGGCACTCAGTAAGTTAAAGAGGTCAGAGTTTAAAGGGCAGCTGTGAGTGGGGACCAGGCACTTCTCTGGGGGCTTGGAGAGAACACCAGATGGTGCTGCTGCCTTCTCCAGCTACTTTCCATGCACAAAGCTGCAGTGCTTCTTCCTGGGGCTTTGCTAGCAACATTTTTTTCCTGTATTCACATCCCCAAGAAAATAAACATCCTCAGCTAAAAATATTTTTCTTTACCATGAGAATCTCTCACATACAAATCTTCCTATTTTGTGGCTACCTTTTGGAGCACCTCAGAGATGGACAATGACAAGAACAGTTGCTTTTTTTGCTGCTCTTGGCCTGAACTGAGTTTTACTGCTGTATTGTTGCCGTGTTCATTATGCAGGGTTATGTATGAACCATCATGGAACTATACCTTAGCTCCAGGCTGAGTCACTTGGAGGTGTTTGTGCTTTTTATTAATTGCTGATGTGTACATGTAGGGTTCTGAAAGGTGTCCCTGCCCCCAGGACAGATGACCTTTAATGTCCCTTCCAGCCCAAACGCTTCTGTGATTCCATGATCCTGCTGTTACCTTCATGCAGGTGTGTGTTTGTATAAATAGGTATATCCACACGTGTGTGTGTGTGTAAATATGTACATGGATCTATGAGTTCTTGTACCAATGTTCTGCAGATCAGCAGGAGCTGTGGCTTGCAGAGAGCTTCTGTATCAGCCCTATGTGCTGAGGGAGGCAGGGATCACACCGGGGGCTCAGTTTCCAGGAGCCAAGTTGAATATTTTTAAACAAATGAAAGCCGTCAGGACATATTTAATATAGGACACACTCCCTCAGCTTTATTTCTAACAATATGCTTTGTTATCTTTTATTCTGAAATGCATTGTGAGCTAAAAAGCTGTTTTATTCAGAGCTGCTTTGCAGTGAAACCAGCCTGCTGCAGAGCTGCTCAAATGCCAACACTGCTGTGCAGATACACTTAATATATCCAGGGAAGTTCTTGTTTGATTCACTGCTGGCAGAGACAAGTAGCTGACAGAGGAATAGGTCTTAAATTAGGGTGAGGAGGAGAATAAATAAAAGACCTGTGTCTTTATCGTCCCTTCTGCCACCATTAGTAGCAAGCGCTGTAGCTGCAGGTATGGAGCCCTAAAAACTTCATCCATCAGTCACAGCCCTGGCTGCAAAATAACTTTGTTAAAAGTCTGCTATTCAAGCAGAAAGGCAAACTCAGTTTTCAGGCATCAGTGAGAAGAAAGGGAAAAGGACAGGGATAAAGTTAAACTGATGGGGAGGCTGCATTCTTTGCAGATTGTATTTTATTGCTGAGAACAAGCCAATACAATATACTTCAGACAGGTTAAGAACAGTCCTTTACACAAGAACACTGCTTTGGTGTTTAAGTCACCAACAGGGAAAAAAAAATTAACTCTGTTGGTTGTATTGTGCATATTTTTATTACAAACACAACCCTGACACTATAAAATGAAGATTTGCTGCCTCTTGCACTGTTCAGTTTGCTTTGCAAAGGCAGAAGCTTTTAAAACTTCTGCTGCTCATGTGTAGAACAAAGGGAAATTCCTCTTTAAGTATATTGAGGCCTAAGGACAGTATTTGCCTGGGATGTTTCAAACCACAAATATGATTAATGTGTGAAAAATGGAAAAGATTCTCCACTGCAGTCTATTCTCTGGCCAAGATAAAGGGCAAGCAAGGATCCAATTTCACACCATTTAATTGTTGTGTCTGGAGTATTCTGCAGGCATAATTAGACAAAACTTTCTCTTTTTTATTCTGAAAAGGTAGGGGAAAATACAGAAATATAAGACTTCATGGGTCTTTCATTCTTCAAATAAAGGAAACAGAACATGCCAGAATTTAAGTTGGAAAAATTATCCTTTGTGCTAACTCATAGCCTCCACTTTTGCTTCTCCCCACTTCCTACCACATTTATGTCCAGCTTTTTGGATTTGTAGGATTTGGCTTCTCCAGCACCTGCTGCCTTGGGCTGTAAGATGTGCATTGCCAGGGCTTTTGAAAGTGCAACAGAAAAAGAGATTTGGGGGTTTTCTGAAGAAAAAATAACAAAAAAAACCCAACAAATTAAAAAACCCTCCCAAAAGAAAACCGCCAACAACCTCTTGTTGCATTCAGGTCAGTACAATGCTTAAGGAAGAATCAGTGGGATTAGATTAAATAAAATTTAGATGGCAGAAAGTGTCTGGAAAAGGTCACTGTGACACACAGGTCAGCCAGCCTGGGAAACTTTGATCTCAGAGCAGGTAAAAAACATCTCCTAAAGAAGCAGGAGAGCTGAGGGCAGGAGAAAGAAGGGTAAGGATCAGGATTTCCTGGTGCAGGAAGGGATGAGAAAGTGCCTATGCACAAGGACAGGGAATTTTTGACATGGGAAATTCTGCTCAGCTGGGGGAAAAAATCACCATGACATCCTGGTCAAATACTGAAGCTGAGGCCCAGACTGTGGGATCTCCACACATGGAAATCTTCAAGACTTCACTCCCTGAGCAACTTGATGCAATTAAACTTGCTTTGAGAAGAGGGTTGGACTGGCTGACCTCCAGAGGAACCTTCCAACCTCAGTTCTTTAATTATATTGAAGTCTAAAACTGGAAATTTGGTCAAAATATGTATACAACACGTGAAAGCAGACAGTGGTAGAGTTAATATGCACCTCATGGAGGAAAAGAGACACATTAAATTGACACCAAGATATCTCATTAGTTAAAATTCTCCAATAAAACTCATATGACATTTTAGGCTGCTGGCAGGACTGCTTGTCTTTCCCATCTGAACATGTTCTATGCACAGTCTCCCAAACAAGTCCTGCTTTTAGCTCTCACTATCAGGAAATCAGAGAGTGGGAGTGAGGTCATCTTATTTCACATCTTAAGTGAGTTCCACACGAGTGGAGGAAAGACGAGAACCAACTGACTGTGTTCTGGAAAGGAAAATCACCAAGAAAGGAGAGTGGTCTCCATTTATTATCCTTATATAGTGCAGTTCTACTCACATGACTCCTTTCCATTAATCTCCAGGCTTTCTGTGGAGAAAGCACAGAGTGACGCACAAATTAATGACCCACTTCGCTGGAAACAGCAGGAAAATCCTGTTTAATATATTTGCTCCTATTAGTGAGTGACCCACCAGCAGATCAGCAAAACCCAAACAACAACCACAATGACTACACTTTTCTAATCAACAAGTCAGAATAGACTTTAATATGTGTTATTTCTGACTGGGTGATGTCATACTGTTCATTGACACCCAAATGATTTTATTGGTCTGTATTTTCTCAGCTCTTCACCTCACTTTATAGCACAAGTACCCAAAGATTGGCAAATATGATGAGAAGCTTGCAAAACATACAGGTACATATTTAAACTCCTAGATTTCAGATAAGGAGAACCAGTTTATTCTCTGGTCTTTAATCCTGCAAGCAGTTTTGAAATGTTGGTTGATGAAAGTGTTGCTTAGCTGTGGGATTCTGCTAAGAGATGATTTGTCCCTTACACCCACCTTGACTGAGGTCCCAAAAGACCAGGAGTCTGAGGTCTGGAAGAAGAAATTCCAGAACTGTCAAACCAGATGAATGCAGTGAGAATATTCCTGCAAAGATCCCAGACGATGCTGTCATGATAAACTGGATGAGCTGGATGAGGAACCAGAACACAAAGCCAACCCCAATGCTGAAATAGGGGTGATGATTAGGAATCATCTCATAGTGCAAACCCTACAACCAGCCCCTAGTACCTTTGTTGGAAAGTATCTTTGAAAACTGTCATCTACATTTCTGGACTTCTCCAAAGGATGTAGAAAAACCCAAAAACTGAAAGCCCAGCTAAGATTCAGGTTGGCCTGGAAATGTTTCTGTGAAACAGCTGGGTTTGGGATAGGTGGTAGATGAAGAGGTGCAAAGTAGTGACGGAGAAGAGGGAAATAATCTCATATTTGGCCAAAGCCCAAGTCAATTTACTTGGAAATATAATCAATACTGGAAACTGACCAACATCTGAGGCAGACAGTTACTGATCTTTTGATTTTCTTATTTTACTGTGAGAAACATACTCTTAAGCCTGTTAGAGTTCTATATTTGTTTCATTTTTTTGCTTTTATTTAAACCACTAAGGGGAAAATAAAATATGTGATTTAACCAGCATACACAGGAGACTCTGGGGTTGCTCTGTGGAAGAAGAGAGGGATTGCTGTTCTCTGTCTGTAATTCATAGACTCTAAGTGGGATTTAATTCATCTGACTTCAGACACCTGGAATAGAGACACAAGTGCTTATTCTAGAGTCACCAAGGATTTCCTTTGATTAAAGGAAAGAAGCTAAATGTCTGGGAAAAGCTGGATAGATATTCTGAAATCTCTTTGTTTACTCTAGAGAAAGTAGACATGCTTATCTTAAACCAGATGATCTGCAACATAACCTAGATCTGGAAGTATATACAGCTCTTAACCTAGATCCTTAAACTATTAGCTGTCATAAATTCTCATCATCCAGGTGTTTTCCACTCAATTCTTTCAGGCAGAAACAAGTTTTGTCTTGATTTTGCATAGGATCTGTCCAAATTCTAACTTTGGGTTTGCGTCACACTTTCTGATCCTCATTTCCTCTCCAGATTAAAGACTTGAATAAAAGGAAACTATGGAAAATAGAGTTGAAGCAATTATAAGGCACAAATGATTTGTTGTTGCATACTGTAGAACTTTCAGTGATAAAAAGCATGCTGAAAATCTCGGGGAAAAAAGGGAGAAGTAGCTGGCAGAAGTTGGCTAAGTAGATAAAATTACTGTTGAACAGAATTTTATTTAGAGTCAGCAGATTCTGTAAGGATGAATTTTAAATATATGTTCATTGATTTGTGTATTACAAGCAGTATTTATCACTGTATCTATATAGCACTTTTTACAGCATGAAGATATTTATGCTTATTAATTCCTGTGTGCTTTATTTAGCATAGAAATAGTGCATAATTTGGAAGTTATTTTAAAACCTTATATTGGATGGTATTTAAAATGTGTCTTTTTTAATATGCCACATGTTCTATTTTTAGCCTTTTGGTAGTTGTTTCACATCTTTGATGCCAGCTCCCGAACATAGTACATTCATTATTTTAATTGCTTTGTCAACTTTACATTTTTTTGCCTATCTTATTTTTGTCACAGAGCAGACCTCAGGAGAGATGTGACAGAGTATAAATTGATTCTGATGATGTGCTGGTTTTATATGATTTTTAAAAGGTCTCCTTGTAAAGCCCTACCAAAACAAATTTGATATTGATTTTTCATAAACCTTGTCTCACACCAGGGATATCAATACAGTCTGACAATAAGTCCTTGGTGTCCTGACCTTCCTGTGGTCACCAGCCCATGACACCACATGCTGCTTCCCTCATTAGGAGGCTGATGGACTCTCCAGGAGGTGCTCCAAAGGGACAGGCAGGTGCTGGACCCTGAGTGGGCTACCTCAAAGTCCAGACAGTGGGTTTTCTTCCAGGTATAATTCCTGGAAATGAGAATTCAGGAGTAACTGAGGGATCTGGGGGTGTTTATCCTGGAGAAAAGGAGGATCAGGGGGGACTTTCTGGCTCTCCACAACACCCTAACAGGAGGGGGCAGCCAGGTGGGGGTCGGGCTCTGCTCCTAGGACAAGAGGAAATGGCCTCAAACTTCACCAGGGGAGGTTCAGGCTGGACATCAGGAAGAATTTCTTCCTGGAAAGGGTGGTCAGACATTAGAAGGGGCTGCCAGGGAGGTTTGGAGTCCCCATCCCTGGAGGTGTCCCAGGAAGGCCTGGATGTGGCACTCACTGCTCTGGGCTGGTGACAAGGTGGGGATGGGTCACAGCTTGGACTCAATGGTCTGGGAGGTCATTTCCAACCTCAGGGATTCTGTGGTTCTTTGATTCTTTGGATTGGCAGGATTTTTCTGTCATTGGGAAGGCAGGGAGCTGCCTCTGTTCTTTCCAAAATTTCCATCTGAAACTTTCTAACACTTTAGTTCCACAATTAAGGGGGAAAAAGAAAAGTTACAATGTTGTATGGCAGCTGCATTCACTTTTGTGCACAGCTTCTGTTTCCAAGAGTTACCTTCAATAACACTGAGTGAAGAACAGAGGCCACATTTCAAAACATGAGCCAACACCTGAGCAGAAAGCATTGTTAGACCAGAGTGGCAGCCAAGAGCCCTACTGGAGACCATGGTCCAGGATTGGTGGTTATTTGGAGCTCTGAGAATCCGTCCATCTGTGAAAGGAAGGCAAAAGCCAGCAGTCCTCAGGAAAAGTACAATTTGTGACCTCAGGCAGATTTTCACATCCTTAGGGAGTTCACTGAGAGGGCACATCAGTGGTCTGTCTGCTCTGCTCAGGGATGCAGAACTTGGAGTTCATTCACTATAAATACAGAGATGTATTGATTTTTTATTACCCCAGTTTGCTTCCAGGTAGAAACAACTTCGTGTAGCCCCCAGTACTGGATAACTTGTGAGTCCAGGAGACTCTAAAATGTGAGGTTTAGAATAAAACATCTCAGTACTCTGTCCCTCGAGTTCTGTGTTGAGTTTTGGGCCTCTCACTTCACAAAAGGACCTTGAAGTGGTGGAGCACATCCTGAGAAGGGAATAGAGCTGGGGAAGGGTCTGGAAAACAAGTCTTAGGAGCAATAGCTGAGGGAACTGGGGTTCTTCAGTCTGGAGAAAAGAAGGTTCAGGAGGGACCTCATCATTCTCTACAACTCCCTGAAAGGAGGTTTCAGTGAGGTGGGGGTCAGTCTCTTCTGCTGTGTCTCAAGCGAAAAGATGAGCAGAAATGGCCTGAAGTTGCACCTGAGGAGGTTCAGATTAGATATTAGAAATGGAAGTTTCACTGAAAGAGTGGTCAGGCATTAGAATGAGTTGCTCAGGGAGGTGGTGGAGTTACTGTCTCTGGAGGTGTTCAGGAGGAGTCTGGATGTAGGCTTTGGGGACAGGGTTTGGGGTGCTGGTGGGGCTGGATGGTCTTGAAGTTCTCTTCCAGCCTTGATGATTCTGTGGTTTCCAGGAGCAGCAAATGCCTGAGGTAAGGCAGGGTAGACAATTCTGGGATGGAGTTGTGCAAAGAGATGAAGGTCTTTGTGTTTTTACCATGGAGAATTGAAGACTTTAATCACTAATGAGGCTCAGTGCTTGTTCTAGGCCTCATCTGTACCGGTGATTAAAGAGGGCCCAAGGAGCAGCACCCAGCCCCAGGAGGATGTGATGGTGACTGATGTCAGTCTACACTGCTTATCATGAGCCCCTCTGAAGCAGAATTATTTTGAAAAGAGCTATTTGGAGCAGCACAAAACTGGGCTAGAAACCAAGCTCAAACTCAGTGTGGATCACTGGGATGGAGTGCTCAACTCACCGCCTGGCTCTCTCCCATCTTGCAGGGAAACTAAGCCCAGAGGATGGATGTTTGTTGAGAGAAACCCAGCTATGCAAACACCATTTCACTGATTGAGCTCAGGCCAGATTTAACAAACTCAGTGCTGTTCTGTGGGAGGCTGCAAAACCAGTGGCTCATTGTTGTGGGCAGGAGGGAGCGGCCTAAGTGTCTCTCCTGAGCCCACTTCTGTTCAGTGGTTCCATTACTGACCTGGATAATGAAATAGAGAGGCTGCCTATTAAATTAGCAGGAGATATAAGGCTGGGAGGGATTGCATGTACACAGCAGACACAGATAAAATTCAGGCAGGTCTTGATGAACTGGGAAATTGGTCTGGAAAAAGTTGGATAAAATTTAGCAAGAAAATGGGTACGCTGAATAACCAGCTGCAGAAGTACTGTGTAGAGAGCAATTGTCTTGATTCTTCAGAAGAGGATTTTGGGGTTATTGTACCTCCCAAGATGAACATTAACAGTCTTTGTAATCCTGTCTGAAAAGCCAAATGAGAATCCCTGGAATTGTTGAATACAAGTTTGGAAACTGTGAGAAAGCTATGGACCATCTTTAGACAGTCTGAAGGATAACAGCAGATATTATTAGAGAAACTGATAGAGAAAATGGGATTTCTGGACAATGTCGAAAGCACTAGTGTTATTTAGTTGTAAAAAGATAAGGGTACTGGTGGGGAAAGGAATGATAAAACTTCATGTAGATTAAAGACCGGTGCAAAGATCAAGGTAATAATCTATTCTTCATGCTCCTAATAGACTGGAAAAGAAGCTATGGGTTGAAACTGCAGCAGGAAACTCAAGCTAGATTAAAAAAAACGATTTCTAATCATGAGATTAGTTAAGCAATGGAATAGGTTGTGCAGCCTAGGGAGTTACAAAATCTCCTTTTACTGTAAGTCTTCTAAATCAGGTGGGGGGAAACATCTCTTCGAAATTGTGCAGACACAGGTGAACCTGGTTTAAAGAAGAAAGATAGACCCAGGTGATCTCTCAGAGTCTTTTCAGCTCTGTTTTTAGATTATGCCATATTTTCTACCTAAAATTGGAGTGAAAACATACATCCCACTCTAGGCATATTTATATTTATATTTATATTTATATTTATATTTATATTTATATTTATATTTATATTTATATTTATATTTAT
>NW_024580667.1:758895-784734 GCF_017639235.1 Corvus kubaryi | reverse complement strand
TTTATATTTATATTTATATTTATATTTATATTTATATTTATATTTATTTAATTTTCAGCATAAGGCAGCCAATCCACAGGTAACCAACTTGTATATGCTCTTACTTCATAACACACACCACAAGCCTGGGCTGTTTCTTCCTTTTCACTCATGCCCTTAAAGTCTCTGTATGGCTTTCCCAGTTCACTTCCAGGTTTCCTACAACTTGCAGAGAATAGAGATCTGTAGTTCACTTATCTAATCAGAAGTTGTGTAGAGCCAGTTGTAAGCAAGGTGCAGGCTGCCTTTCACTAAATAGCCTTCCAGCCCACAGTAAATGCCATCTGTTGTCTTAACTCCCTGCTTGAGAAACTCCCTGGCTGCTTGGAAAACTGTTAGAAATTTATTTTTTTCTATAGCACTATTTTGAATTTTTCCCAGGTTGTGTTAAAAAACACAACAAACAAACCAACAAATAGAAGAAACAATCAAAAATAGAAGCCAGAGGGATCAGAGTTGATGCACATTACCTATTGAAATTGTGATTTAAAGGAGTCAGCAATGCCAGGAGATGGCATGCTGCTTCAAAGTGTGCGAAGGAATGCACACCAATAGGGCTGAAGTTGCAGAGGAAAATTATGTTCCCTGCATCAGCTGTTCATCAGCATCTCTTGCCATTGCCTGGTTTGGGAAGTAGATTGACTGCATCCTGATAAAGGACTTTGATTAATTTTATTCTTCACAGCCCTTTTCAGACAGGCTTTTCAGGGAATGATCTCTGTCTGTCCTTAGATAATGAGCTAAAGACAGAAGAAAAATTAACCCATCATCTATAAGCTGAAGAAAAATAGCAGTTAGGAAAAAAAATCCCTTGAGCCAGCATGTTACTGCTTCTGAGATTGAACAGCAGTTTATGTTTTATACTGGCACATGCACAGGCCAATATGTGACAAGGTGACATTCCTTTAAATATTTCTTATTTCAATTGTTTAATCTTCTCTTTGCTGACAAAGCTGCCTTTTTCTTCTTCTTGTGTAATCAAAGTCTCTGGCATGTTAGGCTAATTGAAATGACAGGCAAAAGTTTAAAGTAAAATCGATTATTTGTCACTGAAGCATCCCCAAGTGTTTAAAAGGGAACGTGAGCTGAGGAAACACAAGATGTGTGTTAACCAGTTAGAAACCAAAATTTTTACTACAGCAGTTTGTTTAAAGAAAATGAGAGTTGTTAATTTAGTAAAGATGCATTTACCAGATTCAATTAATAAATTAATTCTGAGAATAATTGATTTTACATTTGAAATAGCCACAGATGCAAATAGGTGAATGATGCTGGGAGAAAGAAAGGAATTGAAAACACAGCATTTTAAAAGCTTTGGAGCAGAAAATTCTGCTGTATGTCCATCTTTGGAGTTCCCGTGAGAAAGAGCTGACGGTTGCTGGAATGAAAGTTAGCAATAAGGAATTCTGTGATGTTTAGCTGTTCCTAAATGCTATATCCATGTCCCATGTCAATAGGTGGTTTAGAAAGAACTGTGCTAGGTAACTGCATTAATGAGTGGAGCCCAGGTGCCAGAGACAGCCTGGCCTGTTTGACTTTCAAATTAACCGTAGGAAATGCTGCCTCATGAATATTAAATTTCAGCCTCCCTCTGCCATGATCAATACATTAATTTTTATGTATGACCTCACAAAGATCCAGCCTGTCAAGCTACAGGCATTTGTCCAATATTCTTGTGTAAATGTCAAGGCAGATGGTTCTCAAAACCTGCTGCAATATTTCACATAATAATAAAGGTGTTTGGCTGCACTGACCTCTTCACCTCAGAAGTGGAACCCAAGCAAATGCTGGCTAAATGGGACAAACTAATTTGGCATTTTGACAAGCAAAGGGGCAAGGAGTTTGGCTAGAAAATATGGCAAGGTTCCCCTTTGGACTTGTTCTGAGCCTGGGGGCACTTAGCTGGAGCAGGCCAGTCTTCCCAGAAAAGTCACTCTCCATGGAAGGAACAAAATGTGTTCTTGTAGAAGCCTTTGTGTGGTCTCCAAAGCGAGTCGAGGTGCCTGGCTTAGAGACAGATGTCTTCACTCTGGAATCCAAATGTGAGAGGAGATGAACTGCCCTCTTCCCCTGGCTGTAGGAGAGGCCAGCTCAAGAACGGAGAAGTGCAGTGACCCATTCAGCAGCTGAAACTGTCTGCCAGTTCACATGGAGAGGTGTTTAATGGTATCTCAGAAACATCTCTTATTTATTTGGAATTCACTTTGAAGGACTACATATTCCAATATTTTCAGGTCAATGTGCCTTTTGAAATGCTAATCAGGTGGAATTGGCCTTTACCACAAGCTGATATTTGTATATCAAAGAGATTCTTTGCACACTTTGTCGGTCTGAACCAAGTTTATATTACACTGATGTATTATTTTTAATGCTGATTCCTGCTAAAATCTTCTTTTCTACATCATTAACCTTCTAATTATTTTTAGCCTAGTGTTAGTTAGCCATTACCAGGCTCAGCACTGCACAGGGAAGTGAGTATTATTCATTCCAATGGTTCATTACCCCTCTATTTTTACGTGCAGGCATCACAAAGCCCGTGTCAGAAATAAAAGTGGCAATACTGAGCACTCTAACACTGTTCAGAGCTGAGGTTTCCCTTCTCAGACTTCCTGTGGAGGATGTGCTGAGGCTCACAAAGCCCTCTGGAGAGATCTATACATTCCTCCTCACCTTTCCCTGCGCAGGTTGCTGCGAGCAGGATGCAGAACCTCTCATGGATGAGCAGGGACTGCAGAACAGCTGGTTGGCTCTGCTGCAGCCCTTGGGCTGAGGCACTTGAGTGACAGAGGAGAGACTGAACAGGCATTTCTTCCAGCACTTGTCCTTCCCTGCTAATGCAGCCAACTGGCTGAGATGACCTTCAGCTGGGAGTCTTTGAATGGAAGTAATTTCGTTATTAAACAAAACTAGACTTGGGGGAAGCTTGAACAGTCTACTACAGAACACAGTTTTATTACTTGGTTTGCTCCACTGCTGAAGGAAAAAGCCACCAAAACCCAGGAATAAGGAACACCAAAGGTTCTAGGTGATAAAAATAGTGAACTCCTTATTTCACAGCAAATGCAGGACTGGATCCTCCGTTGGGAAAGTTTTGCGTGCAGCTAAATCAGTTTGTCAGAACTATTGATGGTAAAATTTAGCCATATTTGTTCACTTCCATCGTTTATCCAACCCTGTAAAAATAAATGGCACATAAAAGTCCTAATCTGAATAAAACCAATCTGTAAACGAGGCACAGACACAAATTCACTGAATATGAATGGACTGCAACAAGTTACTGTGTCTGCTCTGTTTATTGCCATCTGCCATCTGTTTGGAGTGATTGATACTCATCCGAAGAGCCCTGAAGTAACAGGCTTTGTAGCACTCACATTTTCTTCAAATACTGCTTATTTTAGCCTGGAAACATTTGTCTCTCCCACCACAGGTGATCAGCGAGTTTGAAGCCTCTCCCGACTCATTTTCCTACAGAATCCCCAACCTGAGCCGGAATCGCCAGTACAGCGTGTGGGTGGTGGCCGTGACGGCTGCGGGAAGAGGCAACAGCAGCGAGATCATCACCGTGGAGCCGCTGGCCAAAGGTACAGTGACAGCTGCTCAGAGCCAGCCAGGCCTCTGCAATGCCAATTACTGCCAGAATTGGCACGTGGCCTCTCTGTGCCTCACTGCTCACTGAGGGTGGGCTTTGTCAGGAGCAACTTCAGTTCCCTGCAAAAAGCCAGGTGACAACTCGCAGCTAATTGCTCAAGCTTTTGCTGGAGTCAGCAGAGAGGGGATGACGTGCTCCTCCAGGGGGTAACTCATCCAACCTACCTTAGAAGGGAATAGATGGCTTTTTGGAGCAATTTTTATCTTCAGTTGTTGGGTACAGGGGGTTTGCAGATGGTGCCTCTCCCCCTCTGAATATGTTTCTTTTCCTTGCTGTGCAAGGTAACTTCTTTATCATTCCGTTCCTTAGTAATATCTCTTGTGTACTCCACAAGTACCATCTTCTGTATAAAATGGTCTGATTAACATATCTAAACTCTGAACAATTGTTCTCTACTTGCATTAGCTTTGAAGTTTGCTGCTTCTATTTCAGATATGATGAAAGGATAATGTGCCTCAAATCCTGAATATTTATTTCCAGCTGTATTAGTTGTTCTATTAAAAGATAGTGCTGGGGCCTATGAATTCTGCCTTGTGAGATGTGATGCTTGCAACATTAGAGCACCTTGGCTTGGAAATGGAGGCCTAACATTTTGAACAGAAAAGTGAGAAGAGTCCCATCCCACTCAATCTCTACATGGGGTCTTCAGATTGTATTTTTTTTTAACACTAAACTTGGTACCATCACAGCCTGTGCCAGGATGGGCAGAGTAATGCACAGATCCCTAGAGCTGCAAAATTAGATACATTTAATTGACTTTACAGATTTACAAGCCTGCTAATGCTTCACTTGGGTGTTTAATGATGTAAAGATGTAAAATAAAGTGTCTAGTGCGTTATGATGACAGGTTCTTTCTGAAAAGGTTTTGCTGAAATTCAGCCTAGTGCCACCAACATGAAAGCACTTTCTGCATGGGAGAGCAAACTCCGTCACTGTGGGAAATCTTCCTGTTCCTGCCTGTCTAGCTGGTAGATCACCAGTTTGGTGATGGTAGATTAACATCAGAGCTGTTACCCTGGTCTGCATCAAAAGCAGTTTAGGCAGAGGGCTGAGGGAGGGGATTCTGCCCCTGTGCCCCTGTGCTCAGGTGAGAGCCCACCTGCAGAGCTGCCCCAGCCCTGGGACCAGCACAGGGAGGACGTGGAGCTGCTGGAGAGAGGCCAGAGGAGGCACCAGGATGAGCAGAGGGATGGAGCAGCTCTGCTGGGAGGAAAGGCTGCGAGAGCTGGCATTGTTCAGCCTGGAGAGGAGAAGCTTTGGGCTGAGCTCAGTGTGGCCTTGCAGGGCCTGAAGGAGCTGCAGGAAAGCTGGAGAGAGACAATTCCCAAGGCATGGAGGGCCAGGAGCCAGGGAATGGCTTCCCAGTGCCAGAGGGCAGGGCTGGATGGGAGATTGGGCAGGAATTGTTCCCTGGCAGGGTGGGCAGGCCCTGGCACAGGGTGCCCAGAGCAGCTGGGGCTGCCCCTGGATCCCTGGCAGTGCCCAAGGCCAGGCTGGACATTGGGGCTGGGAGCAGCCTGGGACAGTGGGAGGTGTCCCTGCCCAGAGCAGGGGTGACACTGGGTGTTCTCTAAGTTCCCTTCCAACCTAAACCCTTCTGGAGTTCTGTGATTGTCATGGATGGTCGTGCTGGTTTTGGAGGGTACTGTTTGGACACATGGCAGCTTCCCAATGCAGAGAAGCTGCAAACAGGGTTCCTCAGGCTTGTGATGGGAACTTTCATGTTTTTCCTCTGTCAGGCTTCTCCAGGCTAATGATTCTATTATGTGAAATGAATATTTTCAGTGCTGCTGTGAGAAGCCTGTAGTAACTATGGAATCACTACTCTACATGACAATGGAAGATTTACCAGTGTCAATACAGGGAGGGCCTAACAAGGGAAGGAGGCCTTGGAATAAGCTGGGAAATTCTTGCTCCCCATACCAGTGCTCACAGGGTTTTTTCTTCCAAGTGAGCTACCTTTACATTCTGCTTCTTTCTGCCATTTTTTTTTCAGTCTTTCAGAAGATCCTTTCTCTTAGTAGCTACATAGCATTAGTGGAAAGACCTGAGGGATGTCTGAAAGGCCCTGAATGAAAAGTCTGAAAGATCTGAAAAATCTGGAGTTCTTCCATTGTAGGATAACTGCACACTGCACTATGAACATCAGTGAGACCAAAGCTGAGATCTTAAACGGGGGATGAGGAGTGTAAAGGATGCCAGTGAAGGAAGATCGTGAAAGAACAACTCAGGGAAACAGGGCAAAGGTTTCAGTGTGCTCCTCCTTTGCTGTCACCTGGTTGTAATGGATGTGTGGTGATGGAAAGAAAAAGGGAAGCAAAAATAGGCATAAAAATAGATGCTCAAATAAGAGCAAAAATAATTAGACATGGTGCTATGCTAATAGATTGAAGCTGCAGGCAAACCCTGCATAAAATGCACTAGAAGTTCTCTTTTTCCATGCCCTATGCATTTTAAAAAGAGGGAAATGTTCGAAGATGAACACAGATCAGTTCAGGCTTTGCGGGCACCAATATTCAGAACCTCACATTATGAGGAATTGCAGTGTGTAATTGCTCTGTTTGCCAAAAATCAAGAAGTTGTGACTTGACCCACATGTACTCAAACTGATCCAGCTTACCAGAATTAAATCTGCTCCTCTGAAGCTTATGTAACATAATCCACGATGACAAATAAGTGAACTTAAAAATAACTTTTATGAAAAGGCAAGATGACTTAAAAGAAACAATAATTAATTACTTCAATATAGACAGGTCAGTCTGAAGAAGACTTTATTCAAAAGGACAGTAGAATGCATCCAGCCAACCCTAGAGTTTGTAGTGATACTCCAATATAAAGTCTGCATTAGATGATGCTCAGGAAAAGCCTCTTACATGCACTTAGGATTGTAAAAGTAATGAATAATCCATTTGTGGAGGGTTTGATGGGCACTAGGAATACCGATAGATAGCAATTTTATGAACTTTGGAGGTAGCTAGGTTAGAAATTATTGTATCACATACAAAATTTCCTTTATGGATGCATCACAGGGCTTTTTAGGGAGGTGGGAGAAAGTGGTGATCAGTGCTGAGGGCAGTGGCTGAACAATGAAGAGGGATGGGCAGAGCTCAAAACCTCAAAGACCTTTTTCACTCCCCAAAATATCTGTAGCAAACAGCACATCCTGGGGTTAGAAGCAGTTATAGCCTGATTTTGCCATAAGTTCCCAATGCAAAAACATCCCGTGGGCCATTGTTTTGTAGTTGTTTGCTTCTTTTTTTTGCTCCTCTTACTGCACAGTAACTGTCCAAGTAATAATACCATCATGACAGCTAATGAGAGTTAACTTTGAATTGAATTATGTCAACTTAATTATAACCCCTTTAAGAACTCCTTTGAGAACAATGAGAATGTCTAGATAGGGGTTTGATGTGAAATGGATAGTCCAATTTAAATGAAAGCTTAATTCAAGTTAACATTTCTTTCTTTCTTTAGTGTCTTCATTTCTCAGAACAGATTGTTATTCTCTGTAACTAACTGACAGAAATAATAAAAAAAATCCCCAACAAACAGAAAATAATCATGGCAATGAAAGTTCAGCCTCCACATAAGCAAGCTGTGCTCCTGTCCCTCGAATTACTCTTCATTGCTGACTTGAAGGATGTGCATTTAGCCTATCAATTATATTTAGAAGAGAAAAAACTTTGCATGCACTTGTTCCTCTGATTTACTGCCCCTGACTGATGGGGAATGGCATTTGCTGTATGACAATAACAGGTCCAGACCCCTGGCAATCTGATCCTCTGGGGACAACTCTCTGACTTTTGAGATTCCCCTGGTTTTTTAAACTACCTGAGCATTAATTTTGAACAGATTTTTCCCCCTAGTCTATGTTGCTTTGTGTGTTAAATGTTTATAACTAACATGTGGGGCTCACATGGCAGTACACACTGGTTTGTTTCTTTGATGGTTCATCAGACTGGAATACAGGGGGTATTAGAAACAGAGAATCATGGAATGGTTTGGGTTGGAAGGGACCTTAAAACTCATCCAGTTCCACCCCTGCCATGGGCAGGGACACCTTCCACTATCCCAGGCTGCTCCAAGCCCCATCTGACCTGGCCTTGGACACTGCCAGGGATCCAGGGGCAGCCACAGCTTCTCTGGGCAATCTGTGCCAGGGCCTCATCACCCTCTTCTGTGAGAAAGCAAATGAAAGAATCTCCTGACCCAGGGTATTCACTGTTGGATCTTTTATTTGTTTTAAGGTGAATGGCAGTGAACTGTCATAGCTCTTGTTCAGCTTCCCTCTACAGTTCACCTTTAAAACACAGTTGTGTCCTCTAGGAGGAAGAAAAACCACGTGTTTTTACAGCCTCTTGCAAAGAATTTCTGCCCATTTCTATTTCTGTGACAGTAAATGTAGGTTAGAGGATTTGTAATTTAAACAAACAAACATGCAGAAAATTGCATTAGCATAAGAGGATGCACTGTTCTGTGAAGGAACCTCTTTATCTTCAATTAATAATTGGGTAATTTGTAAAAAAAATAGGAACAGACAGAACCCTAATCCAGTGCCATGCCATCAAATGTAAGGATAGAGGGAAGTGATTAGCCAAGTGGGTAGCTTTGATAACAAAGAAGTAAACCCATGCTTATAACCCATGTGGTTCCAGAAACTCCCTTGGCTCAAAAGGAAGAGGTCTGTGAGATTCCAGGCTTTTTTACCTCATGAATGCCTGTTAGATTTTCAAACCCATTGCTCTGAGGTGGATTTCACTTGACATTTATTTTGTTTCTAGTTTTGTTTGTGCACCTTTTAGCAGTCTCAGGACATCATTAGAAGTTCAGCTATAAAGAAAATCGGACTTGAAAAATTTCCTGTTGTTTTACCATTTCTTTTAAAAGCACTCAGTACTTGGAAGGAATAAGAAAATCCATAGAAAGCTGTGGACAGTTACCTTGTGCTTTTCTGATAATTTTCTGAGTTATGTTCTATCATCTTACCACTGTCTAAGGCTCCTGTGAGGTTTATGTTGCTTCCACACATCTTGGTAAAATGAGGGATACAGGATATTGAAAACCAGCAGCTACAACATAAATGTTGCACTTTCAACATCTGATGTCCAGCTTATGGCTTCTTAAGGGAGAATTCATGTTGAAATAACTATTAAAAACAAAGGGATAACACAGAAAGTTTGCTAACAGTGCTGCCACACCACGCTGAAGGCTTCAGCAGGATTCCTGTCTTCCACGTCCTTTCTCCTACAGGAACTGGCAACAGTTGGAAGTACCTGGGTATTTCAGGAAACATTGAAAATGTGGGAAGTCCAGGCAGAAAATTATTTATATTTAATTTTAAATGCATTTTCAGACTTCATGTTGCAGAGGCAATTTTTGCACGGGACAGGAATTTGAGCAGACCAGATGCTTACAGGTGTGTTTTGTAGATAGAGCTGACAGCATCTCCTGCTGCTTTTCAAAGATGGCATGAGAGCCATGAAGCACCTCCTGCAGCAAAAACCTGGCACCACTGAAGACAAATGTGACTTCTAGCACCAACTTCAGCAGAGTCAGCTTTTCACTCTGTGTCTCAGGGTGCACTGAACGTTTTTCTGTTTGAGTTACTTTGGTTAATTAGCCCGTGGTGTGGTGGGTTGACCCAGGCTGGATGCCAGACACCCACCAGAGCCTCTCTATCACTCCCCTCTGCAGCTGGACAGCCGAGGGAAAATATAACAAAGGTTCATGGGTTGAGATGAGAACAGAGAGAGATCACTCACCAAATGCCATCCCAAGCAAAACAGACTCAAATTAGAGATATTAATTGCATTAATTACCAACAAAATCAGAGCATGATAATGAGAAGAAAAATAAATCTTAAAAATACCTTCCCCACACCCCTCCCTCCTTCTCAGCTAGATCTCCTCCTCCCCAGCAACACAGGAAGATGGGAAGCGGGGTTGCAATCAGTTCATCACATCTGCTGGACATGGGGGAAGCTTCTGGCAACCTGTAACCTCCCCACTACCAAAACCTGGCCATGCAAACCCAACACAGATGGCTTGTGGCAGTGCAGCCCTGTGTAAATCTTTTCTAGCATTAGGAGTGCCCAGGTGGAAAACCAGCCTGATCCATGAGAGCTTCTGGCTGCTCAGTGTCTTTGCATCACTCTGGTGTCTGACCTCCCCAGGGCAGCACAAACCCTGGCTCTCTCCTGACAGGGTTAAACCTCAGAGCTCTGGAAGGATGGAGCCAGGGATCTCCAGCTGCTGTTTAGCCAGGACAGGACATGTTGATGCTTGGCTGTTAGGAAAGTAATGCTGTCCCATTACCCAACCTTCACTTTGTCTGTTGCATAAATCTTTAAACAGCTACTTGTGTTTTAGTTAAAATTTTGACCAGAGGAAAAAAATCTCTTTAGAAGCTTGGCCTTCAACAGTGCTTGAAGATAACATAGGCAACACAGTCCAAACTGATTGTATAATCTGTGAAATCTTTTCTTTTTGTGAATATCTCAAGTCCCATTGCAGCCTACTCAAGTAATTTTGCTTAATTTTTCAAGGCCTGTTCTTTTATGCATGATTCTTTTTTTGAGATTAACTGTCCCAGTTATATTTGATGCTGGGTCTCATTTTCATGTTTTCCTAATTGGTGCAAAATGGATTATTAAGTATAAATTCCGATCAGTGTGCACGACTAAAGTAGATCAGGACTAAGAAGACAGTATTTTTTCTATCTGTATTCAGTATCTGCCTTTAAAATGTATATTTGGAGGCCAACAGCAAGTCTATTTCTATCAAGGGTCATTCTTGAGGAATAACAAATGAAGTTCTAACACAACCTATAAATGGAAAGTACAGGAGTGATATTTTTTGTCATGTATTTAGGTGACCTGAGAGCTGATACAAACTGATTTTAGTTTGTTCACGTTTGTGGACTTCAGATAGACACTGCAATGTACTAATAGATACATACATGAAGGTTTATTTTGCTTAATACCAAAATTTTTGTAGAAGAGATGTAGCAATAATTTAGCTGTTATAAGACACCCATCTACTGTGGACACCTCTTGCTGGAATTTTGGAGAAAAGCATCCCTTGGACACAATTTTCATCCCCAATTTCTGCTACAAAATATATAAAATTGAGTAAAGATGATAAATAACTGGGTTTTCTCTTTTTCTCTACAAAGAATTTTCCAATCCCATACCTCATGTCCCTTTTAGTTACTTGTCATCCAGGTACTGAAACTGATAGTTGTGCTTGAATAAATAGCTAATACTGTGAGTTAAAAGGAATTACTATCCTAAAACCACAGTTTTTGGATTGGGTTGCTTTTCCCCCTTTAATTGTGGGTGTCTCTATTTCCCTTCCAAGGGCTGTATGAACAGACACCTCACTTCAGTCTCTCTTGCTCTCTCCCACCCAGCTCCTGCCAGGATTCTGACGTTCAGCGGGACGGTGACAACCCCCTGGATGAAGGACATTGTCCTCCCTTGCAAAGCCGTGGGGGACCCAGCTCCAACAGTCAAATGGATGAAGGATAGGTAACCAGCAACTAAATGTATAGCTCAGATAAAGCCCATTTGCTTAAAATCCTGAGGGTTGTGGAGAGGGTGATCCTGGGTCACTGACAGGAAGGAGAAGGACTATTCATGGTTATTTGCACATGGTCACAGTAGATGAGGAGTTTAGAAATTCCTTCAACTAATTGGCTGGGGTGATTACAAGGCATCAAAGGGAGAAAAAATAATGAAGAAGAGGTAAAGGTAAACATTCAAAATGCAAAACTTAGAGGAGTCTTTTTTGTTTTATCCTGAGGCCGACAAAAAGGTTTTATTCTGAGAGAGCAAAGTGCCTGATACAGTGATTTGTGCTGAGGTGGGCAGTAAATGCCTTGCACATATTTAATTTTCCATTATTCTGTTTTAGTTTCACAGTCTGACAGAGCCACTTGGAAACCCACATGGACAATAATTTTCATCCAAGCACTGTGTAAGCAGGGAAACTACAGTGCTATGGAACCATCTTGTGAATTGATATAAATACCTATGATTTTACAGGGATGAACTTCATAGCCAGGAACTGCCTGTACCCTTATTTCAGCATTTTTTTGAAATATCAAGTTAAGGAAGGAGTGAATTTCTGTTTTCACTCATGCTGGGCCCAGGAAAAGTGCATTTTTAAGCAAATAATAGGTGTTTCCCAACAGCAAATGCTCCTTTGCTGCCTTATTATAGGGACGCACCTCACCCCACACCTTTCCCTCTCTTTCCATTCTTAGTTGCTTAAAAAAAATCCACTTCTGAGTAATTTTGATTGTAACTTCTTTAATGTATGCACTTTGTTTCCTGTGAGGTAGTAACGGGACACCCAGTCTAGTGATGATTGATGGGCGAAGGAGCATCTTCAGCAACGGCAGCTTTGTCATCAGGACTGTGAAAGCAGAAGACTCTGGGTACTACAGCTGTGTGGCCAGCAACAACTGGGGATCAGATGAAATCATTTTGAATTTGCAGGTACAAGGTAAGGCTGTTGGATCTACCTTGGAGTTGTTACCAAAGCTTTAAAGTGCTACTGGTAATGCAGAGATGTGTCTGAAATGCAAATTTATGTGTATTAATGCAAATCTAATCCTTCCAAATTAATAAATAAGTCATTCTGACTCAGATGTGGGCATTTTGTGATCTAGGAAATGGTGCCTTTGGTGAAACAATTCACACACTCTCAGTTAAGTCTCTATGTGAGTTTTTATAAGATTGACAACCATGTGTTTGTATTTGGTTATCTTCTAGCTCTTCACAGAGAAAGTATCAGCTTCTGCCTTCTCCTTACAAATATCACATGTATCATTTCAATATTACAAAATTCAGAAAGACCTGAAGCCCTTTAATTTAGCTCCAGAAAAGCTATCAGCAGAAATTTGCCTCCGTACTGAGACCTTGCACGAAAACTTCATTATGTAGGCGCAGAAATTTATTATGAGGTGAATATGAGGAAGCATTGGAAACGAAACCTCAGTACCCCTTCAGCTAATGCATTTCTCCAGCTACATTTTATATTCATGTTGAAAAGCACAAAGTGCATCCAGGATGGTGTTGATATGTACAAAAGCAGGGACAATATAAGAATATAAAGTAAGAGTAATGTGAAGCCTGTGTATTCACATACCAAGAATTCACTGTGCAGAATTCTTTGCTCACTTGCACTAAAGCAGATCCTACAAATGCTTCAACTGACTGCAAATTTTTGTACCAGAGTGGACCATCACTCTCCTGGATGTGGCATCTACACTTCCAGTACAAACATATGAGAGCACAGCGAGAGGTTGTTTCCAGTGCAGTCCCCTTCTCCCTGCATAAACCTTTCCACTAAGCCTTGGAACAATCATGGCAGATATTGGCATATATCAGCTTACCTACAACCCAACAGAAACTAAAGGTGCTCTGCAGCAATGTCTGAAGCATGACCACAACAGGAAGTAGGGAGAGAAGACACCAGCAAATGGAAACCTTATGTTTATATTTCACTAAGTACTTTTGTAATTGCATATCTTTGCTGTTATTGAACTGCAGCAACTAAAAGCAAATCAATATTACTTCCCTGAGGGACAGACAAAGAGTGGCTTTTAATATGTGGGACCACCATTTTTTGTAGATAGGGTGAAGCTGTGATTAAAGCTTTTACGATAAATCTTTCCCAACACAGTGTGTGCAGTCTCTCTCCATGGAATTAGCCAAGTCCCTCAGAATAACAGAACAAATCCATCTCACACAGAGAATTTTCCTTTAGAGTATAAACTGTCTCTTTTGTTTTCTTCAGCGCTCTTTGGCCCTGTGAGGGCAGAAAAATCAACTTCTCTTTGAACTAATCCATAGCTGCAAACCAGCAGACTCTGCCTTGTATCAGCACACACTATTCTGCAATCTGATGACTTGAACATGAACTGCAGTGGGGAGCTTTTCCTGGAGTTTCACTCTGCAGGAAGAGCTGGCCCTTAAACATAAGCAAAGCAAGCAATGTCCTCTGGCAGCAGAGTGCTGGACACAGCAGAGCATTTGGGACTTCTGTCCTGCCTGGCTCATGGGCTGGTCTTTGTTGAGCAGTGAGTGTCAGGACAAGGGCAGCTCCTGCCAGCACCAGTCACTGACACCACCACCCTCTTCTCTCCCATGCCAGAGGAGCTGTGGCCATCCTGTTGTCTCTCCTCCCCAGCTTTCCATCCTATCTTTGCCACTGTTTCTCGATCCTTCCCCAGCACGGACTGTCCATACCTCACTCCTTGTTCTTGAGGCAGCAAAGCTCAGTTTTGTCTATGTTTATGACAGTTCCCAGTCCATTTCCAGTCCCAGTTCCCTGTGTCAATTCCCAGTCCCAGTTTGCCCTACCCCATGCAATTTGTTGGGATGTGGCATGGCTCCTTCTCTGCCCTTTCATGCTGGAAGAAATTCCTCCGGGGAGGGTGGTGAGGCCCTGGCACAGGGTGCCCAGAGAAGCTGTGGCTGCCCCATCCCTGGAAGTGTCCAAGGCCAGGCTGGATGGGACTTAGAGCAATCTGGTCTAGTGGAAGGTGTCCCTGCCCAGGACAGTGGATTGGGACAAGACGATCTTTAAGGTCTTTTCCAACTCAAACCATTCTATGGTTTTCCTCCAAAGAAAACCAGGAACTGTGAAGTGGATGAGAGTTGAAACTTCTGTTTTATTCCTGCACTCAGTCAGCAGCTGGTCCCTGGAACCTTGTTTTTTTACCCCACAGATTAGACACAACCATAATGTTTATGGGGAGCAGCAGAGCTGAAGTGTTTCCAGTCTTTGCTGACAGAGTTGGGAATTCCTTATACCAAAAGCCTCAGTGGTCTGGAAGAGGTCATGGATGTGCCTCCAGTCACAGATCTACCTGTGCTACCTAATTAACACTCAGAGTTGCACTGGAAGAAGCTCTTGATATGCACATTTTTCATTTTTACCATAATAGGCTGCAAACACAGGAACGAGTGCAGCATCATTTGCAACCGCACATCTGCTTCCTGCCACTAAAATTTCATCTTCTCCCTAAAACAGATATCAAAACCAATGAAAATTAATGGCTGGGTAGCTCATGTGCCATTGAGGTCTAACAGGACAGACACAAAAAATTCAGAGAAAAGCAAAGGTTAAGAATTGAAAGACAAAATTGTGCATAAAATTAAATAAAAAAGTGTGAGCTTGTCTGTTCTTGTCTTAAGCAAGGATGTCAGCTAAACAGACACTTTGACAGAAATAATTTGCATTTTTTGCAACTCAAAACAGCTATTTGATAAATGACTGTTAGAAGTGATTAGGATCGTGTCAAACCATTTGATTGCATTTTCTATTTTTAACTATTTCCCATCTAGTTCCACCAGACCAGCCAAGACTCACTGTATCCAAAACTACATCTTCCTCTATCACTCTTTCCTGGATACCTGGAGACAATGGTGGCAGTTCTATCCGAGGTAATGTAATTCAGGTTAATTGCTACTTCCTAGTAAATTATCATATGTTGATAGAATTAGTATACAATTATGAATGGCTCCAAAAAAAAAAAAAAAGAAAAACAACCCAATCTGTATTGCTGTCAACCCTTAATGTGCACTATCATGGTGATAACAGCTTTCAGTGAATTGCAGTTTGTCTTTGTGGTGGTTTATTCATACATTTAATCACTTTCTCCCAGCATACCCTCAGCTGTTATGACAGTTGCTCTATCTGATTTTCCAGACGTGTAATCTCTTACCACTCATTTTGGAGGGTCCAGGTTCATCATCTGGTTGTTGCTGATTGAAGGGTCCTTAGAAATATCCATCCTTTTCTTTTCCCCTTGAAGCGATCATAAAAAATTGTATTTAAGCTGTTGTCAGGGTAGGCAAAATGCATTGCCGGGTATATTTTAGTCAGGGGAGAGCTGTATATTTCCCTGCACGTGGGATTTTTTTTTCAGTTTTATTAGGTCTTTAAAATGCCTCCTTGGATTACCTGAAGGGTTTGTGCTTTGTGCCTGGCTTACCGTTGCCATCCGCGCTTTCCCTCCAGGTTATATTTTGCAGTACTCAGAGGACAACAGTGAGCAGTGGGGCAGTTTCCCCATCAGCCCCAGTGAGAGGTCCTACAGGCTGGAAACACTGAAATGTGGCACCTGGTACAAGTTCACTCTGACTGCTCAGAACGGGGTGGGGCCAGGACGCATCAGCGAGATCATCGAGGCCAAGACGCTCGGCAAAGGTACGTTGGTTCCATCCCCTTCACCCTCCTAAATCTTCCATCCCCTTCACCCTCCTAAAGCTCCTGCATTCTGCTGTAGGTCTTGGTTTGATGAGAAAACAGGCTTGGATATTTTAATATTACTGGCTTTGGAAACCTTTCCAGCTCTGTCCATGCTGTGACAAAAAAGGCTGTCGCTGTGAGACGTGAAGCCCACACGAGCTGATGTGCTGTCCTTATTTCTCTAATAATTTTTTTCTAAGATGGGTTGGGTGTCTCCACTATCACAGACTATAGCAATTCCAACTACTTCATTGCCATGAGGAAATTGTCTCTTCTCTTCTCGTAAAAATTCAGGGGTTTATTTGTCTGGATGTTGAAGGAAGACAGGGAATAGATTTATGTAGAACAGAAATGGAGCCAGTGTCTTATTTCTGCTCCAAGGCAGCATTGCAGGAGCTGTGCAAGCAGCATCCTCTGAACAGGAGAAGTGTGAAAAATAAAGGAAAAGTCTGTGCAAAGTTCTGCAAGGCAAAACAAAAAACATTTTTTGAGTGGATGTACGGATTTTTTGTTCCTCATATTGATTTGAAAATCTGGGTTTGTGACTCTGGCACAAAGCGGGAAAAAACATTCAAGAAGGAGGAGGGGGAGAAGTTGAATATATAGATACTGAGTTAAAACTAAAGATTGCCCTAAAAATTATTCTCTTAATTTTATATTTTGGGAGCCTTTTACCTGCAATATTTAAGCATTTTGTCTGGAATATCCCATTGCCTCTAGAGCCACAGTTTTCCAAGGAGCAGGAGCTCTTTGCCAGCATCAACACCACGCGAGTGAGGCTGAACCTGATCGGCTGGAACGATGGTGGCTGCCCCATCACCTCCTTCACTCTGGAGTACCGGCCCTTTGGGACCACAGTCTGGACAACGGCCCAGAGGACATCCCTGTCCAAGTCCTACATCCTGTATGACCTCCAGGAGGCCACCTGGTACGAGCTGCAAATGAGAGTGTGCAACAGTGCTGGCTGTGCAGAGAAACAAGCCAAATTCGCCACGCTCAATTATGATGGCAGTAAGTATTTCCTTTAATTTACACCTCAGATACTCACTCATTGAGTCTCTTATGTGATTTTTTTTCTTTTTGCTCACCTTCCATTTTTCCCCCTCGTAAACCCCATTTTGAATCTGCCAACCATGCTGTCAGAGAGGTAAAAGTCTCAAAGTTGTAAAATAGCTCCTGACAATAGGCTGCCAGGCAGAAAAGAGGAATTGTTTATTTGTCCTCACATCGGAAAAAACTCCAGCACCAAAGTCAATCAGCCATAAGACACATAACCACAGCACATTAAGAGTCATTAGTTCCAGTGGTTACAGGGGCCTTTCCTAGTGTTTCATGCACCTTTTCCACGAAATTTTTGTCTCCCATGGAAATGGTTCCTGCAGCCATTCACGGCGATGTCTGGCCTCATTGCCATTCCCTGTAACACAGCCCAAAACCCATTATGGGACACATCAGAGCAGCCAAGCAGGTTGTCCTCTGGGAAAGCCTCTGGATAACATCCTCCAAGGGCAGAGCAATGGCAGTGCAATTGTCCCTGCTTGCAGACAGGGGACAGTGAAACTAATGGCCATGACAGATGGCTCTGTTGTGCCCAGCAGCAGGGCATGGACAATGAGGGAGTTGTTACATCCCACCCTTCTGCCAGGGGTTACTGCTCACCCTGCAGAACCCAGGGCACAAGGGCAAGAGCAAATGTGCCAGTTTGTCACTCACCCCAGCTCAGGTCCTGCCAGGCTGATTGGAAGGGATGGTGGCACATGTGCGGTCCTGGTGGCTCCGTAGTGGGAAACGGCTGCGTTCCTGGCAAAAAGGCAGCACAGATGGCTCCAGATGGCAGCCTCTTGAATTGCTCCAGTGCGAATTGCCAGAGCTCTTCTGGAGACATCCATGTAAAATCTTGCTGTGTTGCCAGGGATGTTGTGCTGTATTGTGCAACCACTTGGCAACATCTGTACTGTTAAATTAAACTACAGCCCTGGTGAGCAAGTTCAGTCAAGAGCTGATGGTTGTGACAGCACCAAATTGGTAATTGTTCATAACTCTGTGTTGGTAACATGCCTCCACATGAACATCACCACTCATGTACAGCTCAGGGCAGAGCAGGGTCCATTCCCAGGCAGAAATGCGGGATATGACTTAAGCAGGGTTTAAACCTCAGCACCTGACACATCCTCTACTGCTATGCCAACCTTTGTGCTGGGTACTCAGCAGTTCTTGCAGATAATTAATCATGTGTGCCCTCACCATTTGGAAAAATATCATTTTTGGTAACCTGCCACACAGTCCTCGTGTTATTTCTGACAGTCTGGAAAATTAGGAAAAAGATCTTTCCTCAGCACTGCAGAGGCCCACAGGAAACCAGGATCTAAGCAGTTACTACACAAATGCTCCAGGTCTTTCCAGGCAGATGAGGGACTTGTTCTACTGAGAAGTGTAGCTGTTGTCAATAATAACTCTTTCAAGTATTAGGAGTTAATTTCTTGTCATTTTACTTAACCAAACCTGTTTTGGTTTTGTTTTCCAGTATCTCTGTACAAGCAGCACCCAACTTTCAGTTGTTCAGTTGTCATTACATTAAGACTGATGGGGGCAAACAGTCTTAAGCCATACCTTTAAATGAGATTATATCAAAGTGTAGATCCAGAGCCTTAAATTTCCACTGGTAACACTGAAATCTAAACTATTCTTACAGTGATCTGATTGGAAATGTTGTCAGGCTCTGCTCCATGATTGGGTGATGATACTTACCCTGGTTTCACACATTGTGACCTGCACACCCTTTGATTTTTGTATTTTGCTCTATAGCATCTTTGAAAGGGAGAAAATGAAACAGTAAAAAATATTTGCAGCATTACATTTCCTGGGCCACTGCTTCTGGTCAGCTAGAAAAATTCCCATTTGTGATATTGCTGGTTTTGTTTGTGAAGTGTGCTTTGCCAGGACTGTATTGTGCCTTTGAGAGGCAGAGCGAGCTCAAATACTGACCCCGAGCTTATGAGAGGAGAACATGGATGGAAAAGCAAATTTCAGTTTTCAGATTTTCTAGATTTGTTAGGTTTGGCTCTGAACTGAAATTATAAACTGATGATGATGATGATAATTTTCGTTATTATCATTCATATCAGTATTTGATGCAGGAATTTTTGCTTCCACAGACAGGGAATAGTTTGTTTGCAGAAAACACGGCAGTGGAAACTTCTTGGCCAGGTCCCCTTTTCAGTGCCGTGCCTCTACCTTTGATTCACCCTGTGATGTGAGATGAGATGAGATTAGCCCCTTCCAGCTTCCAGGGGTCACAGCTGCCCTTCGGATAAAGCAGATACAAGGGTAGCACTTTGAAGATTAGATAATACCGAGTATGAAAGTTCTGGGATGCCGAATGCTAAGAACAAGCTTAGAAGCTTTAGCAGCCTTAAGATAAAGCCTTTGTAAAGTTTGCAGAAATCCCGGAGTTGCATGGGTTTGGGTCACTTTAGGCTGCAGCAGCCAATTGCTGTGTGTGGGAAAGCTCCTGAGGAATATCATGGCTAAGCATCCTTCCCCTCAAATCTCTCCGTGCTGAATTAGGTCAGAAGGTTAATGACCAACCTACGTGCAGCTTTTTGCTCCCTGTTCGTGGGCATTTCAGTAACGATTTCCAGCTTACAGGTTTGCTGACCTCCCTGCCCCTTGTTTTTCAGAAGCACGCAATCCATAAGGAGATATTTTTAGCCCTGTGCAGCTGCAGTTGTGGAGCGCTGCAAAGGAGCTTGCCGGCTCAACTACTCAGTAGCCCTGGCATTAATTCAGATCAGCTCTAAACTCTGCTAATTGATTCTGACCCACTCAGGCACTCCCTGCCGTGAAGGACACAGGAGAACACTCCTGAATTCACAGGGTGCAGTGGGAGATGCTGCAACAAAGGGGAAAAGGGGGTCAGAGACATTCAAATTACAACTTCTGCGAGGCACCAATCAGGCTAACAAAGGGTGATGGTGAACCGACCTGGAAAACCAAACAAACCCTCCCCGTTTGTCTGGCTCTTAGTCCTGAAAAAACCTTTGACTATTCCACTCCCAGCCAGCACCTAGAATGACAACAAATGTTGAAACGGTGTTTTCTCAATAGATAGTAGGATTAATTTTTGGCAATTTCTAATGCAATTGCTGAAAAGCAACGAATGGATGATGTGAAAACGTGCAGTACAATTTTTTAATTGAGCTCTAACTGCCTGTATATAATGTCATGAGGTTTAGATTTGCCTAGGAAGAGGTATGGATAGTGATAATCGCATATCTAATCACGTATCTTCAGGTTTAAGTGAAATAAAGGCCACTCATCATTTGATTTTCATCAAAGTATTAAGGAAAGCAAGACATAGTTTTAGGCAATCTTTAACCTGATGGTCTCTGTGACTAATTCAGAGAAAATTTTGGCCCTTTAGTATCCAGAAGGGTTTAGGAGGATTTAGGGACAGTTATTCGTATTACCTTCAGGAGCTTGAAGTTCTTTCCATTTCTTCATCTAATAATTTTATTTGTCTTTAAACTAGTGCAAAGTTTGTGTCTCAGGGCAAGAAGAAAATATCCTGCTGTGTGTTCAAGAAATGGAAAATTAGAAAAAAAAAAGGAGAAAATTATGGGGAAGAACTGCAGTGGAACATTAGAAAAATATTCCAAATGCAATTGTAAGAAAACAAATTTTCCAAAGTGCCTAATATAGGTTTGGATGGTTGTAGCTTTTCTTTTAATCTTTGTCCCTTTAGGGAGCTGCTCTTCTCTTTATATGCAGCTGAAACAGTTCTGAAAAAAACAGGACTTAGGATTCCACATTTTCACTGTGGTTATGGCACTCACACTGTACTGCACCAGACCTCAGTTTTTTATTCTGATACTGTATGGCACATAATGAGATACATCACTTAATGCAGCAATTAAAATGTAAAAAAGGATGTACCTGTTTTTCTCTCTCACCCTCCTTTCCTTTTAGCAAGTAAGTAGCCACTTTTATGTTTCAGTAGCTGGTTAAAATTTAATAGCTTCCATCCAAAGTCATCACAGTTCACAATACTTACGTGTTTCTACACATTTCAAGCAAATCTGCGTTTTCTAGCCTCATTTGTGGTTGCATTCAGCAGTTTGATAGTAATCAGGAAATGAGTGAGAAGTCTTCCATGACTAAACAGCCTTCCACAGAAGGTGCAGCATTCTTCTCACGTCCCTTAGAGGTAAAGAAGAAAAGAATTGAAAAGTTCAAGTATTATATATCACCAGGAAGCCAGGTATATTCAAAATGCAAATATGTCCCAGAATGAAAAAGTGAGCTGCCTGCCAGTAGTTGGTAGATTCATTTCCCTCATTTCCCTCTCAAAATTTGATTGTTTCTATCCAGCATTACTCTCTTGTTTTACTGATGAGTATAATGTCAGACAGTCTTTAGCAGATTAGTATCAGGTTGGCTGTCTGAATTTCAGATCACTATCACTGCTGCACCCTTAGAATTGATAGCAGAATGTTTCTGTGCAGAGGATTATTCTGATGTATGTGGCACAAAATGAGCTTTGTCAAATGCATTCCTTGCACAGGAAAGCCCTGCAAAAATGTCACAGCAGTGCTATTTCCCCATAATAAGGAATAATAAACACAGGGAGGAATTCTGAGGTCTCTTACAGCTTTTTAATAATTTAATAGGACTCAAAATTAATCATAGTATTTAACTGTGTAACAGACATGGTTTTCCTCAATCAGTGAATGCAACTCTTCTGGATTTCTGATAACCTCTGAGTCTCTGCAGTCAGTCCCTCATTACTGTGAGCCTGGTTACGTGTTCATGGCCGTTAGAGACACAAATGTAGCATCCACCCCAAACAGAAAAATCCTTGGGAATGTTCTGCCTGCAGCTGAAGCAACAAGGTGCCTCATTCCCTGAGAACTCAATCTTTTGTCCTCGTTAATAGGCCTCTAACACCATGACCCTGTTTGCAGGTACAATCCCTCCTCTCATTAAGTCGGTTGTGCAAAGTGAGGAAGGCCTGGGAACCAACGAAGGGCTGAAGATGCTGGTGACCATCTCCTGTATCCTGGTTGGGGTCTTGGTGCTGTTTGTGATGCTGCTGATCGTGAGGAGGAGGAGGAGGGAGCAGAGGCTGAAGAGGCTGCGAGGTAGGATGATGTCTGTGGAACTTCTGTCTACCTGAACAAGAAAATAGGAGTGGGGCTGCATGTGACCAAACTGTTCAATCCCCAGTTGGGATCATTTCCTGCAATACAGAACAAAGTGTGTGTGTTTTCTACAGAAATTCCTTCTTTTTCACTTGGTCATAAGTTTCTAAAGAAAAATTATTAATATATCCATTATTATTTTGCATGGGGGAAAGGAAAGTGTTTCTCATTGGTTTGCTTTCCTTTTTTTGTTGTTTGTTTGTTTCCCTCAACGACCTAAAAGTGGATTTGTTTTGAAGGGTGAAATCAGATGTTCTGAAGAGGAGGGAATCTCAGTTTTCCAGCAGATGTTAACCATGATTTC
The DNA here is from genome assembly GCF_017639235.1 of Corvus kubaryi. Classification (NCBI taxonomy): domain Eukaryota; kingdom Metazoa; phylum Chordata; class Aves; order Passeriformes; family Corvidae; genus Corvus; species Corvus kubaryi. Next base: position 762,279 of record NW_024580667.1, on the reverse strand, counting down.
CAAGTTATAAAATGAAAGTAGCCAGATGTTGGTAGGCTAGAAAACACAATCAGATATTCTCAGCTTTGTTACCACGTTTTTTCCCATGGTTTTTAAAATGGAACTTATACAACACTTCATTGTTCACTGACCTTTCATTGTCACTGATCCCTATTTTCCTCTAAACTTTATTCAAATTAAGTTGTTTGTTATGTGAATAAGATTTAGATCTGTGAATTCATTATTATTATATTTTTCATTATTGTTATATTCATTATATTATATCATTCATTATTATTATATTCATTTATCATTTTTCTAGTAAATACCCCTGGCTGAGCCACAGCCAAGTTTTTGACCCTTGCAGTCTGCCACTGTGGCCTTGTAGCTTTTGCAATGGCACACTACAGCAGAACCTTCCCTGAAGGTATTTGGGAAAAAACCTTTCAAATCTAAACCTGAATTAATAGTGAAACAATTTACCATCTGCAAAAATAAGCCTATTTTTTTTCCAGGAGCCACCAAACTGTTTAGCTATTTGTATTTTAACCAAAATATGATCATGGTATTTATTAGAATCAGGGCCAAGCCTATGTTTTCCTCCTGACCTTCCTACTCATCTCTTTTTTGAGTCTAATTTTTTCCTTTGTAACAGTATTTTGGAGTGTCTAAAAAAAAAAAAAAGACAGAGGGCATGGGCAAATTCATTTATTAAAGAGGAAAACAAACCTTATGGTTCATTCACAGCCCTGGAAATCAGGACATCTGGATGCTTTAGCTTGTATAATCACTTTTTCTTCAAAACCTTGTAAGCCCTTTACCTCCCCAGTATTGGGTTGTTTTTTTTTTTCATTAAAGAAGTGTGGCAAAGAAAAAGAAAGTGTTATCTTCTTGGAAATACTGTGGAATTCCATCCAGTAAAGAGCAGGACATCTCGAGCCCTTTGGCTCTAGAAAATGATGTCTGTGCACATTATTTTTTCATGGTTCATTTACAAGTAGTCATTGTCTTGAGTTACAGTCCCTAAAGGAGGGCTGATGATCACTGACCAGGATGGCTTTTGTATAACATAAAATTTCTCTGAACTATTTCCTCTCAAAAATGAGGAATTTAGAAAAATACCAGAGCTTCACTTAAATATAGGCAGTGGTAAAGATTTCATCAGTACTTTTGATAAAAATAATCAGTATTTAACCACCATTTCTGTAAAAGTTGTGTCTCACTTATCTGAATTTGTCAAGCTGCAGCTCAACACCCCATCTGGTCCTGTTTTACTTCTCTACAGTACAGAGGTTCTTTTTTGCATCATTTTCAGTCTCCAAGGATATTCTTTCTACATGGTGGTAACCATTTCTTAATGTTTTAATTGGTAAATGAAACAGATTAATATATTTTAATTTTCCTCTGTAGTTTTCCCATCATTTACATCCTTAACATTTTCTCCACTGTGATCATTTGCCAGTTCTCTGATTGCTCTGCAGCAGCAAAACATTCCCTGCTGTACAGCCCTGGTTCGTGTTCTTGATATATGACCTTATGATCCAGATTATTTTCTTAGTGATCTGGCACTTTCTTTATATTTTAGCCACCAAATTCTTGTGCCAGTTTCAAACTTTTATCAGATGTTATTTTATTTACTCCAGACCACTGATAAATGTTCCAGACAAAAAATTCTGAATAATGATTCCCTGCTTAAAACTGGGGTCTGAATATGTTGAATTCCATGTAAAATGGCTGCTGTGGTAATTCTTGCATCATGCTACTTTCTGTTAAAATGCTTTGAGTTACCAAAGCTTTATTTTAGAAAAATATAAATGTGATCTTTTACTGTTATTTAATCATATCACAGCGAGAGTTTTTTTCAATGTCATTAATTCTCAGCAAATTTTAATCTCATTTAAAAAATCCACTTTGTTTGACATGGCTGCTTGACCACAAGTCTGCATTGATTGGCCTCAATTATCCTTTTAATTCATTTCATTAAGCTTCATTCAATTTTTTTAAATTATTTTTTACATTGCCAAGATCAGATTGATAGGACTTCAGTAATTCAGAATTTTTTTGCACATTGTTTTTGAAGACTGATCCCATGTTAGACATTTTCTGCTCTTCTGGAAGTTACTTCGTGTTCTAAAAGTTTTCCTGACAATTATTGCTGTTCCAGAGAACTCCTCACTAAGTTCTCTAAAACAAATGTGTGCAAGTTTTTCTGATCTCCTAACTAAAACATAAATGGTTTGCTCTAGTAATTGTTGTAATTAACTTTCATATAATTTTTGAAAGTGAAATATCACATTTTCACTTGGTGGCCATGATCTGCTGGGGCTTCTTTGAGGCACAATATTCATTTTTCCTAAATCAGGATTCCCCTACCAACTTCCCTCTAGTCTACATTGGAAAGAATAATCTCCACTGTGGGACCTTCTAAAATAATTTGTGCAAGTTGCAGATGTAAATCTTGCTTTTGTGGCTGCAGATGTGGTTTCTGTGAACCTGCTTAACAAAGAGGAATGGGAATTGCAGGTTTATTTGCAGTGTGCTCTGCATGCAAATGTTTGTATCTTTGCTTATGGACAATGGGTTTGAGCTTCCATCTCTGTTGGCAAATGCAGCCTAAGAACAGAAGTCTCCAGTTTTGATCTTTTTACCACTTGTCTGGATGTAGGGACAGTTAAACATTTTTCTTCCTCCTTTATAAAGATAGCAGAGTCTTCAGCAAACTCCTGATTTTTGCCCAGTTTAGTAGTTCCACCAGCCAGGTCACAAAAAAAGGTCACTTGGCTGCTGGGGTTCATGCAGCCATTCAGTAGGTCAGCAGATATTCTCAAAGAGAAGCCTGATAGCTTAATGCTCCTTCTCCTGGCTATTAACCCAGCTCTGCTACTCCTGTAATAGTTTTCCCTTTGTTTTTAAATCCAATTCACCTTAACGCAAGCACAAAGGGTCAGCGCGGCATGATAGTTCAGGAGTGGCAGGATGCAATTTAAAACTCTGTCACTGTCCCTGATTTCCCAGGGGGCAAACCCAAGTGTGTTAAGAATTTTAAAGGTGGCTGCCCCAGCATAGGAAAGTGATGGCTGTGGCTTTTTCACTGAAGTGATGCTTGGCTGGAGCAGAGATCATCCCCTTCCCTCTGTCCTCTCTGCCTCCTTCCCAAGCCCTGCTTTCACCACCTGAAAACTGGGAGATGATAGGACACAGCCAGGGACGCTGACTCATTTTAGGAAGCGTTCTCAATTTGCTGATCAAAATGGTACTGCAGGAAATGCACATCAAAATCCCTGTTCATTGGTTTGTGACAATAACATTTCTCCTGGAGCTGAAGTTTTGGGCACATGATGTTGTCATAGTGAGGTCCCCAGCATAGGGAGGACGTGGAGCTGCTGGAGAGAGGCCAGAGGAGGC
>NW_024580667.1:711552-758885 GCF_017639235.1 Corvus kubaryi | reverse complement strand
AGGTGTCCCTGCTCATGGCAGGAGGGTTGGAACTGGATGATCTTTAAGGTGCCCTCCATCCAGAACTATTCGATGATTCTGTGACGTTCAGTTACTTTTAGGCTTCTGGGTTTTGCTCTGACAGACACATAAGAGCCCTTTATATTCCTGCCACCTTTGTCCCATCCCACAGCAACCTGTGTGCCCATCATTAACTCCAGCAGTGCTGCTCACCTTTTGAACAATCTGCTTGGGTAATTAGCAAATTTAATCTCAGCTGATGGAGTTTTTTCCCTTCAGTACTTTTTCATTCAGCTTTCAATATGTAACATGGTGTTGCTGATGCCTCATGTTATTTTTGCCTGTAGGTGCACAATCTCCTGTGCACCCCTTTAACCAAGGATCAACATGTGTTAAGGAGCATCAACATGTGTTAAGGAGCATTTATGTGCCACATATATGAATTGGTGTGAATTTTTTTCCAGCTGCAGCATGGAAATGATCTGTGTGCTCAGCAGCACCTGAGAATATGTGAGGGAGGTTGTCTTCCATTTAAACCTGATAAAGAATTATGAAAAGCAAACTGAAGTACATTGTAATAATCTTCAACTTTGGCCCTTCTGCTTTCCTTGAGTTGTGAATTCCTTGCACAAATATCCACAGACTTGACTTAAGGAGGCAGCAATTGCTTCAAAACCTGCTGGCTGAATGAAAACAATGTCTGCATATTAAACCACCCTGATTATGTGTGCCAGAGGGAGAACATGTGCACAGTGTCTTCATGATCCTGGTGCTGCTAGAATAGCAAAAGCATCATAAAATTTGCTGGGGAAAAAAAAAAAAAAAAAAGCATTACTTGCAACCAGTGTCATTATTATTATTTTTTGGGTTTGTTTGGCTTTTTTGTATTCTTCAACAGAACTGTGTCCCCTTCCTGGGTTTTTAGATGCCAGTAACAAAACTCATTTGGGAGCAGCAGTGTTGGTCTTTTGGTTTATGAATGATGGCAAAGATACTGTCATCTACTAGGTACTGCCACTTACAAGGGTTAATGGCAAAGACAATCTCATTCCAAGTGAAAAATAGGAATTCTGAGTGCCCAAGTGGAGCACTGTTTGGTTCAGATGAGACACCTCAGATGAACCATCCTTCCCTCCACCAGGAATCTGCCGTGCTTTGCTCTGGAAAGGGATGGAGGGAGGTTAAAAATGGAGGAGTGGAGCAAACAGACTTAGAGGGAGCACAGAATTCCAGCTTCTCCAGTGGTAGGTGAGGAATAAAGCTTAAGAAAGGCAAGCTGGCACTGTGTCCGATAAATACAACGCACAAAGTGGATAAAAAGGGTTTTGTTGTGTTTTTTTAATGAATAAAAAGAGCTCTCTGTCCATTCCTTTTAAAAATCAGTACAACACAAGCTATAGAGATGTGTTAAGATGGTGGCTTTTTTCTGCCTGTATCCTTGGAATTTTAAAGGCAGGACATTTAATAGGATCACAAGTAAGGAAATTGTTGTAGGTCTTGGAGGTGCTTGAGGAATAAAAAAGGTGGGATTGAGAAAACAAAGACAAATTCAGTAAATGTCTTGGCAGGTGCTGGTAGATTTACAAGAAGCAGATAAAAGAAGAAATGTAAAGTTTCATAGAAGAGAGTCGTTTGAAGACTTAGAACTTAGAATTGTTTTCTTCTCAGATTTGCTTCACTTGGTTGCACAAAAGGCTGCTTTGTTGCTGTGTGATAAACTGAAGGACTTGGGAATCAGCATTTTAAGTGAGTTTGTTTAGCAGCAGACTGCAGGAGAACAAAGCAGAGCTGCCTGGTTTTGCTGGATGATACCACAGAAATTAGTGCATTATGTTGATAAAGTTTTACAGAAGCCTACCTGAAAAACCAAACTTCAGCTGTCTTTTGAACTGATAAGTATTGAAATAATTATAGCCCCAAAGGATTTTCTGCTAATAATAGCAGCAATGACAAGAACAGGAGGAGTATTTTTCCTTCATCAATGTCTCACTTTGCAGGGCTGATCCATGTGGGAATAAACCATCCTCTGTTTCGTTGTGTAGACCATACTCTGAAGGCCCAGCAGTAGTTTTGTATTATTGTTACTGGGAAAATATTCATATTTGAGTGCAACCAAACAAGTTTGTGCCAGGGAAGACTCAGGTTAGACATGAGGAAGAATTTCTTCACTGAAAAGGTGGTCAAACACTGGAAGGGGCTGCCCAGGGAGGTTTGGAGTGCCCATCCCTGGAGGTGTCCAAGGAAGGCCTGGATGTGGCACTCAGTGCTCCGGGCTGGGGACAAGGTGGGCATCGGGCACAGCTGGGACTCTTGGAGGTCTTTTCCAACCTCAGGGATTCTGGGATTCTAAATTGACTCCTTGGAGACCTCCCTTGCTCAGATCTCCATGCAACTACATTTGGTTTGGAAATGACAGGTTGACAACTGCTCACCCAGCCTGGCTTTGGCTCCTGCCTAGAGATGGATATCAAAATTCCTATTTTTCTGCATTTTCTTCTTCCTTTACCTGTTCATTTGCTACCCACGGCATGAAGGAACTGAGATTCCCGTTATTTGTTAAATTGTTCCTACTTCTAATATATTTATGTAGTCTTTTCTAGTTAAGCCAATGGTAACTTTCATTTCTCTAATCATCTTTGCTGCTACTGAGGGACTAAACAGGACTGTATGGGGCAAAAATGCAATTTTAGCAAAAGTAGGGACTTTTAGACACTCTTTGATTCTTTCCACTGATCTGAGAAACAACAGTGGTCTTGCACATGGCTGATTCAAATCACTTGCTAATAATGCATCTATCAAATAGATTTTCATTTGTGATGACATTTCTTCTGTTTTCTTCTAGATGCAAAGAGTTTGGCCGAAATGCTTATGAGGTAAGAACAGATTTCATTTTATCATTTTTTGAGATTGAAAAACGTCTGTCAACTATAGCATCCTATTTAAGAATTGTTGGAGGGACAAATGGAGAAGTAAACTTTTTATTCCTAAACCCTTTTCCAAAACACACCATTTAAGAACTATGATGGTGAGACATGGGAGAAAGAAGACACTTTGTGGACAGTGTGAGGGGCTACAGTGATAAAAAAACTGAGAACTTGTGTTAGTAGATTAAATCATAGAAGCTATGTAGGTCCATCTGGACATTTTTCCTACTCTGAAAAACATTTTCATAATATGTATCAAAATAATTGCTCTTCAGAGACTCTCTGATTAAAGGCAATACATTTCTGGCTGTGAATGTCTCTAAACTTTGCAGCTCTGTTTATGTAATTCATTATTGTTAGCTGCTTATACCCAAAAGTATAAAAGAGCAGGTAAATCCATTTATTATTTTTCACTTCTGTTCCATCAGCTCAGCATTCAGAAATCTAATTCAGTTGTTGAATTGCATCATAATGACTATTCTGGCACCACAATTTTTTCAAAGATGGAAATTTCATATCCTCGATGTTTATTGTTTTGTCTAGGGAAAATATTGAACTTTAGAACCGCTGCATATATTTGAAACTGGGATCACCAAGGGATTATTTTTGAGTTCAAATGAATTTTGGGTTGCTAGAAAATATTTTTTATATTCAAGCAACAAATTTGAGAATGTCACAGATATTTCACCACCTGAACCACACTCCAAACTTCCTCACCCCTGATAAGCTTCGCTTCTGTTGTAAGAATATACTCAGCAAAGGCATGGTGACAGATGGGTTTGGTGTAAATTCAGCTCTATGCCATCACATCTGAATAAGTCCAGTGATGTTAACAGGACTGGTCATGCAGGCCAGGTCATCCCCTCCCTGTCTGCCCGTGGCAGCAAATTGTGGGATTTGTTAAATCCGCTTCAGGAACGTTTGCCCTGGTGGTTTCTGGTGCCACAGAAGACAGCATGGGTTAGCACACGCAGCAATTCTGTTCCCTTAAGAAACCCAGCAGGGACTGGCTGAAACCCCTGGATGGAGACATTCAGTCCCAATGACAACCACTCAGAACCCCTCTGCAAAACTGGTAACGCTCTGCCCTAACCCTGGTTGGCTTCACAAGAGCCTTGTCGCCACTTCTGCAAGGCCATTTCAGAGTCCCACTCCTCTGACACTTGGAGAACCTCACCAATCTTCCAGCAGAAGTGCCCAGGTTTTACCCACCTTTTGCTTTGCTGATGGTGGCCTTCAAGTTAAGAAACTTTTGTCCTCCCTAAGTTTTGTGCTCAGAGAGCAGCCAGGTCTCCTCTCAGTCTTTAGTTCAGAGCTGTTTTTCAAGGTAACTCATCTGCCACCATTTCATTTGGCTTTTCCTTTCACCAGCATTGAACTATGATCATCAAGCCAGGTCCTCTCATATTCATCTCATTTATTAACAAATAATCTTGGTTTTATTACATAGGCATATTTTATATTCCTTTTCTAAAAGTTTGAACAAAGGCAAATGACTGTTAAATCAGAACTTCAGAGGAAGTAGGGGATATAGGCTTACATTTGCAGACATGCCAGAGCTTGGAAATCTCATTTGTGACAAATCTGTGAAATAACTTCAACCCAAACCTGAGCTATCCACAATCACCAGATATCCCTGAAGATGTAGTATGTGAATAACCAAAGGATAATAAGCCCTCTCCAAAGCAACAGTCACATATTATAAAGCCCCTGATATTTTTTATCTTTTAGATTCCACCAAAATCTGCTAAGATAAAAATATCAAGAAAGAGGGTATTTGGGGAGAGGGCAGAAAAGATGATTCCCTGCTTGGTAGGAAGGTGTGAGGCCTGGAGAGGGCTTTGTGTATCTTTCCCTTTGAGGAGATTTTCATGAGTATGTGTAAAGCGGATTAAAAATGGAGCTTTGGCCTTTGCTTTGAGAGTTGCTGGCTTTGGCTGTGTAAGTCGAATGTCTGTGGAGCAGGATAAGTCAGCAGTTTAATGGGAGCTGCACAACACAGTGTTGATACCTTAAACTCGCAAATAAAAATCCCTGCTGCTGTATAAGCACAGCTTTTTAATGTTTCTTTTGGGTGAAGCATCAGTCCAGCCGTGCTCTTTGTAACAGTTCACTGTGAATCAGTCTAGCAGTTCACTGGATTTTTAAATTTTGAACACAAGGTGAAGAATCTTTTATGCCCAAATATTCTGATTTAGTTTCCCATATGTTTTTACAACAAACTGTGGACTCTTTCAGAATGCCTTGTACAATGTACTTGCTCTGGAAAAGGCCCTTTTATCCACAGACTCAACATAAAAGTTGTACTCAGACCAAAAGACCACCTGCCCAAATACTTGTTTTAAATAGTGGCAAAGCAGAAACTTTAGTAGAGTAAAAGAATATAGCAAAATACTGAGAGAGCTGGGATGCTCCAGGATGGAGAAATCTTTGGGGAGGTCTCATCAAGGAATTCCAGTACCTTAAAGGGCTTAGAAAAAGGAGAGGGACTTTCAATATGGGCAGACAGTGACAGGACAAGGGGCAAGGGTTTTAAACTGAAAGAGGGCAGGTTTAGATTAAATATCAGGAAGAAATTCTTTACTCAGAGAGCAGTGAGGCCCTGGAACAGGTTGCCCAGAGAAGTTGTGGACTCCTCATCTCTGGAAGTGTCTAAGGCCAGGCTGGACAGGGCTTGAAGCAACCTGGGATAGTGGGAGGTGTCCCTGCACATGGCAGGGGGTTGGAATGAGATGATCTTTAAGGTCTTTTCCAACCCAAGACATGATTCTGTGATTCTGTGAGTCAGTCTCCTGACAATTTGGAGCTCAGAGATTCTTTGAACCAGAGGGAATTAATTCTATTATACACAGAACCTTACAAGGTCTGACAAGTAAAGAAAAGCACATGCTTATGTTTGGGAATTTTATGTCTGTAAATATAGAAAAATAAAGACAGATACCTTTTATCCCTTTAAGGAATGAATCATTGGACCCCTCATCCACCAGACCATTAAAATATCTTTTTGCCTGAATTTAGGTTAGAGAATACTTGGACACCAAACTTTAAAATTGAAACCTTAAAACACTTTGCCCTGTTTCCAAGCCCTAGAGGCACTTCATTGCTGTTGGCACTTTAGGTTTTTATAACTTGAAAGCGGAGCTGTTGTGGTCTGCAAAAAAGAATTCAAAATACCCTGAGCCAGAACGAGACAGCATCCTAATCAGCTACAAGCCTCCTGCTTCTGCCAGTTGCCTGTGCTGTGTTTGGACACCCCATGTCACTGTAGCGCTGCATGCAGGGGAATTAATTAGATCAGCAAGGAGGAGGAGAGACATCCCACAAACCAAGGAATGACTCTCAAGCACAGCAGGGAATATTCCTGAATATAGAGAGGCCTGTGTTACAGTTCTGGCTTGAAGGAACTGTATTTTGCAAGAAGCTATCCATGGAGTCAAGATTGGGATTAGGAATTCTCTCTTGTCAGGTGAGCAGTAAAATTGCAAACTGGGAGAAACTCTCCTCCTGCTCCCTGTGGTGCAAACAGTGCTTCCTGTGTTGGTTGAGTACTTTCTAACAATGGAAATACAGAGCATTCATCCTGCTGAAGAGGCCCTATCTCAGACTGGGATTCTGGGATCTGCATTCTCTGAGCAGGAGTCTGATTCCATCCCTTTGTCTCCTGCATCCCTAATGAGTGCAGAGGGGTGCAGTGATGCATTTGGCAGACTCAGTTATGCACTGCACAGATTCTATATGTATCTGACTCTGTGTATTCTTTAACTATTGGATTATTGAAATTGGACATTAAAAAAATCATTTTCCTACTTGAAACTGAAAGAGGGAAGGTTTAGATTAAATATTAGGAAATAATTCTTTACTCAGAGGGCAGTAAGGCATTGGAACAGGTGATCTTTGTTTGCTCTATGACCTTGGGCAAGCCCAGAGCAGTCCAACTTTCCAAGGGCCCATATTCAAGCATATTTGGCATGCAGATAAAATATGACTCTCTGATTCTCCTAACATTTCAGCAACTTGAGTGGCATCCACTCCGTGCAGAGACTTGGAGAACACCAGTGTGGAATTTATCTGCATTTGATAATACTAAATGTCTTTGAAAATTTCTGTGCTTGGTAAGACCCTGTGATGACTATTCTCCACTGATTATATATGGAGAAAAGTCTGGAAGCCTTGGGAGGCTCTCCTGATACTTTGATTCCATGATGATTGAATGATGATGAGGCACCAGTTGTGGCCTGTTTGAATGCATTTCAAATATCCATGTGTATGTGGTGGGAACAGCACCATCTAATCATCCAGGAGAAGACAGAGACATTAAATTTGGGAGGTATGGATGGTATTAATGCTGGGGACCACGAGAGCAGGGAAAGCCAGGAGCTGAAAATCAGAGAGGCGCTCCCATGTGCCTTGTGGATCTCACCCTTGGATTTGGAGCAGAATCCCTGACCACATGGATAGAAAATTCCTCCAAAAAAGGACTCCAGGAGAATCTCCAAACCTGAGGCAATCAGGTCTTGCTGACATGGAGACACAGCAGGAAGTTAACACAAATTTCCTGGTGATGTGGGCTCATCACACGTGGATTAATCTCCTGCATCGAGGCCCCACTTGTGGAGGAGCTGAGCTTATCACTTTAACAGTTCTCTGCTGATTCCATTAACAGCAGTAATTCACTGCCAAAGCAGAATTAAACTGAGTGATCTGCAGCTATTTCACACTAGAAAATGAGCCTCCACTTGAATCTTACAGCTCTTTGAAGCCTGAGCACTTGGATCACACTACTGGCTGATTTGTCTCAACTCTCCTCAGCCTCCCTGCATGAAGTATTTGCAAATATTTCATTTCATCCAAAGAGTAATTACATCTAAAAGGGCAAAACGTTCCTGGGTTTTTCGCACAATCTGAAGGTTTCTTGGTGCAAGCTCTGTGCTGGAAATGACTGTGGCACTCGGTTTTACCATCCATTTTCATTTGCTTTTGGTAGACAGCTCATTTAAGAAGTCATTTTCTGGTACACAAACTTAAAAATGAAGTTGTTTCAATTTGCATGATGATAGAATAATTGGTTTATATTCTTTTTTAGATTATTGCATCAATCAATTAGACATAATCCATGAATGTAAACAAGATTTGCAATTTTTGTCTTGGAACATCAGTGGGACTAAAGCCTTAATATATTTTATGCAATCTATTAATAGTCTGCCTAGTGATTAATTTGCTTTTTCATTTATCCGTCGAAGTGATATTTGCAACTTAGCTAATTAAAAATAGTGAAAAAATAAAAATACAATTAGAAATTACTCAAGGCATCATTTTCCTACCAACCTGTTTGATCAGCTGTGTGTTGCTTTACTCAGCTTCATGAATAATAAAAGAAAAGGTCCACCTTCCAAAGTGTTTTTATTAACTTCATTATGACAACACTTGAAGAAAGCAGCGGGAAATTTTCAGATTCCTACTGATAGAGGACAGACCCCATCCCTCTACACTGTGCATTCATCTAATAATGAATAAATAAATTAATACCATTGTTCTGAAGAGAGCAAAATCAGATGTAGGAGTGGTTTTTGCTGATTATGGTTGAACTGGGTTTTTTTTTGAGCTGGACAGATTGAAAACAAAGATGTTTGCAAATATCCATTCCTTTAGGCTGAATGTTAACGTGTTCACTTCTCTTTTGTTTTCAGCAAGAACACCAGGACGTCAGACACACTTAATAAGCAGCAGCAAACACTGAGGATGCACATAGACATTCCCAGAGCACAGCTGCTGATTGAGGAGAGGGACACGATGGAGACCATTGGTAAAGCTGAGCTTTTTTTCCCTGGTTAATGTAACAGGCTCTTCTAGATGGAATCCCTTTACTCCACACCTTTTCCCCGCTGCACACATCAAGAAAAAAGAGCTACAAAGTAATTTGAAAACTGAACTGGTTTTTTTTTTTTTCTCCCCTTTGAGTAATTTCCCACTAAAAGTAATCTCAGTATAGAATCTAAAATAATGCAGGACATTAGGAAAATGAAACTGTTGGAAAGAGTTTCTTGAAGAAAATATAATTGAGGACTGGCAGTTTTATGATTTTCATTCTGATTTCCCATTTGGCTCTGACGAGGCAGTTGGATCACTGACATTACTTGAAAGGAAAATGAAATTCTGAAACTGCACTCTCAGTATATGAAGGTTTGCTACAGCCAACTTTTAAAATTTACATGTTGCATATTGTATCCACCTGTTCATAGCACATGGTATTTCAACATTTTGATCAGTTTTCAACTTCTGTGTATCCATGCAAAATTCAAATCTAAACTGTTTGATGCAACAGAAAACATGATTTCTCATGGGGCTGGCACTTAGCTGAGCTGTCACGAGAAATATAAATATTTGTTGTTGAGTTTTTTCCCCAAATAATTTAAAGATGTCTGGAAACCCAAAATAGAAATGCAGCCTGATGTCATGGCTGAATGGGCACACACTGGCAAGACACTCCTGACTGACCTTGTTAGACTTCTAACTTTACTTTTTTTGGATAAAAATCTGTGTAAAAGAAGGTGATAATGTAACAGCCTCCAGGGATGGTGTGGCCACAGAGGAAAGTCAGCAAGCTGAGAGCAGCATCTCTACACCTCCTGTCCATGCCCGTTCCAGGTTTGAAAAAGAGACCTACTCTTTACCTAAATTTGGACTTTTTAAAATCATTATTTGAGCTTCCCAAAGTCTGCCCTTTGTGCCAGGCTTCATCCTAAAGACTACTTTAACTTTTGAGTGGCAGCTGCTGAGCAGTGGGAGGGTTACAGTGAAAATACTCCTCGAGGCTGCATGGCAGCAATGAGATCAGGGCCTTGGTAAGAGGCAGCTTTCCACCCAGAATAAGCAGGGATTTTGGCAGTGTTTGATGGAGCTTGCTGCCAAGAGGCTTTATTCCCAACCTGAATAAGAGCTCATCTTTTGCCAGAGTGATTTGATTCCTAATGTTATTCTATTTATAGCCTTCTTTGGGTAAAAAATGTGCGTTATGTTATTGTGCGGAACTGTCCTCCCTAATGGTGTCTTGTCAAGTTAAAAAAAAAAAAAAAAAAATCCAAAACAAAAACCAGGAATGCTTAAAAGAAGTGGATCAACCTCTGCTGACTAGTAAATGCCCAGAGGTCCTATTGCTGCCAGTCCCCTTAGAACACGTACCAAACTATATAGCACAGCACAGCAGGAAAACCTTGAGGCTTTTATTGCAATTCTGAATGGATAAAAGACTGTAAAGAATGCAAAAGAAAGTCTGATAGCACACCAAATAGTTGTTCTACAAGCACAGAGGTAGTGAAAGATTTATCACTATGAAACCATCTGTGATCAATGGGACAAGATTCCTCCTTGGAGCAAAAAAAAAAGGTATGATACAGAGATCACAACTGAAAAAAAATAATTTAAAAAAAGGTAAGCAAGTGCTCTATTGTACTGGTATCCTGTAATGATCAAGGTCTGTGTAGAAATTTGATGAGTATATCCTACCCCACAGGGAAGAAATAGAAGCAGAAACACACAGCAGTAAATATCAGTGCTCACCTTCTTCCTTCCCAAGGTCAGGCTTAATCTCACACCTTTATTTGAAGCTGCAAAAAAAAGCCAGTCCTAGGTCAGGGTCATTGCCTCTGCAATATTCTGTCTCTGCAGAAAAAAGGGAGAGAGGGTTAGTTAGCAACACCCCCTAACGACCTCCTTTGGGGAAGATAGGGGTGGTTTCACTGAGGACACTGCTAATCACGTTAATAAAAAGAAATAAATGGAATATGTTGTTGAAGAGCTCATCTGAGCTCTCTGAAAGTGAAGAGGAAGAGGGCAGTGTTCAAAGGATGGGGATGAAGGAACTAGGACCAAAAATGATTATACACAAATCAGCTTTTCAGGAGGATGTTTAACAGTCTGCCTCAGTTGCACATCTCTAAGGTGAAATCACCAGGAAAAATGAAAGTTATTCTTTAGTTTTATATGGGCTTTGAGTTTAAACCCAGAGGCTCCTTCCCTTCAAAGCCACCTCAGCCCTGCAGAGAGCAGGCAGCTGCCTCTGCCCGTGGTGGCACTGGGCTGTGAGTGCCTGGGGACTCGCTCCAAAGCTCTAATGAAGGCAAAGCCAACACTCTGTACTCGTTATCTGATTATTTTTCCACTTACAGATGACAGATCAACGGTTCTGCTCACTGATGCTGACTTTGGAGAGACATCCAAGCAGAAGTCCCTGACTGTCACCCACACGGTCCATTACCAGTCAGTGTCACAAGCCACAGGGCCACTGGTGGATGTCTCTGATGCCCGGCCAGGAACAAGTAAGCACGTCAGAAAATAAGTTTTTATCTGGAGAGGAGAAAGCTATAACAAAATAAATACTCTGCTCCTGCATTTGCATCCTCCTCCTTCTGTCTGAGAGTGGAGAGAAATCTATTTAGGTCAGCAGAGGACATTTCTTAAACTATTGCACTTAAGTGATTCAATATGGGGGAAATTGCATATGCATCTGAAATGGAGGTGTAATTTGAAATAATTCATACCTGGCCTTCATTAAACACACTGCATGCTAGATTTTAATTTCCAGAATTTATTGGGTAAATTACCTTAATGGCTTTTAGTGTCTAATATACTTTTTTTCCTCTGTGATCAATCTTTATTGTATTTCAAAAACAACATTCCTCCCTACCTCTCCATCAGGCAAAAAAAAAGCAATTCTCATTATTACTTTTTCTGAAGAAGTTATATTTCTGGCTTTAGTTATTATGGTAAATTACTTTTCCCGGATATATTCATGCCAAATTATTCTTCAAGTGATTAAAATACTATCATAAATTAATATACTGATGCAAGCCATTCTTCTCATTCCTCTCATGAATATGTTCCATATCTGTGTAAATGGGGAAAAATTAAAAAAAATACTAGCTTGAATGATTACTTATGAGTTAGAAATGTTACCAAAGTGTAGTTCATTGCAGTGTGCAATTTTTGAAAACTCTTGGATTACTTCTATGCCCTGACCATTTCAGAATTTAATTGTTGATTTTGGTGAACATAAATGCTGAAAGCTCAGTTGCTAGGACACAGATTATTTGAAAAACCCATTTTCAGTCCAGTCTTTACAAATAATAGGTGTTGTAGCCCTGGCCCTGGTGCTTTTTTTGTTCTTTCAGCTTTTTCAGGTCATTCCTCGAGGACTAGATTTTCTAAGGAGAGAGGCATCATGCCAAACCCTCATGCCTGTGTCATACCACAGAAGTTTATGGCACCTTGCTTACTAATGGCTTTTTGTGTGCAGTTCTGTGCTTCATTCCTCTGCAGCCAGGGAGAGAATTCCTTCAAATCAAATGTGGATTTAACTCATGTGTAAGAATATGATCTGTGTCCAGCCCTGCTTTGGAAATAAAAATCCACCATCGCTTTTATTAAGCAGTACAGATCTGATAGCAGCAGTGTACAGGGCTGGGTCAAAAACTTCCAGGTAATGTTCTCTGGATTTAAGACACTAATCCAGCTCTGCTGCAGGCTGGGTGATGGGATTTTGTCTAGAGCTACCACTTCTGCTGTGAAGAGCACAGTAGAGCCCAGCTGGGTGGCTTGGAGGTTATGGACCCTCCTGTCTAAGCCCACTCACATTCACTGAGTGACAAATACTCCTTTACAGCATTTTTTGAGTTGTTCTCTTGTCCTTATTTATCTGTTTATGAATGAGATCCTCTGTGAACCTTTGCCTTGCTGACCTCAGCTCTCTCCAGTTACGTTTGACAGCAGAGCTGGCATAACCAGAGCACCAGCTGTGTTTCCATCCCACTGCCAGCTCTGGAGTTGCTGTGCCTGTGCTGCACAGCCCCTTACAGAGGCACAGCTGGAGCAGAGCTCCTGCTCATCAGGACAAGGACTGAGCTCTGTGTGCTGACAGAGGCTCTCCTGACTCGTTCCCATTGCTGGCAAGATCCTTCGGGGTCACAGGATCAGAGTTTGAGGTCCAGAGGGATGTCTGGGCACGGGTTAGTCCTGCCCCTCTGCTTAAAGGGCCGGTTGCTCAGGAACACCCCCAGATGACTTCTGAATGTCCCTAAGGATGGGGGACTCCACCACCTCTGTGGGCAGCCTGTGCCCCTGCTCAGCCTCCCTCACATCAGAGTTTCCTGATGTTCAGGGGAAAGCTCTCAAGTTTCTCCTTGTGGCCATTGCCCCTGCTCCTCTCACTGTGCACCACGGAGAAAAACTTGGCTCTTGCCCTCTTGCCCTTCAGGTATTTCTGTACATTGAGGGCATCACCCCAAACCTTCTCCAGACCAGGCAGCCCCAGCACTGTGCCAAGAGCTGTTCCCACCAGCACTTTCCTTCTGTTCTCCATGTTTCCCCTTGAAGGAGGCTCACTCCTGGCCACACCACAGCCACGTGCCACATTCCCAAGGGGTGGTTTGCAGCACACCGAGCACGGATTTGGATGTTGTCCGTGTGAGGCAGCTCTGTGCTGCACTACCAGGAAGATCAATTATCAATGGCACCGGGCTCTAATTTTTCCACTGCTGTAGGGAAAAAAATGGAGAAGGATCAGATCATTATTTATAAATAAATGCCTTGTTTCTTTGAAGGAGCAGAATACAAATTCTCACTGGGAATGCTTAGGCAGAAGCAGTGCTCAGAGTCATTATCTGGGTATTGCTTTTTCTTTCAATTTCTTCTGCTGAAGTCTCTTACCTCAAAGACTGACAACTTCACCATTTGAATGTCAAAGAACATTTTGAATAGATTTGAATTTTTCATTTCTAATGCCCTTTCTATTGTTAGTGATATCCTTTCAGAAGCTTCGAAGAGAAATCCTTCAGTACTGATGTAGTCACAGTTTGCCACATAATGATTTCTTCTCTTGCACTTGCTTTGTTAGACTCACTTTTAGGGTAGAATGCTTTATTAATAAGTTCAAGGAGGCCAAATTTGGCACACAGTTTGCTTTTACAAACTTGGTCACTACATTATCCCTACGTTAATTTAACAAGTAGAACATTGCTGACCTTAAACCAGTAGCAGGTGATTTTTGACGTTTAAGAAATTGTATTAATTTACTAATTGTTTCAAAGCAGTCAAATCTTTATGAACCTGTTCCTACTGAAACTCCGATGGCACTGCTACTTATGTCTTATTAGCTTATGTTTTATGTCTTGGCCATGTGTTAAAATTGGGAATATGTAGCTGATCAATATTGTAATATAGTAACAGTATGTCCAGAATAGGGAATTATAGCCCCACATTTCTGAGCACATCTATTTAAAAACTGAGAGCAGATGCCTGCTGCAGGGTGTTTCTGAGGGCACATCTATGCTGATAATTTACCTTGCACTTCACTTGAGGTGTGGTGGGAAATCCCTGACCAAATCTACTTGCCTTGTGCTCTTTCAGTTCTCAGGGTGGTTTTGGTACCGGAGAACTGGTTGTCTTGGAGTAAAGGGATAATGAATGTGTCAATGGAAGAGTGATGGGGCCTTCAGCTCTTCAGTTCCACCCTTGATAAAATGTCGAGTTTCATTAGAAAGAGAGTAGTTCTAGAGAAGCATCAGCGGTTTGGTAATGATCAGCATTAACACTGTTCATTTTTTTCCCCCAAAAAGAATGTCTTGAGTTTGGGTCTTTTTAACCAAGATGATTTCAGTGGCCATCCCCTTCTGGAAGGGGGAAGTGAAGGGCCAGGCACTGATGTCTCTGGTGACCCGAGGAAATGGCTGGATCTGTGTCAGGAAAGGGTTAGGTTGGATATCAGGAAAAGGTTCTTCACCCAGAGGTGGCTGGATAAATGGTCGTGGCCCCAAGGCTGCCAGAACTCCTTGAATGTTTGGACAACACTCTCAGGGATGCACAGGGTGGGGCTGTTGGGGTGTCTGTGCAGGGCCAGGGGTTGGACTGAATGATCCCTGTAGGTCCCTTCAAGCTCAGGACATTCTAGGACTCTGTGATTCTGACAGGGCTGGTTTCCTTCCCAATCCCTCCCTGCAATCCCTCACAGATCCCACTACGAGGAGGAGTGCCAAAACCGGACCCACCGCGCGCAACCGCTACGCGAGCCAGTGGACCCTCAACAGACCCCACCCCACCATATCAGCTCACACCCTCACCACAGACTGGAGGCTCCCCACCCCCAGGCCAGCAGGCTCAGTGGACAAGGAAAGTGACAGCTACAGCGTCAGCCCCTCGCAGGACACAGGTATGGACAGGGCTCCCCGCAGGGAAAACGGGACAGCAGCAGCTGCAGGAACCTTTCTGGTCCTGGGTGTGCCTTGTTTGGAGCTCGGGTGTCATTATTCTTCTCTTGCCAGGGTGGTTTTTTCTGTAGGTGATTTATGAGGGGTGCCACAAATGCTTGTAGAGATAATGATAACAAATATTGTGCTTCTGGTTCCTCATTCCACACACATCCTTTGAAAGATGTCCTTCCTTTAAAAGACAAGGTGGTAAATTTTCCTGTAGCTTCCCCAACCAAAAAGCAAAAGTAGGAGAATTTGACTAGGAATGGACAGTATTAGTAACCAGAATATCCCTGAGTCATATATGGAATGATTTTAGGATTTGAACAACATTCAGGTAAGTATTTTTATTTTCCCATTCATTTAATATGTTCATATTAAGTGGAGGGAAAAAAACAAAAAAGAGGGAAAACTCTGGAATTAGAGTCCAAGCAAAAATCCATTCATAGCACTGAATCCTGCAGCAGCTGGCCAGGATTTTCCTGAGAAACAGCTTGGGGTTTATTCCTCTAGAGGACAAGTGGGGAGACACTGAATACATATTCTGCCTGCAGTCCTCATCTCTTCTCGATGCCTTCACATCATAAATGCAACTGTAACTTGCTTTCTCCACTGTCCTACACTGAAAAAGCAACAAAAAAGGTAAATAAATGAGTAAATGATTAAGTAGAAGAACAGTCATGAAGGAAATCTAATAAAGATTAAATGAGAAGAAAGGTAAAATATTTCCCAAAGGGAAGTCTGACCAAAGTGAATTCAGGCTTGCTCTGGCTTCCTCAGAAGGAATTGCCTGCTGTCTGTCCTGATTTTAGGAGAAAGGTGTTCATGTTAGAGCTACAAAGCAGTGGGTGTGACTGGCCTTCCACCATGAAAACCAGTATGACTGGTTTTGTTCTCTGGATAGGAACAAGTATCTGACTTCACTTAGATTTAGGAATTTACAGCCTGGAGTTCTCACTGTTTCATAATTCACCCTCTTAAACTCATAGACCCCAATGTTCTCTCCATAAGGTAATGGCAGTCAATAGATACCTCCAGCCAGCTGACAACCTTCAGGTAGAATTATCATAAATTTTTAAGATTAACTCTAATAGATATACAGATCAAAATATAAATTACAAATCTCCTCTCAGAAACCCTTTTTGTAGACACTCCAGATTTCAGGTGCATTTGGATGTGCTCCAACCTGTTGTCACCCAAGGATATTTTCCAGTGAGTGTGGCAATAGAAATTAAATTTGCTGTGTGGTTTAGTAGACAAACTATGTAAAATTATGTAAACACACTTCATAATTTATATTTTAACAAGCCTACTTTTCTACTCTGTGTCTACCTTTGAGCTCATGGTGATTTATGTAAGGGATAGCAAGCTTTAGATCATGCTCAGGAAAGGTTTTCTTGTGCCAAAAAAGCAGCTCTATTACACCACTTGGTTTCTGGGAAAAGAGTAGAGTCCATTTAATTTAAGTGCTTCAGAAGTTTAAAACTTTCAAATAAACATACGTAGCCAAATTATGTGTTCAAGAATCAATTGAGCTAATGTGCACATTTGATCACTTCTCCAGTCTGGAGTTCAGATTTCTGGAACTGGTTGATGCAGTTGATATTTGGCAGAATTTAGCACTTATCAAAACCATTCCAGGCTTACAGAGCAGCAGCTTTTGAGCTTAGGAGAAATGCCTGGCAGCAGTTCATAGCTGTGACCAAGTTCAAATGTTCTAACTCGAGGCCATTAGAAATTTCCTGATCAATCTATATTCGTGAAGTTCAAGAAGTTTCAGAAAGTTCACTCTGGGCTTGGATAAACTTTTATCAAATCTAAAGGACATGTCCAAGCAGATTGGTCTGGGAATATTCTCCCTCTTGGCATGGGATATGGGAAGCTGCAGGTCCTGATCTTCATGGACCAAGCTGTGACCTTTGCATGACCATGATATTCACATGCACTGCTCTATGGCACTGGTCAACTGCTGCCTCCTGGCAGCTTCCAGCTGATCAGAAATTTGGAAAGACATCACAGTGGTCTGATTTACAAATCAAATGTGAAAAGGAGATTGACATTTCCTGTGGGTGGAAAGAAAAGAAAAAAAAAAGAAAAATCAAAAGAAACCCTGTTAGGTTCTGGTCAGCTCAAAATCTTAAGCAAGTTACAGCATATTGCAGAAGTACTTGTCATTTTAAATAATGGATGGCCATATTTACAAGTGGCAGGAGTACTGTTCTTCGTGCACAATGAAAACTGATGCAGGGGTGCAGGCACGCAATAAAAAAGATAAAGATTTGCAATAACGACACCCACTTGCCTTTGGCTGCTAAAATGAGGTCCATTTTTATGAATTAGCTATTACACTGTGCCTGTTTATTGAACATCACCAACAATGTCTGAAATTGCACAGATCTTGTGATAAAACACGACTTTTGCCCACAGAACTTTTAAAAGTCCTCTGCTCTTCCAGCCCACTGGAGTAGAAACACTGTGGGTGCAAGAGCCCAGCAGTTCCATCCCTGCAGAAATGAGTCCTGCATTTCCAGAGTGCTTTTTAATGTATCAGTAGCCATTTACATCTTCAATAATAGTGTTGTTTAAGAAATATTGATATTCTCAGAAGCTCATCAGCAGAAAAGAACAGCTTGTAGGTCGTAATAACCTGTGTGTCAAGTATGAATTCCATTAGCCTCAGCAGCACTGAAAAAAGGCACCTGAATGACTGCAGGCTGTAGTTGCCAAATATTGCTTTCTTAAGACCTTTGTTCCAAATGAAATGAGTTAGTGTTTTACCTGGTGTCTAGAGAGACAATATCTGAGAGCTACTGCCTTTCTATTTGACCTTTGTTCTCAGGACTTTCCAAAAAAAAAAAAAAAAAAAAAAGTATGATGGAAACAGGACAAAAAGACTGTCCTTTCTCACCTGTACATAACCCCAGTGAAATATTTCTGAGATGCATTAAAAAGACAATGTAAAGAAGATGTTTCTTACTTCGCTAAATCTGGTTTGTGGGTTTGAAACCTTTTGAAGGCATTTAAGATTTAGAGAAATGTTTGGGGTTTTTTTAAAGTGGCATTTTTCATGTAGTAAAGGTTATTTTTTATAAAAGAAACATGAATTTAATGCTAAGGCACCTAATGCTGCTCACAGGCTAAGACTTCACTTTAGATTATCAGTAATTGTTGAGTTCCTGACTAAACTAACACTTGTGCAGGCATTTACAGCGAAGCAGATTCACTTAAATCACCTTGATAATTTCAAGGGCTCTCTGCTTTACTCTGAAATACTATGCTCGTGGCTTTCCTCCCAAAAACGACTGTGCAGATGTTTTCTCTCTCCCCTCGTTCCCATTCCCGTGGCTTAGATCGAGCGAGGAGCAGCATGGTCTCCACAGAAAGTGCCTCCTCTACGTACGAAGAGCTGGCGAGGGCCTACGAGCACGCCAAGATGGAAGAGCAGCTGAGGCACGCCAAGTTCACCATCACAGAATGCTTCATATCAGACACCTCCTCGGAGCAGCTCACGGCAGGGACCAACGACTACACGGACAGCCTCACCTCGAGCACGCCGTCCGAGTCAGGCATCTGCAGGTTCACCGCGTCCCCCCCCCAAGCCTCAGGACGGAGGGAGGGTGATGAACATGGCAGTTCCCAAGGCACATCGGCCAGGTGAGGCAGCAGAAGGAAGGTGGTGGTCACTCTGGGGAGGGTTTCACCCCACACACCGAGGCTGGGAAGCAGGAGAGGGTGGATCACAATATCTCCTGGAGCTACTCACAGAGATAACTGGGGTTTGTTCCAGTTAATAGAATGTGTGAGCATATTCTCCCATGTATAGAAAACATGGGAATTTAGGAGCAGAAAAGAGGCTGGCTGAGCCATTAAATCCACTCCTCACACTTGCAGCCATCAGGCAATTGACCCTTCTGGGATAAATAAGACCATATGTGGGTGCATCTGCCCATCTCCAGCTCAAACCAGTCTCTAATAAAATGTCTCACTGCTGTGCTTCGTGCTTGGGAGCGAAAGTTCGCTCTCAGTAACTGCTCATAAAGACAGATTGCAGGAGATGTGCTTGTCCCTTCTGCCTTGTGGCTTGTTAGACACGGAACAACCCTTTGGTGACATCCTGGAGCTGTTACACTCTCTCTTTGACACCACCTAAATATCAAACTTGGGATATCTAAATCAGGGGGAGAATAAAAAAAACGCAGAATTTAAGGCTCCAACTCCTTGCTGACTGAAGGTACTTGAGGGGCATCCAACTCCAGGGCTCAATCAAATTTCTAGATCACAAAGATGCTGTTTCTACTGATACCTTTCTGCCTAACAGCACAGGCAAGTTAATTGTGGCACTCTGAGATCAAGCAGGTTATAAAATCTCAGAAGATTTGTCAGTCTTTGTTACAGGATACAGGATATGGCACTGCAGAGGAAGATTGAAATGGGAAAAAGGCATAATTATATTTGTGTGCTTTCTGAAAACATGATTTATTTTATTTTATTTTATTACATACATTTGCCAGTGTGAGTGCTGCCGCTCAGACACACAGAAAGTAATCAGTGGTGCTCATCTGTGTGAAAAAGATTAATTAATAATCTATTTAGGGTCTTTTGCTTAATATTCACCATAACAAGCAGTGGTTGTGAGGACAGAGGAATAGAAGGAAGGCAGTGGGGTGAGGAAGGGTCATTCAAAAGCAGGAACACTGGAAAGAAAGCATCAAGGATTTGGCTAGAGAAAGCTAAAAGAAAAATGTGGGAAGAAAAAGCCCAAGCAGAAGGTAGAGAGTTACAATACTCAAGGCAGGAAATTAGTGTGTCACACAGATAGATAAGGAGGAAAATAAGTAGGAAATAAAATAGTGGGAGAAATTGCTGATTTCTGTGTAGTCACAGGGTAGAACCACAAACCCAGGAGCTGTAGAAATAGATAAAGATAGAACTACTTTTCATTTCTAACTCCAAAGAAGTAAGATAAATATTTGTCCCTGCTCTGCTAAAGGGAAGCATCTCCATTCACAGCTAAGTCAAAACTGAACTCTTTCCTTCCAAGCAGTCAACAGATATTTTTTATCATTTCTTTAACAAACATCTTGCTCTCTTTCCTTTCATGTTCCAAATACATTACTTATGCATATTTAGTGTTTGGAAATATTCTAATATATTCCATATAAAGCTGATTTTCTCTAGGGCATATAGAACCAAAATTTGGTCCCTGTGCTTGAGTAAAATCTTCCAGGGTTGGAACAACCTTAGAGCCCCTCCAGTGATTTACAGACTTGTAGTCATGTTTAGCTCTGTTAGTTTTAATGGCTTTATTTTTTTCCCCTACTTTTCTTGATTAGCTTTAGCTTTCCTTTGCAGCAAGGAAATCAAATATATTATAAAATTAATAATTAGCTTCATTACCTTGAAAACATAATTGAGTGTTCCAGTGGGGCAATTTGAATGCTGGCCCATAAATATTGAATAATGCATTTTTAAAGGTCACTTTATGAAGGGTTTTAAACAAAACATATGGATAGAAAGAACTTTCAGCAGTAGCAGACAGACCAATATTTAATTTTCAAGCTGTTGAGGAAACACTTACTGGGCATCTTTCTTTTTTTACCCACCACTTCAGAAATTTGCCAGAGGCAATTAGTAATTCAAATACAATTAATCAAAGTCATTCTCCATTTCAGAACATGGAGAAGAAATAAAAAAACTTAAAGTATTTGGTTTCAGTAGATGAGGACGTTTGAGATAAATCACTGTTCTGCTTTATTCTTCCTTGAAGTAAATCTTTTCTTCCAAGAGAGTTTTCACCTGTTTTCATGGTGCTTTGGTTTTCTTCTCAGCCAATTCAATCTTTCTGGGAAAACATCACTTTCAATCACTTCTCTCTCCTCCTTCTTAATTTCTGACCTCCCTTTTCAAACTGCTGCCTGTTGCAAATTACAGTTGCAGTAAAGTTCAAGAGTTTGCAATGAATACTCTGTTTTTCAAAATAATCCCCAACAATTATAAGAAAGTCTGAAGAAAGACTTTTAGAAAAAGGTATTTTGATAAATGGGACATTTGGAAGTGAATCCACCCAATGGCAAAGCTGCAACTTAACTCACAAAAGGAAATGGTGGAGTTTGCTGCTGAATTCCCAGGGATGGAGATGAGGCCAAGAGGCTTCTTGGTTTCTGCACCCTCGTTTTTGTCCTTCTTGAAGACAGGAGTGACATTTGCTCTTTTCCAGTCCTCAGGCATTTCTCCCAATCGCCATGATCAATCAAAGACCATTGACAGTGGCCTCAGTGCCATCTGCCAGTTCCCTCAGCACTGGTAGGCACATTCCAGCAAAGCCCATGGATTTACACATATCCACTTTGCTAAAGCATTCCCTGGCCTGATCCTTGTCCACCAGGGGTAAGTGTCTTGCTCCAGACTGTTCCACTGATCTCTTGGACCTGGGCTTCCTGAAGGCTGGTCTGGCTAATGAAGACTGAGGCAGATAAGGCATTTAGGGTCTCAACCTTTTCCATGTCCTGTGTCACCAGGTTCCATTCAGCAGTGGGGCCACATTTTCCCTGGTCTTCCTGTTGTCTCCTATAAATTTACAGAAGACTTTCCTGTTGTCTTTGACGTCCCTGGCCAGATTCCACTTCATCTGGGCTTTGGCTTTACAACTCCCCAAGCAGATTTTTGGAAAAAGATAAGATTAGAGCAGGTTGTCCAGAGAAACTGTTGCTTCCCCTGGATCCCTAGAAGTGGCCAAAGCCAGGATGGACGGGGCTTGGAGAAACCTGAGATAGTGGAAGGTGTCCCTGGGGTGGCACTGGGTGATCTTTAAGGTCCCTTCCAACCCAAACCATCCTGTGATTCTGTGACTATTTGTAGTTCCTGCTTCATCACTAACAACCACATCGTTATTCTCCCTTTTGTAGCATCACATTACAAACCACCTAGCAAACTGGAATTGCTGCTCAACAACAGCCTCTGCACAGCTTCCAAAAAGTGAAGGGATGGATGCACACCTGCACATGAGGTTTTGGGGACTGCACAGAGCTGTCAGGCCTAATCTGCCCAGGCCTTGAAAGTGACCCACTGTAGATGGTGACATTTTTCAGGATGCCATCAGAATAGTCGTGTGTCCCAGAAGGCACCTTAAAAGAGAAAATTGAAGCAGTAAAAACAGCACAGCAGGATTTTAAAGCTGTGGGATAAATCACATCCTTTACAAAAGTAGGTCTTCTTAACTCCTGTGCACTGTTAAAGTTCTTCATGCTGTAAAAATGATGGCAACACATTGTTTTTGTTGCATCTTTCTCAGCATCAAAACTCCCAGAAGTTTAGGATTGGGATTATTGTTCTCCTCCCCACAGCTGTCATTAACTACAGGTTTGGTTAGTAAGATCAGGTCCTCAAGGAATCATTTAAGTAGAGCAAAACTGAGGCAATTTTTTCATATAAATATTCATAAATTTCAACAGTTGTAACCCCAAGTTTACCTGTGAGGTTGACAAATGAGTCAGCCCCTCATCCTCCAAAAAAAGGGACAGAAATTGGAAAGAAATGTACTCTCTTCCTACCTCCCACTGTGCCATCAAAGAGTCTGTAATGCAGAAAAATGGAAGATAATTGTAGAGGTTCAAAGAGTTTTATAATAATGTTCCTTTTTTCTGTTTTAAGAACAATAATCACAAATTGAGTTATCATAACAATTATTCTTAACTGCAATAAACATTGCTGCAGCAGTTTATTAAAAATAGATTCCTGTTATTATAATTTTAAATCTCAGTAATAGCCTCAGCCAAGAAGCCCGTTGGGTTTTTTCTTCTCTTTACCCCTAAATTATTGTGCTGGAGAAAAGAACAGCTATTAACTGGGAAATATTTTGATATTCTTTGCATCCCAAGTGCTATTTATGTCTGGGGGCTTTTTGTGGACAGACCACGTACTTGCATCCCCTGGCAATGGAGCTCGTGCTTGGAAGAAATAACATCTGACAAGGGCTTGAAAGGGAAATATCTAGAAAATTTTAACTTCTTGCAATTTTCAGAAACCTTCTTTCCACAGGGGTACTGCAAAACCCAGACTCCCAATTATATTTTTCTCTTCTGCTAATCAGCAGTAAAAAGAACCTTTGCTAATATATGACATTGTCCTTAAGAGTTAGTTTGACTTGGATCAGGAATTTCTCTACCTGATGTCACAAAACAAGTTCAAGGTCATTTTTGACCCTCCCAACTCCTCGAATGTGGGGAGAGATCACATGAATATAAAACCCCTGAAGGACAAAAGCATCCCAAATATGATCCCAGAGAAGAAATATCACTCAGGGGGTGTATCAGGCTAGAGGGTTTGGAAATGCATTTAAAGCATCACAAGATTTTATATCTCAGAACTTCCTCCACAAACTTTCACCTGGTGAAAGGAACCAGGTTGGAAAGAAACCTGCTCGTGAGTGGGGAGAAATGGCATTTTTGGAGAGGCAGACTCTGAAAAAAAGATTTTCCAGGGACTGATTTCACAGCCATGAAGGTGTCAAGAGCACCTGAATGCTTTCCTGGTTCCTTACACCTGTATAAAGCAGGAGCCCTCCTTCTCCAAGCCCCTGCTCCCCTGGAAGAACTTTCCTCCTGCTGTCCTTGTGTTCTTGGTTGGAGGGCAAGGGCAGAGCTCCATCCTCTCCATCTTCCAGCCCTTCTCTTGGGCCCTATGTCCCAGAGGAGATTTGGCCAGCAGCCCAAGGCCAGGCCTGTTCTCAGCCAAGCCCTCACCATCCAAATTTGGACACTCAGCTGGGCACCTGAGTCAAGCAGCCCAAGTCTAGCCCTTCAGGCTACTGGATATTAACTAGGAAAAAATACTGATTTAACCTCTCCAGCTTTGCTGAATGATCAGGTTCTCTCAGTATTTCAGATGCCTTAATTAGCATTCTTGACCCAATTTAGAAGTTTCTCACAGCTTTGACTAATCCTGATGATTGAACAGCAAAGCCTTAACACATAGACAATCCTTTATGAAATGATTTACAAGGGTCCCTTAAATGCAGTCTGGATATTACCTGCAGTGCCTAAATGTTGTTTTAAACACCCAAGACAAGAAACAAATCTTCTTTTCCAGAATTCAGTTATTGCAGCTAAAAATAAGGCGCTTAGCATAATGAGAAAAATAAGAACCACACAGCAAGAGAAGGCACAGTATTTTTCCAGTGTCAGCCCTGTAGCCCGAGATGTGAACTCTTTTCCACTGCCCTGTGAATTCAAGGGTGAAGGAGTTATTTGCCTCTGACACAGTGACTGGAGTCTGTTTAGGGACAGGATTTCTGTTGGAAAGCTGCTGACAGAGCTCCACCAACAGTGGCCGTGACTGAATCCGATACAAATTCGGCCACTGGGGATTCAGCAAAGGCTGGGACTTTTGACAGCTCACCTTTAGCCTCCTTTTCCCATGCCTATTATATTATCCTGTATTGACCAAAAATGGAGAATTATTCCATTAATTCTGTAATTCCACAGTTTCCAGACCCAAAACTGAATTTCTTGAAGATACAGAGTAATCTATGTATCTTTTGTTGTTGTTGTTGTTGTTCAGAAATCCACCAGCAAAGTACACAAAGGCTGAGATGTGGGTTGTTTTCTGTCTTAGTTTTATATTTGCACTGTCTGGTTTCAAATACAATAGAATATATACTAAAAAATATGAATATGTATGCACACATTGTATATAATGTGTGTACAGAGCAAAGAAATCACCATCCTGACTCCACAGTGGGAGACCAAGATGCAGTTTTGAGAGAAGCACATAAGGAGACAAAATAAGCAGGTGGAAAAACAGAAGGACAGCCACAGAGTGGGGAAAAAACCTTCTTGCCATTTTTAAGACTACATTTTTAGCAGTAGTAAATACTCTTAATGTGACTGTTAACTTGTATATAAACTTACACTTATGTGATGTATCCTGAAATTACTCCCCTAGATGAGCATCTCTAATGTTTCCATATTAAATCCTTCTTTGCCTGGAACACCTTCCTTTTATTTTCTACTGCACAGTTGGAAGAGCAGGAGCATGTCACAAAGAGACAGACTGTGCCATTTGCTGCTTATCCTGGAAAAGGCACATCAGTGATGAGAGGAAATTGCCTTTATCTTGTCTCAGATTTTATTTCTTTGGAGTATCAGGAGCTTTTTCTCCTTCAGCTGAGAAAAGCAGAATGTTCTGCAGGGATGAAAACCATTTAATTCTGCATTTAATTTGACGTGACTACATACTTGATATCACTGGCTTTCATTTTTATTCTGGTGGATTTACAGACAGGAAGGCTCCCACTGCAAGTTTTTTAACCTTGCCAGTACAATAAAAATGAACTTAAACAGGTTCAGATCAGAAGCTGAAATATTCTGAGATCAGAAAGGAAAACTATATGGGTGTGAATCTTGAGTTTAAACAGGGCAGCTGTTCAGTTACAAGGTTTCTGTGCAATTGTGATGTGAAAGTTCCATTTTAGATGCTATAGAAGGCATCTGCAAGCTAAATTCAAGTCATTGGTGGCACTGGAATAGGTTTTCCAGAGAAGTAGTGGCTGCTTCATCCCTGAAAGTGTTCAGGGCCAGGTTGGACGCAGCTTGGAATAACCTGGGATAGTGGAAGGATTTGAAACTAAGTGATCTTTAACATGTAACTCAAAGCCTTCTGTGAGACTATGATTAAAGTAATCTAAATTATTTTTACAATTGTCATCCATGAACTAGTGATACTGGTGTTAGGAAGATTTTTTTAATTAGAGCAGAGAAACAGGTGGTACCAGTTCCTCAAAGACCCTGTGAGGAGTGTGTAGCAGCACAATTACCTTTTCCTGTTGCTTCCTAATTTATTCTTTATTTTGATTTGAAAATTAACACTGACTTCAGAAAAATGCAGTGTCCCAAACTGCTCTGATTCAGGATGCTCTTGGGGTTTTTTTTCTATTTCTTCTAGACTACAAGTTGCATGTTAAGAAAACCCTCTTTCTTCCCCCTCCCCCCCAAGAAAGCCCATTTCCTATCTTTTGATTAGCAATAAAATCTTTCTTATTAGAAGTGTGGGGTTTTAAAATTTTAATTTAATTTTGGTTTTCTAAAGCAGATTATTTGCCTAGTGGTCCATATACATAGACATATATATATATATATATATATATATAGGCTGCAGCTATTAAAGTAGGCTACCCATGTTTTCTGTAGCTTTAGAGACATTTGATTGAGCTGTAGTGACTGAAGAGTTTTATGCCTAAAGCAAGGATTACATTTATCAGCAAATTTTCAGCTACTTTCATGTTCTTACAGTCATAACTTCAATATTAAATTGTTAAAACTACCAGCAAAAGTTCCAAATCAAACCCAAGATGCCGCGTCCACTTCAATTAACACAACAGATATTTTAGAGCAGTTCTGTTGTGTCCCTAACTTGAACCTCACTCCTACAAAAACTAGATACTTAATTTTGAAAATGCCAAATAATTTCACCTTCACAGTGTTGAGACACAGTGTATGTGATTTTTGCTGTCAGCCAGCCCAAGGTAACCTGCAGCAGTGCTTTCCATACAGACAAGAACTGATCCAGCCTTGCTGTAAGGTCCTTGCAGACATTTATAGCCATTCCTGATTTAACTGACTTCAGGCTCTGTTATTTCCCCTGTGCCAAGAGGACCTGAGTGCAATCTGAGCTCTACAGGAGAGCTGGCACTATGACACCTGAAAATGGAAACCAAATCTCACCTGCAAGAAAGGTCATGCTTGTGCTCTTTTTCTTCTTGGAAATTAAAGCAGGAAATCATATCACTAGAGAAAAAACTTCTGTTTTAACAGTCCTAATCTGACTGTGGTGATGGTGCATGCCATCCAGGGAAGAGCTTTGTGTGCTGGCCTTTAAAGCACAGCTCTGCAGATGTATTTCAGTATTGTGTCAGCACCCCTAATTTAAATGTGACAGCTGTGAGAACCCCTGGTCCCAGAGGATTCATTAACAAAAATGCAATGATGCACCACTCAGGGGATTCACCATGGACATGGGGAGACTGAGTTACACTAATTCACCCCTAACTCAGCAGAGCAGCAGGGCAGTGCTGGTACTGATTTCCCTGCTGCAGCCTGACCTGCCCAGCTCTGTTAGCAGCGTGTTTTGCTTTCCCGTTGCCGTGGCATGGTCAGGTTTATCCCTGAATTCACAGGAATGGCTCAGAGCCTGGAGAGGTCAACAAAGCAGCTCCCGCTGGTTCCAGTGAACCCTGGATACTCCTCACCTCTCCAGCCTCTGTGCTGAATCCAGGCTCCCAACATATCTCAGGAATAAACCTGTTTCCATGGAGTCACGATCGATTTAACCCCCAGCTGAAGTGATGTATAATTGAACAGTTTCTGTTCACTGCACTCAGGACCAGCAAATGAGTTTTAAAACTCCAGCCTTGCTAACCAGGGGCACCTCACCGAGGTTTTCAGCATGGTTTTCCAAGTTTTCCCAGCCACTGGCCAGAGAGTGCTGTCTCAGAACATCCTTAAAAATGCATGAAGTCTCTTGCGTGACAAGGCGCAGATGGAAAGGGAGCACTCCTGGGCTTACCTTTCCTATCACCATTTCAGTATTTATTGACAAATTTGCTGACTTTAGTCCTGCAGTGGGTATTGATTTACACAGTGAGGCCCTTTTTCCATGTTTTTATAACTTAGACACCCCATTAAATCCAAGCAGGAGGGCATCAGTTGTGCAGGTGCACCAGCCCTGTGAGGCTGGACATCCACATGGCATATCCATAGGGTCTAAATCTATCTGACCCCGGGAGTTAATCAATTTTTCCTTCCTTCCTCAGCTCAGTGTCAGAGAAGCCCTTAAAAATATGTCAGTTCTCCTTAAAGTTACTTCTGGAAGGGACAAAGCATCTGACAGGTCTTTTGAATGTGCAGCACTGCATTAAAGACCCAAGTTCTGCTTAGAGAAATGCAAACCAAAAACGTGCTTCAATTCCTGTTCCATTAGATCTTCCAGGAAGAGGTAACAATGTGATAATCAAGGCTCCTGCCATCCTCTCAGGCAGCTGCACAGTCTGTTATGTCAATGTAGTTCAGATGGATGATTTCAGTTCAGCTACAGCAGTCATGCTTTTACTTTAAGACATCTTGATCAAAGGCTTTTTCTTGGAATCAAAAGGCTTAAATCTAAATAACAAAATGAATCACCTTTAAAAAAAAAAAAAGAAAAAAAATCCACATTAGTTGGAATCCTCATTTTCAGTCACTTAAACCTAATCTCCAGTAAGTAGAAATCAATTTGTAGTCTTGCTGAAATCCATAGAGTCACTGATTTATAGCAGTAGCAAATTTGGCTCCTGAACTACAGATTTACTGATACCCTGGTGTTCCTTAAGAGATAACTCCAATGACTGTAGTCAACAGCAACTGTTGTTTTTATTTTGCTCTGTGAATCACAGCTGGTATTTTGAGTATTTTTACAAAAATGCCAGTTTTAGTAGACTGCAATGTGAAACATTTAACTAGGTGTTATAGATCTCCAAACCATCTATGAGGGCGCAGTTTTTGTGAAGAAAGATGCCAGTTCTAAAGTACAGCCCTGCAGAGGTGACAGGGAATTCTGATTTCTCCGTCGAGAAATGGGAAACTTGGCTATTTCTCTAACATTTTTCACCTATTTAGGTGAAAAATATAAACAGCATAAGGGTGGGGTGTTTTGCTGCCTGCTGAAACACAGTGAGCGGCCCAGAGGATGTGTTGCTGTGGGTCAGAGAGCCAGGAAGGGCAGGTTGGCAGCTGAAATGCATCCAGACTCCTTGGCCTTGTCCAACACCCTGCATTCAGTTAGTGTAAAGTACCCCCCCCAAATGCTGAGCACTTCCATCTTTTTTCCAGGGCATCTGAGCAGAGGATGAAGCTGTTGTGGAGAAGGGAAGGACATGTGCCTGCTCTCACAGCAGCTTTTTCATTATTGAGGAAGCTGTGCCCTGTCTCTTCCCTCCTTCCTTTCCACTTCTGCTGCTTGCCTGCTCCTGAGAATGTAATCTAAGTTCTCAGACCTTCTGCCATTTATTCTAGACCACCTTGGAGAATTATTAAATCCAGTGTTTGTCTTGAAAAAGTGGCCTCAGAAGGAATGTTCAAGCTCCTGAATGTGCTGATAATGGTGTGCTCCTGTCGACAGAGAGTGAGCTGAGGTTCTCATTCATTCGGCCAGTCAGAAATTTGCATGTGGAGATTCCCTCTGCATTTCAATACTGGCTCTAGAGAGTGGAGCCCTGGCATTCAAAGCACCCTTCAGAAATTTTGACTCTCCACTTGTGGCATGTTACTGCAAGAAAATAACAACTATCCAACGAATTGGAAAGGCAGTTCCACACTGAGCAGATCCTGGGACCTTTATCAGCCGAGCAAGGAGGTGCAGGACTGATCCTCTTTACCCACCTCCCCACACCCCTGCTTGGCTGAGCAGGACACAGCACCAAGGTGACCAAATAATTGGTTTTATTGCTCATTAGGTGTGTTTATCCCTGGTGCTGCAGAGTGCTGGGAGCCCTGCAGGTGAGGGGGTGATTTCGGCGCAGTGCGGAACGCTCTGCGGGCTCGGTCCACGGACACGAGATGGACAGGGAGGGAGCACCAGCAGGTTTCCAACACTGACAGCAGCAATTGTGAGAAATGCTACTGCTGCTATCAGCCTGGCTTCAGACCAAGCTGCTGCTGTCCAAGAAAGCTTTGCCTGCTAAGTTTTTAATGGTGTGTCAGTTCTGAATGTGACAAAGACCTCTAAGCATCACTTACACTCTTTTTTTTTTTTAGCAAACCTCTCACCCTGTCCTTGCAAACCCTCCACTCTTTCCTTGTTTTTCCCTTATAGGCAGTCCTGAAAAACAGCCTGTGAGTAGCAGCAAAGGCTTCACTGATTTATTTACTGTACTAGTGAGCTGGAAAAACCCCACTAAATTTTTTAATCAGCATAAACCTGAGCTTAGACCTATGTCAGCAGCTCTGTCTCCTTTGCTTCCTTTCAAAGGAAAACACAATATCCCTTCAGTGCTTCCCCTTCCAAAGTCAGCACAAGCCAAAGGATGCCCAACAGAGTGGGAGTCCATCTGCACAGCACTTGCCTACCCCCAGCACTGCACAAGGTTGTACTCTGCTCCCAAATTAACATAATTACATCAGCACCTTCCCTGAGCTAACAGGGCTCTATGGATTCAACCCTGGCATGGTTTCTGATCCCATGGAATAATCCCAGAGAGATCTCTGAGAACTTTTCTTTTGCCCACTGGATCTTGAAGCAAGATGTGTGAATGGCCTATTGAAGCAGTCTGTCATAGGTAACGAGTATCTTGGACCAAACCACTACACTGTCTTATCCTTACCTTTGTTAAATAAAACACCCTGTCATAGTCACCAGCACTACTTCTCAAAACTTCCTGAGATAATCTCTCAAATAGCACGGAATTTCCTCCACATGGCAACCAGAACTCGAAAACCCTCAGGCTGTCGCCGTCACTAACGCTATCTCTGTTGGAGTGTTGAGAAGACAAATTGCTTTTGCTTTAGTGGAGGTTCTGATTCATGAGAAAATGCACAGAGCTCTCATGTAAAAACTTGGTAAGAGCATCTTTTTTGCAGTCTGTGATGATCCTTGTATTGAAAATAGCACAAATCCTTAGAATTTTTTTTTCTGGAGTAGATGAAAGCAAAACAAAAACCCATGCAAGCTCTCTGGCATTTGAAAGAGGAATGAGGTAAATCTTTTGGGAGAAAGGAGTGCTTCTCAGCTTGGTTTAGTTCTGCAGACGAGACAGCAGAATAAAATCTTGAATAAAATCCAAGAAAAATTCAGCAGTGATGTTTTTCCCTGCATATAGCCTGTCAAATTCATCCCAACCCTTCCCACACCTGAAGCTGACCTCTGGAATACGGCTAAAAATGTCTGTTGTTTTCTTGCAAAGCGCTTTATGTCAGCTTAGTTGTACTGAAATAACAGTAAATTATTTTTATTTGGTGCTGCATTACCTCAGAAAATACACCCTTTTTGGTAGAACGTGTTGCTTATGTTAAATGTCATAGTAAATGATTTTTAGCATTTGTTTACAAATATTTATTTGAACTAACATTTTCTTAAATGTACTATACTAAATAATTCATTAGAGGCTTGGCCATTAAGTAAAAGGAAAGACTGAGGTAGCTCTGGCTTAAATTGCAGCATTCAGATTTGACTGCATCTTTATTATTTCTGTACAAACTCAAGGTTCTCAAACAGCAAATTCTCCTTTCTTAAAAATTGCAGAATCACTGAAAGGTCAGGGTGGGAAGGGACCTCTGAAGATCGTCCAGTCCAAACCCCATTTTTAAAAATGCATCAGAAAACCATAGTTTTAGAATGTCTTTTGTACTAATTAAGCCAAAATGCATGAATTATTAAACATGCTCATTTGCAGTGCTCATGCACTTGAAAGGTTTGCTTTCATTACTAATAAGGCACAAACATAGCTGAAAAGAGGTAATTAGAGCATCAAAGGCAATGAACCATCCTGAAACTTCATAATGCTTTGCCCAAAAAAAACATCATTCAGCTGAATAGCAAGAACCCAAAAAAATGCCTACACTGTTGTGTCCAGAGGATAAGAACCAAAGTCTTCCCAAGTAACTCCAGAGATACAGCAAGAGGCATTTTTTCTACTCAAAAGTACCTTAAGAATTGATGTAGGAATGGCAAAGGTGAACCCCTGTGGTTATAATTCAAAGATTGTGTTTTGAAGTCAGAAACCCATTAGTTCTTCTAAATCAAAGACTTTTTTTTTCATCCTGTAAGACCCTTTCAACCCTAGCACAGAGGAAAAAGTTGCATTCTCAAAATTTTTCTTTGCTAGTGATTTTAATAATGTGCTGTGTTGTATAAGCATTTGCAGGGAGAGATGCTCCTCACAGATAAGAAGGAGCACTGGCAGTTTTTATGCTGGGAAAATGTGTACATCACATCAAATAATGAGGGCTCTGCAGAAGCCATGTCAGAGATTGTGCTCTGAGTACCCAGCTTTGGAGAACAAGTTACACTCTGTGGTTTCTCATTACTGAAATCCTACTGGAACTTTGCCCCCAGACATTTAGAAAATTGCAGTAAAGTGACTGCATATTGTTTACACAGATTATTGACTATGCCTTCTTATGTAGATTTAAGAAGGGGGAAAAAAGGTCTTTTTTACATAGCCCGAAGCTCTTCAATACACTTGAGAAATGTCTAGACAGCAGCTTGAAAACCAGCCTCCATCTCTGTAAGGTTCAATGCTCGTCTTTTTTATAGTCCACTCATACCCGTGGCTCTCAAGAAGCAGCAAATGTGGCAAGGCACAGAAGCAGCTCCGTGAGGTATCCACGGGGAGCTGCTGATAAGCCACGCTCCAGCTGCTGCTCTGCACCAGCTCCTTCCTGGAAAGTCAACCAAAAAAG
This sequence comes from Corvus kubaryi, assembly GCF_017639235.1. Taxonomy (NCBI): domain Eukaryota; kingdom Metazoa; phylum Chordata; class Aves; order Passeriformes; family Corvidae; genus Corvus; species Corvus kubaryi. The sequence continues at coordinate 726,293 of NW_024580667.1, read as the reverse complement.
CAGAAAATGCAGCAGAAAGAGGGAGTGAGTGCAAAATGGCCTGGCTGGTGTTAACAAAGCAATGGCAGCCCCTCACAGGCAGTGTTGGGGTGACAGCACCTTTGGGAAAAGGCTGGTTGTTGAGGGAAATAGATTCATGGAGTGGTTTGGGTTGGAAGGGATGGCAAAGATCATCCAGTTCCAACCCTCCTGCCATGGGTAGGGACATCTTCCACTATCCCAGGTTGCTCCAAGCCCCATCTGACCTGGTCTTGGACACTGCCAGGGATCCAGGGGCAGCCACAGCTGCTCTGGGCACTGCCAGGGCCTGCCCACCCTGCCAGGGAACAATTCCTTCCTAATATCTGATCTAACCCTACTCTTAGTTGAAAGCCATTATTCCTTATCCTATCACCCCATACCCTTGTGAAAAGTCCCTCTGCAGCTCTCTTAGAGCCCCTTTAGGCACTGGAAGTGGCTCTGAGGTCTCCCTGGATCCTTCTCCAGGCTGAACAACCCCAGCTCTCCCATCCTATCTCCACAGCAGAGAAGCTCCAGGACTGGGTTCAACATAGAAAATTTTTCCTCTTCTGCTGGGGCTGAGGGACCCCTCTGGAGCATAGGAGTAGGGGAAAAAAACCCCTTTCTGACCCCAGCAGTCTCTAAACATGCCTGGCAAGAGGGAAGTCATCACTTTGGCATTGTAATTACTCACAGAGTTCTCTGCTGTTGCGATCTCTGAGGTGCATTTTGCTGCCCATCTTCGCTGGGGCCCTGGCAGTGAAACCCCACACCCCAGGCAGCCAAACCAAGCTCCTCAAAACCTTCATTAGTGGGCAGGAACAGGTTTGGGGGGGCCTCACACTCACTCCCACACTCCTGTCTCTCTCCCACTGGGGAGGAGAGGGGTAGGAGCAGGGCTCCTTCTCCAGGATATGGCAATGCTGCACAAAAGCACAGCCACAGGGAGCAGTGACACAAGCACTTCCCATCCTGGCTGTCTCCTCCCCACACGGGGAATGCTCTTTGGAGCAAACCAACCCCACCACTGCATTTTGGAAGGACTTGGGCTACAAGGGGATGCAAAAGCAGAACTGAGGTGAGCAGGGGGTTGGGGCCTGGGTGCCAAGGGGGCAGGGAAGGTGTTGGACAGCACAGGTGTACACACGGGCAGCTTGGCTGAACGGATAAGTGCAGTGAGTTGGTGCCTCCCTGCTCCTGTGTCCGTGTCCTGATGTCCTTCACCCCAGCAGCAGCAACGTTGCTGTCTCAGCTGAAACAGGTCTGACATGCAGAATGTGCTTGGCATGAAAGGTACTGGAGGAGAATCAGGCAAACCAACGAGTAAAACCAATTGAAGTTAACACGACTCCTTTTTCAAGAGGCAATCAGCATGATTATCATCACAAACCTCCCCCTCTGCCTCCAACTCCACAGTGTGTGTCAGCCTCATCTTGAGATACTCCCATCTTACTCCACGGGGGTAAAACACCACGTGACGTGAGCCTGTGCTGGAGATGCATTCAGAATAAAACATATGGTGTCAGACTGTGCCTGAGGGATTTCTGTAGGAATAAACACAGTTTCTGGCCTAATGCAACTCCTCAGCAATTCTCTGTCTGTGACCTGGAATTACGGATAGAGCAGATGCTGTTGGTCCTTTAGGTAAGACTTGCAGTGCCTTGACTGACGTGGGAAAGCAGAGGACCTGTTTTGTTTTAGGTCATGGGACAGCTTTTAGCTGGGCTAGAAAAAACCAAAATTGTTAGACACTGTTTTATTACGAAGAACTGCTTTCCTGGTCTGTTGTTTATGCCACTGGCACAGGTCAGCTTTAATTTCTCCTGCTGTAAATAGCTCATGGAGAGCTACACAGGTGGTGTGGTGCCAAGTTTCCTACTTTAAACATTCAGGATGCATCCCATCTGTAGATGAGACTCTGGGTTTGATATCAACCATAAAAAAAGAAGCTCCATACCTGCAGGGATCTCTAAAGAAAGGAAATTACTGTTCTGAGTGCTCCTGTAACTGTGCTTTTTTTTCACACATAGGTGAGGTTACACCATCAAATATTTTTAGAAGGGAATGTCATTATGTGCCTGATTGCTTCTCATTTCCTTGAAGGAACGTCATGAATGACTAACAGGCCCAGGAATCAGGGGAAATAATGAATAAGAGGTTTTCTTGACAATACAGAGCAGAAGGAAGGGTTGATGCAAGAGCCCGGGTGCCAGTCCCAGTGCATTTTGTTACCACAAAGCCAGCAGCATCTTGGTAGTGGTAAAAAATTAGTAGTGAATTAAACACAGTGATGATGGTTGACAGTTAAATTTTGTTGTATGAGGACAAGAATGTTTCTGTTTTATTCAGAAATCTCTTTAAGACTACAACCTTAACACAGTTGCATCCATTTTAAAGAGTTTAGTCATTCTACTCAAGATTGAGGCTCATTAAGTGGAGTTGTGAAGGTCTCCATTTAAAATGTAAAATAAAAATTGGAAATTTACTTAGCCTCCACATTTTCCAAGTTTTTTGACAAATTAAAGCCAAGACTTTTCTTTTAGGATTTTGAGAAAAAGCTGTTGGTTTTTTCATTTTATCTCCTCCATGCCTTGAGTGCATGTAAAGCACATTGCACTCCTCATTCTATTGTCAATGATGCCTTAGATCTTGACCTTTGTGTTTTTCAAATCCTGTACTGCTTAGAGTGTAACTCTGAAGTTTCTTGTGGCCTGTTGGTTTCTGCTCTCTCAGGCTGGGTAGACATAACAAAGCCTTTCTGGGCCTGCACTCCAAGGTGACCCAGACCATCCTAGGCCCAAAAAGTATAATCCAAAGAGCTTCAAGGGGGGCAAGTGGAGGGGAATTACATCATTGAACTGAAGCTTTAATTGGAGAATTAACCCTGATATGCAAATGAACCAAACCTATAAAAGTGTGAAGAACTCGTGACCTGTTGTCCATCTTGGGGTCCATTTTGGCAATAGCCTCTGGCTCCCAGGGTGTACCTTTGAAGGCCTTTCAAATAAATACCTATTTTATTCTTTTACTCCTGTCCAGTCTCTGTGTCTAGGAGGCCTCTTAAGGCATCATGAAAACTAAACATTAACAGTGAATTCTTGTGGATCTGCCCAAAAGGAGTTTGTTTCATGATTCTGTAAGATCATAGCATGGTAAATGGCTGACAAATAATCTATCAATTATAAGTTCTGATCACAGATCCTCCCCTTTGATGGCCAAACCATCTCGAGTCGCTCCCCCCGGGTGAGCGCCACACAACACACGACCCGAAATGAAGACTCATTTCTCCCTTTTGCCTCCCCAGGTGATCTCATGCATTTGCCACCCTACCTTAGGATGGACTTTTTATTGAACCGTGGCGTGCAGGGCACGAGCAGAGACCTGGGTTTGGGGCAAGCCTGCTTGGAGCCACAGAAAAGCCGAACCTTGAAGCGTCCCACCGTGCTGGAGCCGATCCCCATGGAGACATCCTCCACAAGAGATGTCCAGTCATGGCAACCTGGTGCTGTGGCAACGTTACCTCAGCGAGAAGGAGCTGAGCTAGGACAGGCTCAAGCAAAAATGAGCAGCTCCCAAGAATCCCTGCTGGACTCCCGGGGCCACTTGAAAGGCAACAACCCCTACGCAAAATCTTACACCCTGGTATAACGAAAAGAGCATGGCTGGACAGTGGCTGTAAATATTTACACTGAAAAACAAAAAAATCCAATGAAAGCTACCTTTTTTTTATTGAATTCCAATATTTATAATTAAAGAAGAAGATTGCCAAAATATTTGACAAAAAAAAAAAAATAATATGAACGACAGACAGTGCAAAGACTCTCTTGCTTTTTTTCTGTCTGAGTGTGAGCTTCATCTGACTGGACATCTGGATTTTTGGGTAAAAGAGTCCAGTTTTCTGATCTTCACAAGCGTTTGTGTTTTTACTGATTTTCTACGAAGTGCATGGAGACTTAACAAAAACATTTTAACCAGAAGTTCCATCAGACAAGATTTAAAAGGGAAAAAAATCACAAAAAAAAAAAAAAAAAAAAGAAAAAAAAAAAAAAAAAAGAAAATCACCCTCTTTGTGAATTCAACAGGAACATTGATTTGGAAAAACAAAAAGTCTTTTGTCATGTTTGCACTTTTTTTTTTTAATTAGACAATGGGTCCTTGATTGTTCTTTTTTTGTTGTTAATTAGGATGAGTGGTGTCAGTGGAGTGAGGAGATTGATTTGGGTTTTTTTTTTAATATTAATTTAATGAGACACTCTTTGCATTTTGTCTATGCGAAATAAAAGGGTCTTCTGCCTTTATTTGTGATGTCTGCTTCCATCACCTTTTGCTGTGGCTTTCCCTGAGAGTGATAATCATGTCTGTGCCGTCCTCTGAGCAATGTCTTCTTGTGCCTTGGGAAAAAAGAAAAGGAGCTCAGGGGTCACATTTTTGGAAAAAAATTGGGGTTCACTCACCTTTTTTTGCTGCTGTGGGGCAAAGAGCCCTGAGTGCTCTGAACCAAACCCACCCAGGACTCTCAGCATTTGGTCCATCTCCGGCCAGGAGGCTTTGGTTCAGCTTCAATATTTTTTGGATCAGAAGAAATGCGCTGACGTTGCTTTACTTCCTCCTTAGGAATGGATCTTTAGCCCACTTGGGAGCAGCTCTTATGGAAATCCCATTGCTTACATAAGGACTGGGGCGGGGGAGGGAAAAACCCAACTTTTCCCATAGTAGGAAAAATGGGGGGAAAAAGTTATTCCAGGTCTTTCTCTAGAGGAAAAAAAAGCTTGTTACGTGGGAGCTGTCAGCTCGTATTACTTTGTTGCCTCTTCTGATTCCGGGAGAAGTAATATTGCTTGTTTCATGCAAAGCATAAATGATTGAATACTACAGTCGGTGTTTTTAACACAACAGCCCTGCAGCCGCCTTGCTAAGTGCCTCCTTGTGTGTGTCCTGGCCACATCTAGCCAAGGGAACACAGAGCAGAGCATCCCAAATTAGTGCCAACACGCTGTTCAGCACTGGCTGGAGGTCCCAGCCGTGGTCTGACAGCAGCAGAGCTCGGAGTGCTTGGGCAGGATGGGAGCTCCCTGCGATTTCCCCGGCTGTGGGCACTGCTGATGCAAACATTTCTGCACGTGCTCAACTCAAATTGTTCCAAAATAGAAAAGTGCAGCAATGCATGGTTGTTTCGTCACTGATTTTAATGGGATTATGCTGTTAAAAGGGCACTAAGTGAGCACAGTGCTTTAAGTGTTTTGAAACGAATCAGGTTGCACTTGCATCCTTAGCTTTGCAATGCTCAAGGGCTAAAGTTCTACAGAACCCAACAGAAGAGACCAAATGAAGACATCCTCAAGGTATGTACTTCTTCTAGACCTGCAGATTGCTGAGATGTCACTCAGTTAAGGAACCATTTCCCATCTAGTCTGCATGTTTGACCAATATGGTCGTAAAACATTAAAAATTTTAAAAAAGGACACCACCAAATAACCAAACCAAAACAAGCCCAAAAAGCCCCCCCCAAAAATATCAACACCCAACCTTTCACCTCCAAACCAAAAATTAAAACTAAACGATTAAGAATTACCCATGAAATATTTCCAAACAGAATGAAGTAACTATTTGTTAGTACTATGGTTTAGTTGATATGGGGGTGTTCAGTCAAAGGTTGGGCTCAATGATCTTGGAGGTCTTTTCCAAGCTTAATGACTCCATGAAAAAAAGATTAAGCTATTCATTTGCTTTGGTTTGATGTGTTATTTCTTTTTACCGTAGAGAAAAATGATGTTAATAAGAACCTAATTAAAACATGCAGATAGAAATGTCTTCTACTATTTCCCATTGAAAAAGCACAGAAAATGAAACTTTTATAGAAGATTTTGGGGCAATTCAGTCCTTTTTTATTCCCTCAAAAGTCTTTCTGCTGTGCTCAGCTTGAGGTGGATGGGGCATTAGCACTGCATGCAGAAATAAAAATTGATTTACGCAGTAGCATTCAGGACTTTTGAGTCTCCAAACACTTTCATATTCTATATTCAAAGCTTCCTCCTTGTCCTCTGTAAAAAGGTGAAAAGCTTTTGGACAAAACTGAGGTTTGATGCATTTGTTCCTGTGGCTCTTGGCTTCCCTCAAGCACAGGGGTGGTGGGTCCTGTGGCTGCCCATCAAAACTTCAGTGGCAGGCAAGAATGAGCCAGTGATGAAGGGAGGAAAGAGCCACGTTTTAAACTCCTGGTGCCTGCTGATAGTGGAAATGTTCCAACATCTCCCTACATCTACATTTGGCTGATGATCTGGTAAAGTGTCAACCGTCCTTGACTTAATGAGACTTCCTCCTCATCTGTATTCAATGTGCCTGGTAATATCCATCCTCCTTATGAACTGAGGATGCCTTTGGGCCATATTCAAATAAATTCACTGCAAGTCTCCTGCTGGTTGAAATCAGAGTGGAACCAGGCTGCTGCTTCCCTCAGGAGGCTCGGAGCTGCGGGGAGCCTGGCTCTGTGCCCTGCATCCCGACGGATCTCCAGTGTGTGCAACTGTAAACATGTGCACGGTCCCCTTGGCTTGGGGCTTTATTGGCTTTTCATCTTCCCAGCAACACTGGATAAACATGGAACAGGGGCTCTGAGGGACTGCCTGTCCTACTCCCATCTAGTCCAGGTAGAAGGAATCTTTTCTTGGATCAGTGCAGCCGGGAGCAGCCGAGCCCATGCTGGATGCACTGATCCGCAGGACCAAGGGGACAGGAAGAGTGCTGATGTGTCTCTGCCAGCACCATTTTAAATGCCGGAAGAGAACCATCAATATCCATGGATCCTGTATGCCTGTATCCTGGCACGTGATATGCTTAGAATCATGGAGTCATTAAGGTGGGAAAAGAGCTCCAAGATCATGGAGTCCCAGCTGTGCCCGATGCCCACCCTGTCCCCAGCCCAGAGCACTGAGTGCCACCTCCAGCCCTTCCTGGGACACCTCCAGGGATGGGCACTCCAAACCTCCCTGGGCAGCCCCTGCCAAGGCCTGAGCTCCCTTTCCATGGGGAAATTCCTGCTGCTGTCCACCCTGAGCCTGCCCTGGCCCAGCCTGAGGCCGTTCCCTCTCCTCCTGTCCCTGTTCCCTGGCAGCAGAGCCCGACCCCCCCGGCTGCCCCCTCCTGTCAGGGACTTGTGCAGAGCCACAAGGTCCCCCCTGAGCCTCCTTTGCTCCAGCCTGAGCCCCTTTCCCAGCTCCCTCAGCTGCTCCTGGGGCTCCAGCCCCTTCCCAGCTCCCTTCCCTGCCCTGGACACGCTCCAGCCCCTCCAGGGCTCTCCTGCAGGAGCCAGAACTGGGCACAGCCCTCGAGGGGCCTCTCAGTGCCCAGCACAGAGGGACAATCCCTGCCCTGCTCCTGCTGGACACACAATTCCTGATCCAGCCCAGGGGCCAGCGGCCTCTTGCCCACCTGGGCACACTGCTGGGCTCGCCACTTCCCCCATTGCACCAAATGCCCACTTGGAAAATATTCATAGAAGTGAAAACAGCAGTTGGCATCAGCATGAGATTTCCAAAGAAAAGCCCTGAAGGTATCAGAACATCAAGGTATCAGTGTGAGCACATCTTGCACAAAACTGTGACTCCATCTTGGTCCCGAGGGCGATAGGAGACTTCACTTCAAAAGATGAAATTAAGAGCTAAAATTCTTCCCTGTCTTCCATCTCCTAGAAATCATACCTCCTGAGAGAGACTCACTCTACTTCACGTTACACTTTTCCTCATACCCCAACCTCAGCTAACCCTTTAATGACTCACAGATAGCAATTAAGTCTCCCTTTTTGTCTCAAATGAGTTAGCAACTCCCTCACTCCTGCCTTTTCTAAGAACCCTTTTATCCTTTATTCCATTACTGTTTCATTTAAATTGTCTGATTAGCACTACTGCAGTTTAACTCAGAAGAGTTTTTCCCCTCTCCTTGTTTTCAGGTTGAAACTTGTTTTTCCTAACCAGAACCGAAGAAATTTTGACAGTTTAAATGTTTATCTTTTGGTCGTTTATTTTTTTACCCAGATGAGTTCCACAGCAGTGGTACCAAAGATATGAAGAGTTAGGAGTTATGAGCAAGGTGAGGTTTTATTACACCAAATAATGTAGTTGAAAAACAAACAAAAGAACCCTGAGCTGCCATTTGGGATAAAAAAGAGTCCAGAGGAGCTTTGTGCAACCTGATTTCCCATTTTCCCAGGTAGCTGAAGGGATGATACCCATCCCTGGCTTGCAGGTGTGCAATAGGTCTCTTCCTGAAGCCTTTCATTCAGTAATTAGGGGTAAAAGTCTCCAGACTTTGACATCCAACACACTTTGCCAGCACAGTCAGGTGTGTACGAAGATGAGGTTTAGCTTGAGTTTTCATTTTGGGGGGTGTTTTTTTTATTCTGAAAATATGAATGGCAAAAATGTGGGATAAAGGGGCAGCTGGATGGGCAAACTCTGCCAGCACATCTTCCTGAGCAGGCTGAGAAACTCTCCCAGAGAAGGAAGCTTTATTTTGAAAGGAAGGAAAGGTAAAAAGAAGGAAAAAAACCCATACAGCCTGTTCATAATTTTAGTGCTAGACAGGTTATTTTAGGTCACAGCAGTTGCTTAATGGGCTCTCTTGGTTGACTATGAAGCATTCCAGCAGGGAAAAAGAGAGTGCTTTTCACCATTAATTTTCTCTGAGCTTGCCTGAGCCTCCCAAGGGAAAGCTCCCCTCCCTCCCCAGAATGAAAATGCCTTTGCAGGAGCCCAGCACACGCTGCTCACTCTGCTGGGGGGTCGTGCAGAGCTCCTCCCTGGGGATGGGGTTGTGCTTTCCAAACTATTCCTCCTTTTTCCACAGCGAGTGTTGTGCTCATTTGTTTCAGGGTTTCAGGACAGAAGGTGCTAGAATGGACACAAAAAAAAAGCTCTATAACTATTTTTAGGGTTGACAAGGGCCCTGCAAACTTCCCAGGAGGAATTCAGCATGGGAAAGTTTGGCACAGGACCTCCACACCCTGCAGCACCCTCCCTCTTGGCTCTGCTGTCCCAGGTGAAGGATTTTCCCCTTCACAGGCACCTGATTTTCAGGCCAGATGGTGGGCAAGGGGACAAGTGACAGGGATGACCCTGAGACAGCTGACCAAACACAGCACAGCCACGGTGAGAGGGGACAGATTTCCCTCCTGTTGGAGCAGCCATCTGAGCATAAAATGCAGGCCTGTCTCTGCAAAGTGCTTGTCGGGGGAAAGCTGCTGCAGGTATTTGTTCTGGTGCTGCTGGGCACACACAGAGAATTTCTAGCCAGTGGTTTTTTAAATGAGTTTTTTATTAATGGGAAATATATGCACATAAAAGACTTTGAAATCTCTGGGACTGAGTGTGAGAGAAACTGATCCCTGCCCTTGCCCATGGGACAGTAATGCCAACACCAATTTCTGACAGCACCTAAACTGAAAAACTTGCTTTGAGTTACATTGGCAAAGTCACTTGTTTTACATTGGAACCATCAAGTTTTCATCCTCTGAGCCTGTCAGAAAGCACAGCCCTCCCCCTCCACAGTTCAAACCTTTGGACTCTTTACTTAATTGGAAGTGAGAAAGATAGGTGTTTCATAAAAGGATAGCACATAGTGGTGAGAGAAATCCACAACACAATGGCAAGAAAAGGTGGAAAACCTGAAGAAATGCTGTCATTAAGGCACCTTGTCATCACAGCAGTAATATGATTTTGGAACATTGCCCAAGCTCAGTCAAGCTACATCTTTGCACCTTTTCTTTGCACCTGAAGTTTCTCCTTTCTTTAGGGGCTTCAGTCTCAGTGGGGTAGCAAAATTAACTGATTCAAGAGTTAGGCAGGGAAAGCAGATGTTTCAGGGCTATCTGTAGTGCAATGGATGTTTTGGATGGTGTGGGGAGGGAAGGGAGCACTGCAGCAGGGGCTTGGAAATAACGAGCACATATTGAAACATGTATTGCCATAAATTTTCCTTGCCTGTGGCTGATCCTGCAGATTTTCCCTGAGGAAAACACACTGGGTTCACAAACAGCTTGACAATCATCTCTCCTCCCACACCCTTCCAGGTGTCATCCTTTCTCCCCATCCCATCCTGCCCTCAATTTTCAGAGTGTTAAAGAAACTCAGTGCAGCTGCCTCTGGATCCTAGGGAACATCTTCCTTCATCTCAGCTGGCATCTCCAGCATCTCCCAGTCCTTCTCACACCCCAGGCTGAGCTCTTGCAGCCCTGGTGCCCAACACCCTGCTTCTGTAGAAGCAGAGAAGTGGGGCCAGGGGCTCCCCTGTGTCCAGGACAAGTCTCAGACCATTCCCAAACATCCTGGAGACAGAAGGACAAACAGCTCAGCTCTGATGGATAAGGGTCAGTCCAGAGGCTGGAAATCAAGCAGCCACCCTGCCTGAAGTGCCTGGCTCGCCTGCCTTGCCCAGAGCTGCAGCTCCCAGCCCTCCTAAGGAAAGCACTCCTGTTTTATTGGAGAGGATAAATAGCTTGGCAGTATTAAAGGCTTCACCTCTATCCCCAGGTGGGGACAGGTCTGCTGGAGCCTCTGTGCACCAGTGTGTCCCACTGCCACCTCTGGCCTGCCTGGTGAGCCACAGAGATGTGCAGGAAAAGTGGGAGCTCACTGGGACTCTGTTGGATTTAAATAAAATTATACCAAAAACACAAGGCAGGAACATTTCTGCTCATGAAGAGAAGCATTAGAGAGCTGCAAGGCTCTGCTCTGTACCAGATTCTTCACCTCTGTGTAATTGCTCCAACATTAGTAATAGTAAAATTATATGCTTCCATAAGAAAATTTAAATCAAATGTAACCTAAATCAATTTGAACTTTAAAACACTGAGCTCATACCACTTGTTCTTCCTATAGAACAAATTATATTTAAGCTCCAGGGTCAGCAGCAAAGGGAAAGCTTAATTAAAGTTGATAGCAGACTATATAATCACACCTGAACCTACATACAAATAGATGAAGAAGCACCAGGAGCCATTTATTTTATTCTGATATCCTTGCCTGGGCTCTAATAAGATTTTCTTTTTAAAATGGCAACAGCTTCAGTTGCATTTCATCTTACACAGTACAGGAGGAATGGATACCTTGGCAATCTGCTCTCTACCAACCACAAAAGCTCGTTCATTAGTCTCTGACACATTGGGCCATAGCTCTTTGCACTTCTAATTAAAATATCATCTCTGAAGGTGAACCCTCTCCAGTATTTGTAAGCAGAATCACCTCAGGTGGAGGAGCCAACACGCTCAGGAACACAGAATTGATGAGGTGCTGCTAAAAATAACTCTGCAGCTACCTTGTCACTTCAAAGAGAGCCAAGACAACACTCCTGAGAGAGGGTGAAGCTCGTTTCAGATTTTATTTGAGGAGGATTTGGGATTGAGCAGCTTGCAACACGCAGGGTGGGTTTGGGATTTGGGCTGCTCTCCCCTGGCCCAGGGCTGGAGTCTGGCACAGCTGGATGTGGTTTTCAGAGCAAACAGGGGGAATTTCTTCTCTGGAAAGGGGTGGGACTGTGGGTTATTTGTGGTCAATGTGGCACTACAGAGCCAGGTGTCCCCTGCTGCTGTGAGTGGCTCATCTGTGATTCCGGTGTGTGCACATCCCCACTCGTGCCCTTGGCCAGGATCATGTGAGAGTGACCATCACAGCCCTTTCACTGCCTGGCATGTGGGGGCAGGGAGCAGGGAAAGATGCTGAAACCACAGCATCAGCTCCTTCCATCCATGTCACTCTCCAGGGTTTGTCTCAGCCCTGTGTGGGCGCACAGGCAAATCGGAATTTTTCTGGCCCACCCTTTAGCCAATATTGCCCTATCCAGGAGACAATGTCCTCTGGTTATCTTTATAAATTTTTATTCTATTCTTTCCCCCTCACAGCAAAAAGTTGAGCTCCTTAATCCATTCGGTGGAAGATCACAAGTCAAAGACTTTTAGAGACAAAAGCTCAGGGCAAGGTGAAGGCAGTAATTTACACTGAGTAGAACTAGAAGAGAAGGAAAAGAATTGGATGAAGTCTGAGTGCTAGAAAGTCTCTGCATCAAATCTTAAAGGTATAGCAAGCCCATGATTTCCCTTCACAGCTGTGAACCACTTCTCAAGCCCACATGCACCCAGCAGGTCTCTGGGAGCTGCATTCAGAGCTGTCCCATCCCTCCCAGAGCAAACAGGAGCCCCACAGCCATTCCCATAGGTGGCAAATGGAGATGGTCAGTGTTTGCCTCCTCAGGAACATGCAGAAAACTTTATGCCAGAGAAGACAATGTCATGAATGTGTTTGGCACAAAAATTACTGCTACTAGTTATGATTATTCTCAGTAGGTTTGTTCCAGCATAGCCTGATGTTTAGGGATTTGCTGGAAAAGATCACTCAGTGGACCCAAAATTTTCGTGCCAGTCTCTCATTTTCAGCTTAAAAACAACCTGGTCTCCTGCCAGTTCAATTAGCAGGCCCAAGATAAATGAGAGTTATCTGCATCTGAGGCTCTGAGGCCAACAAACCATCTCCTGGCATTCCAGGGCATCTCCCTGTTGGTAGCCTCTTTCTCCTGGATTTGGGGTCCAGCAGAGGCTTGTGGGGATTCAGTTGCTAGGTGGGGGCCTTTGAGAGTACCTTCCCAATGCCAGGGCAAATCTCCACCCTTTGGGTGACCTTGGCAACTTCCCTCAGTTTCCAGAAAGCAGCCCAAGCCACCATCTATAGCCACAGCAGGCCAGGATCGGAAAATAAACATTTGCGTTTATGGTTGTGCAGGCTTTTTCCTTATAAAATGAAGTAAGGCAAATTTCAGAATTTCCATTCTCCTGGGAAGCTGCACACCTCTTTTCCCTGAGAGGCAAACAAAGGATTTCCAACACTCACATTAAGAACTGAAAGTGGTTTTGGCCACATCCAGTGATGATCACATGGACAGATTTTCTCTGTGCTGCTTTGTCTGGAAACCAGAGCAGCCAGGACAAGGCTGGACAAGGACTGGGGCTCAGCAGGCTTGGTGAAACCAGCCCTTCCTGAGCCCAGGGTACCAACAACTTTCCTGGAGTTCAGTGAGGGTTCCCAAGCAGCACTTTTTTAGCTGTGCATGCTGGGCCTGACAGAAGCTTGAAATTTTGCCATGCAAATTTAAACAGTGCCCAAGTGACCAGGCAGCTGAACCAGCAGAGCTGGAGCTGGTGCTGACATGGTTGAACTCAGCAGGGAGATTGAGATCCACAGAGCTCAGGGTACATCCCACTCCCCGGGGCAACCTCCAAACACAAACAAAAAGCAGAGTTCCTGGAGGAAAACAGCACATTATGTGCAAGAGGATGAAACCATTTCCAACACATGAGATCTGGAGCAGCGTTTGCAGCTCAATAAAGAGCGTTAGCCCGGATCATGTAAGAAAAGAGCAACTCTTGCCCATTACCTAGCAATATATTGACTTGTTTCTTACGTGGTTCCATAACAGAAACTCATCTCCAAAGCCTCCATACTTCCAGTTTTACTTCCCAGTAAAACACACATCTAGTTCTGACAGGACAAAATCCATCTTATTTTTACAGTCACTGAAGTCCCAAAGTCTTTAGTAGGGGTTTACGATGAGAGAAGCAGGCAGGTAAGTGGTTAATAAAGACAGAAAGTGACCCACTTGGGGAAGAAAACCAGCAGAGACCAGGAGTTAAGACACTGGAAAAATCCACCACAACTTTAAATTCACCAAGGTGTGCACAGCTGATGTCTGTGTCAGGTCAGGCTTGACAATACAGCTTCTATCTTTTGCAGTTTTAAGCAAAATTGAAAAATTCAGCATTTAGAAACAGGGGCAGTGCTAAATATTATTGTGACTCCGAGAGTGACACAACGCAGCCTCAAAGATGGCAGAACACTACAGTCAGATGTCTCTGAGCTTTTAATTTAGTCTTATTTGCACTGAAAAGGATGGTACTCCCTGCTGTATAGGCACAGCAACAATTCCTGTACTAAAGGCTCCGGAGCTGCAGACCTCAGAGGGGAGAAGCTGCTGGTAAAGTTTTTGTTGGCACTTCTACAAGACATTGTCAGGAGCATAACCAAATAACTCAGGAGCCTGAGTGCTTTATAGGCCCCCCCCAACACCATTGGGGAAGGGAGAGCTGCAGGGATTAGATGATTTCTCCAAAGTCGTTCTGGAGACACGAGATTTCAGCCTTCATTGCTTTGCACAAAGGGCTTGATTTGGCTCAGCCTGAACCCAGTGGCAGGTTGCCCAAAAAAGCTGTAGCTCAAAGAATATCAGGATCTTGGAATGGTTTGAGTTGGAAGTGACCATAAAGATCATCTCTTAAAGATCAGCCTGGCCTTGGACACTTCGGATGAGGCAGCCACGGCTTCTCTGGCACGTCTGTGCCAGTAGTTGCTTAATAAATGAGGAGAAGACCAGAGGAAAGAGCCTTAAGCTGAGACAGGGGAAATTCAGATCACATATTAGAATCAAAAAACTCACCATTAGGGTGGCCAGGCATGGAAATAAGTTGCCCAGGAAGGCGGTGGAGTTACCATCCCTGGAGGTGTTTAAGAGGCATCAGGATCAGGTGTTGGGTGATGTGATTTAGTGGTTTAGGGGTTACAGTGTCAGTGCTGGGTTAACAGCTGGACTTCATCATCCTAAAGGTCTCTTCCAACTTTAATGGTTTTATGATTCCATTTCTAGGAGAATTGAAATGGGGGAGAGGAGAGGAGAGGAGAGGAGAGGAGAGGAGAGGAGAGGAGAGG